>NW_004444000.1:3304023-3369065 GCF_000243295.1 Trichechus manatus latirostris | reverse complement strand
GCAGACTGAGTCCAGTACAGGTAGATGGTGCCCGGCTACCACCACTGACTACTCTGACCAGGATCACAACAGAGGGTTCTGGACAGAGCTGGAGAAGGATATAGAACAAAATTCTAACATACACAGAAAGACCAGATTTACCGGCCTGACAGAGACTAGAGAAACCCTGAGAGTATGGCCCCTGGACACCCTTTTAGCTCAGTGGTGAAGTCACTCCCGAGGTTCACCATTCAGCTGGGGATTGGACAACCCCATAAAACAAAACGGGACTAATGAGGCACAGCAGTCCAGGAACAAGGACTAGAAGGCAGAAGGGGAAAGGAAAGCTGGTGATAGGGAACGCAAGGTTGAATAAGGACAGTTGACATGTAGTGGGGTTGTCAGAGGCTGGGCACTTTCTCTGACATGTGACAAATAGAAGGACACACAGCCATGGCTTCAACTTGCTCAGTGAAAGATGGACAGCAAGCAAGAAAGATAAGTTGTCTGTGAATGCCTTTCTTTTAATTTATTTCGGTTTCTCCCTCCACTCATCTGCTGTCCTTGCAAAGCAGGAGAAGGGAAAGAAAGAGTCATTTCTCTGGAGATACAACAAAAGGTCATTTGCTTTGGAAAAAGGCTCTGTCTTAAATGAAAGTTGTCTGTATTGTTCGTTTGTTTGTTTGGTGCTCTTTTTTATTTTTTGGCTCCTTCTCAGTCATCCCATAAATCACTGAAAATCACCTTCACAAAGGCATACGAATGGGCCAAGGCAAACATCTTTAATGTCTTCTTTCAAAACCAAAATGCATTTTAATAATTTAAAGCTGCAGATCTTTCAGTCACTTGATAAATTATTCACAAATTTTACAACCAAAAAAAAAAAAAAAAAAGAAAAGAAAAGAGAACATGTTCCCTTTACAAGTTCTGGAACATTAAATCTTGTCAGAATAGATGAAAAGGGCAAATCAGTCCTCAACTCTTAGAAATCATACATTTACTTCTTTATCTCAGAGTAGTTCCATGGTTTATAGGGCAGCTGGAGGGGGTTTTTCAGGACTTACATTCAGGCACAGTGGCAATATGGCAGTTAAGGATGAAAGAAGGTGGCTTTCAGAGGGTGTATAGAAGGTATCTATACCTTTGCCTCAGGACTATAACTTTAAATACCATTACAAAGAAATTCTCAAGGACAGGTAAACTAAGAAACCCAGTTTTGCCCAAGACAACTCACTTTAAGATCAGGGCAAAGGAGGAAGTTCCAGTAATATTGGGTCCATTGTTCTTCAACTCAAATCCCCCTTACACCTCTGACCTAGCATGGGCAAGTACTACGAGTCTGCAGGCTGTTCAAATGCTCATCAGGCATGACCTTTAGAAGCCTAGCAAGCAGGTATTTCTGACCCCATGGAATGGAAGATCTTTACTTAGAAGAGACTTAAATCTGCATCCAAGATGGTAAGAATGCACTATCAATATAGTCAACTTCCAGCTGAGAATCTTGGAAAGTTTACAAGAATCTTCCATCTCATGGAAAAAACAAAAACAAAAACATAGCCACTGAAAAGTTAAAGTGAGTGATAGCAAATGGCAGAGCAGAACTAAAAGAACCATTGCTGTCGAGTCGACTCTGATTCGTGGCAACCCCACGTGTGCTCCACAGGACTTTCAATGGCTGATTTTTCAGAAGTAGATCACCAGATCTTTCTTCTGAGGCACCTCTGGGTGTACCACCCAGGGACTCCAGAGCAGAACTAGTAAGTTTTTTTCCAGATATTTCCTAACAGAGATTTTTCCTTCCTTTGTCTAGGCCCAGAATCTCACAGGCATTAATGTTTTTGTCATCGAGCCTCCACGGCCTTATTTTCCTGATTGGAGACAGAGAGGAATGGCTGTCTCACGGGAGAACTTACTAAGACGCTACACCACAGTCAGGAGGGGGCCGAGGTTCTTATACGACCAGTACTGGCCCCATACAGTGCTGGCACACAGTAGTTGTCAAGAAATGCTTGCTGGATTAATAAATGAGTAAATAAATAGAAGTTGCATACACAAGTTAAAAGTCTGTGCGTACAAAATGGGCATATGTTAGCTAAGTACCATTTCAGCTGACAGAAAACAAATGAGGTATCAAATTTTTAATTTGAGAATGACAACACTTGAAACACTTTCATATTTTCGACAGGGGATATGAGATGAAACTGAACCTCCATCCTCATTTGCAAGGCAGCTTTTTCTCTTTGAGAAGCTTTTGTAATTGTTTTTCTACCTTCCAATGCCTCTTCCATTTACCATCTAGATTTTTAATTTATTTTTTTTAAATGTCCCAATTGTCTATTTTCATACGGATCCCTGTTGGCACTGTGGTTAAGCGCTTGGCTGCTAACCAAAAGGCTGGCGGTTTCAACCCACTAGTGGCTCCGTGGGAGAAAGATGTGGTAGTCTACGTCCATAAAGATTTAAACCTCGGATACCCTACTGGACAGTTCTAATCTGTCCTTATAGAGTCACTATGAGTCAGAATTCACTCAACGACAACAGGTTTGGTTTGGGTTGGATGTCTGTTTTCAGGAAATTCTGATGCTAAGGTTATCCTTGGGGCATCTGAGCACTGGTTAAAATGTCTTCCCTTCTACTTCAAAGAAGTTCTATAGAGCTAGAATCATCTCCACTGACAACACCTTTCTTCACCCTTCAAACCTCCTTCTCAGCTTCTGGGGGAGTCAATTTACAAAGCAGCCAAATTTTTACAAATCCACAGTTCTTTAATTTTATTTCAGTAAGATGGATTCCGACCACCACATCGGTACTGAACATCAGAAAGGTGAAGACGCAGAAGAGAGAAACGACTGAGTTTCTAGAGTATGTTATTTATTTATACATCGAACTTTTTACCCTAAAGAATTTGAGGGGCTCACAGGAGAGGTGGATAAAATAAATTAAAAAGAAAAATGACCCTAGGACAAGAAACAACAAAAATGAAGCCAGAGGGTGGAGATCTAAGCGTAGCGCAGCCTTCTTCACGTCACCACCCCCTACCTTCCCTGCAACGTATTCAGTATAATTTCACCTTGTTTTTGTCCCACTTTCAATTTCTAAGCAACATACAAAGTTATTTGACTTAAAAGAAAACAACGTATATAATGAGAACACTGAAATAAATCAGGTAAAGTAGTTCTAGGTGTTTGTTGATTACTTTTTTGAAAATCTATTTTGGTTTAGTTTCCCAGAAGTGTCTAGCTCCCTTGCTTCAACTGTCACCTTTATTGAAGATTACACTTATATTTTCAGGAGAACAACCATTGTGGATACTCATCTTGTACTTCAGATGTGAATTTATATATTCCCTCAGGGAGACATTCTCTTACACCTTAGCTAAAGTAACTATTCTCGCTCTACCTCTCTCTTTCCATTGCCTTGCATTATTTTCCTTAAAATACTTACCAATATTTGAAATTGAGCTTGTTTATGTGCAAATGGTCTCCTCTTACCACCCCTACCCCCCTCACTAGAATATAAACTCTGTGAGAGCCAAGATTTGTCTGTCTTGCTCACTGTTAGGTCTCCAGTGCCTAGAAAGATGACTGGAATAGAGTAAGCATAATATAAATATTTACTGAATTAATGAATGGATGAACAAATGAATATATGCTTCTGTGTAAAAACAATTGACTTTAGGAAAAAATCTTATATCTACTAATTTGGTTCAAATACTGTCTTTACTACTTATTGTTAGCTTGGTGAGTAAATTAGCTGCTTTGAAAAATTCCCTTAACACACAGACATCCTAAATTCTACTTTCACCTCTCTTTGTCTCGCCTCATCCCCACCAACCCACCATCCATGCTGCAATGGAGGAAGCCCTCCTCCTGTCTGAGGCTCTTCCCTACCTGTGTCTTGGCCCCACCCATCCTTCTTCTCAAGGACCTACTCTATCAACTCTTCCAAGTCCATTTCCTCTGACACTTTTCCAGCAGCATTTAAGAATACTTATGTAAATAAGTAAAACTAAAGCATTAAAACATGAATGTTCAAGGCCTCCTCCTCTATCCCTTCTAAGAGATAGGAGTTTTGTCCTTAGAGCATCACGCAAATGGGTCTATAATTGTATAAGAGTAGTAATGAGCTAAAAGGGGGTTGGAGGGATGGAATGGCCAAAAATAGCCAAATCTATAGCGTAGCCCTGGTGGCCGAGTGATTAAGAGCTCGGCTGCTAAAAGCTGATGGTTCAAATCCACCAGCCGCTCCTTGGAAACCCTTTGAGGCAGTTCTACTCTGTCCTATAGGGTCACTATGAGTCGGATCCGACTCGACGGCACCTAACAACAACAATGATAGTGGAAAGGGCAGAATTTTCCTCCTAGGACAATAGACTGATGCTAAAGGTGGGTCGAGGAGATGAGAGAATCAAGCATATATTCTGACTGGGCTTATGAGAGAGTTTGGGGGTGATTGAGAAGTGGAGGAGAGCTGTTTGGGGCAGGGGTCCAGCTGATGGTTACGTGAGATATCAAGAAAAATATAGGAAAAAGTAATTTCATGATACTTTGATGTGTGTTATATGGAGAGAGACCTCTTTAGGTTTTCAAAAGTAAAGGTTCCTTTGCTTTCCAATGCTATTTGTCACTGCTGTTGCAGGACTGCTATTTATCTGAAAGGGACATAATGCAGAAGCAGGGCCAAAGCTGGAATCAAGGAAGCCCAGCTGTACCCGGGCTACACTCAGAGGGTGGCATTCTTGAAGAAGCCCTTCTGTAGCTGGCATCCTATGCCTCTCTCCTTTTCCCAGCTTCTATAAAGGGTTGTCCCCATTCACCATATAAAATTCCACACTTCCCACACATTTCACCCTTCCACCCGCTCTAATTCACTCTTAAGAGCACCTTAATTTTTATTATTCTGAATCATTTGGCAGCTCCCTTGGAGGGGATCTATGAAAACCTTAGGTCTAAATTTCCTAGCATAGCTCATATCTCATTGTCAGACCTTTGAACCACCACCATTGGGAGTGTTGTTACACCCCATGTGCAGCCCTATTCCCAGCTGCCTCTGGTCACTCAGTCAGCCTACTGCCTTTGTTCTGGCTCTGGCTTACTGGGATCTTCAGACTCCAGGATATCAAACTCTGTGCATAGCCTCCTTTTGCATTATTCACCTCGTCTTGAGGAGAGGGAAAAGTGCTCTCCACAAAACCTCCTCTGGGAGGACTGCAAGTCACATCGGGTGTTCTCTATGAAAAAATAATAACACATCTCTCTAATTCGCATCTTTCTCTTTGCCAAACTCTATTCAAGGCTAGAGATGGGCACTAGAAAGGCTGTAAAACCAGTTTTTAGCCAATTCCTTTGCAAGTAATGCTGGTGATCCAGCATCTTGTTTTGGAATATAGAAGTAGTTGGCACCCATTGCTTAGCGGCCTCAGGCAAAACTGAAAGAGAATTCTACATTAAACCACAATTTTCAAAGATGGCATATTTTCTTTCTTGCCTTCTGGCTTCAAAAACTCATATTGGTCATACGGCTGTCTTTATATACTTCCACTTATCAAAGTGCTATATAAGTGTTTCTTTGTCTGGATCCCTTCATTAAATTGTAAGCTTCTAGAAGATAAAGTCTTCCTCTTTATATCACACACACACACACACACACACACACACACACACACACTTATTCTATTATTCATATTCCTTCAGTTGTGGCTCTGTTCTTTTCTCCTAAGAATTGTCTATGTTTACTGTCTCCATTTCCTTATCTCCCATTTGGTCCTCAACCCACTGGAATCTAATCTCATCACTTGACTGAAATGATGCCAACAATCATCCCTCTTTATCAGTCATTATACTTGGCTTACTAGCAGCATTTGGTTCTTTGAACAATTCCCTCCTTCTTGAAACAGTTTTTCTTGGCTTTCTGATATTTAAAAATAGTCTTGCTTTCTTGTTAACTTTCTGGCTGATCTTTGCCTTTCTCTGGTCCAAGCTCAAACTACTAAATGCTGAGAATCCCCAAGACTCTTTCCAAGGCACTTGTCTGTTTTCAATTTGTACTTTCCCCTCCATGGAGCTAACCCATGTCCTTGACTTAAGCGAACCTCGTCACTTAACAGCCCACTACTCTCTTCTGAATAGGACATATATGCCTTGCACTCTTCATGACAACTCTTAACTCAAAGACAATTCAAAGCAGCCATGTTCATGACGAACTCCACCTACCTGGTCTCATTTCTATGCTTTCTATTTCAGGCAAGTCAGAAAGCTGAGTGTTATTCTTGCTGTCTCTATTTTCTTCCTCAGATCTACTGCCAAGCCTTGTTGATTTTATCTCAAAAAAGTCTTTCAAGTCTGTGCACTTTTCTCCATTTTTACTTATCACTCTATTTTAAGCTACCATCATCTCTCTTCTGGACTATTGCATTGTGTCCCAAAATCAAAAACCAAACCCACTGCTGTCAAGTCAATTCCGACTCATAGTGACATTCTAGGACAGAGCAGAGCTGCTCCGCAAGGTTTCCAAGGCTATAAATCTTTACAGAAGCAGACTGTCACGTCTTTCTTCCTCGGAGGAGCTGGTAGGTTCGATCCACCAACCTTTTTGGTTAGCAGCCGAGTGCTTGAACTATGGTGCCACCAGGGCTCCTTTTTAGTGTCCCAAAATGTGTCCCAAATTGCATTCAGGCCTCCTCATATTAATTTTCCACAATACTCCAGAATGATCTTAAAACAAACAAAAAATTGTTCTTGTTGTTCTCTCTAGCCCTTGCTCATATCTTTTATCAGCTTAATAAAAACAAGCTCCTCAACGTGCCCTACCTGACTTGGCATTGCCTCCATGTTCTCTGACCTCCAGCTCCTTTGGCCTGCTTTGTGTCCTCCTGCCTTAGGGCCTTTGCACATGCAGTTTCTGCTGTCTGAAACTCTCCCTGATCAAATTCATTCCAACTCATTCACCTCTGCAATCAGGGAAGCCTATCAAGCCAAACCCCGCTCTCAAATGCCTCTTCCCTGGTGTCAGCTACCTCTCCATTAAATCTACTTGTGTCATTGTAATTTCACATTGGCTAGTGTGATTGTTTAAAGTTTGTCTCCAGTTTTCACTCCTCATTGCATTTCCATTGAGCAGCACAGTGCCTGACACACAGGTGAAGCCAAACAAGCATTGGTTAAGTTATTAAAACCCCATCAAAAAAAATTTATAATGAACAACATAGGGCCTTGTTAAATTAAATTATTATTGAAATCACTTCATTTCTCTGAGCCTCAGTTTCTTAAAGTATACAATGAGAGAATAATAACTAATTCACAGAGCTGTTTTAAGGACAAAGAAATAGCAGATTCAAATAGCCTGGCTCAGTGCTTGTCAGGAAATAGACACAATAAAAGTGAACTTTCTTTATTTCTCTGAAAAAGGAAACACACAAGACAATCTGGAGCCAGGTGGGGAACTAGAGCCAGATATGACTCCACATTAGGACAACAATGTAGGGTGCGGATCCCCTACTATTATAAGTGTAGTACTGGATACTCCATTTTCCTGAGGAAGGTCTTTCTCAGGGTTGAGGGGGTGCCTCCTCTGCTTTTACCTGGACTTTTTATTTCTCTGTGACAGCAGAACAGTCATCAGTAGCAGTGAAAAAGAAAAGATAAAGAGACATTAAAAAAAAATGACAGTTTCAGGATGGCAAGTAGATTTTTCAAATGCATCTTGATTTATAGATGACAGATGTGTTCCTGAGAAATATGTGTAAACTGAATCATACTTTGAATTCTCAAGGGAATCTTGGTATTTAAAGGAAGCCTCTATTGAATCCTTTTGGAAAAAGAATTACCAACAAGATGACTAACCTCTCCCCCTTGTGTATGTATCATAGGCATCATGTAACCGCTTTTTACTCCAGACTGAGGTAAATTTATGTATGGATTATGTAAATGAAGATAGTTTTAAATGTTAATTTCTGGTGGAAAGTCATCAACTGGGAGACCAGCTCAGAGGAAGCACTGAATAAATCAAGACTCTGGGCCCAATAAATCAATATATATGGTTTGTAGCTTGTTGAAGCTTTCCTGTCCTTCCCTTAGAGATCTTAGCCTCCCATATTTTTCATTGTAAAACAGACTGAATATGCTTGAGGTCGCTTGCTCATAAGTCACAGAAGAAGTTGTTACCCTATCAGGGAGCAGGCTCAAGAATCAGGGATGAGTTAATTAATAGCTCAACTAACTTGGAGGAGCCAAAAGAAAGAACTTCACAAGGGCCTCTGTGAGTAGTGAGAAGTGCTTACACGGTGAGTGTGCAATGATGTTACTTCTGTGACTCAACTACTTAGCGGCCAGCAATGCAGCTTACCCTGAACCAAGGGACAGAGACCAGAGAACCAAGCAAAGACTCTGGTGTGGTACAGGTAGGGAGGAGAAATGAAGAATTAGAAGGAGATACAGACTTTTTATTTGGCTGTAAAGGGAAGACCAGCATTGTTGAAGGCTGCCCACTTATGGTAAAAGTACAGGAGACCTTTATGCAACATTTACATCCTTAAAGAGAGCAAGCTGAGTTCTATAACTACACCTAGTAGCTATCATTTCCTGTTCTTATATATCTAATACCCAAGAAGTCTGACATTACAGTCAAATGATATAAGGTTTCTAAAAGGCAGCATTCAGTGGTGAAAGAGAAACAGGTTAGAAAATAGGCCCTGGACTACAGGTGTAGCGTAACATCAACATCAGAGTCAACTTGGCAGTATCCTAGCCTCTCTAAGTCACCTTTCTCCCCATGCAGAGTCTCATTGTACTAATGTATCTTCCAGCTTTAAGAATTTTAAGAATTTCTTGCACCAGGCACAGTGCCTAATGCAATGGACACTCTCTCAAAATTAGTTATGAATACGAAGTGTTGAGAAAAAAATAAGAGAGATGATAAGGGACAAGCTAGGGCCTTGAGGTCACCACCCCACCCTCCTCTGGCCAAGATTAATATAAAGGGGTGGTAAGACAGTAAAGCAAGAATTATCTCATTGAACACTCTTCCCTAACCTCTCCACTCATGGCTTGTTTAACCCCTCCCTCTACTATTTGAAGGGGAGAAAAAACATATACATATGTGTATGTACACACACATTCACACACTTGAGTTGTTAAAGTTTTCAATGGTAATGGTTGACAGAAGTGGTGTTAAATTGCAGTTCAAAGATTTGTCTTTGAGGGATGGCATCCTCTATTTGGAATCAGAAATTGGTTACATGGATTATGTGGCTTTCAAGAAATCATATTATCTTATAGCACTTTATTGTCTATATATAATCCTAGTTGACTTGTTCAGGGCTCAGTATTGCCTAGTGAATCTCTGAAGTCTTGCTTTGGGCTGGCAAACAATAATCAGTCTTCTTTTAAAGCATGGGACGGGGAGGAGAGGGGAGAAAAGATCCTGGAAAATATCCTGGACATCCCCTTTTTGAACTCCACAGTTATCTAT
The DNA here is from genome assembly GCF_000243295.1 of Trichechus manatus latirostris. NCBI lineage: Eukaryota > Metazoa > Chordata > Mammalia > Sirenia > Trichechidae > Trichechus > Trichechus manatus. Next base: position 3,359,618 of record NW_004444000.1, on the reverse strand, counting down.
CTACCCACTCAAAGAACATTTCACCCATTTGGCCATCAATACAGCAGGAACATCAAGCAGAGAAGGGTGCATTTGAATCTAATTGAGTGACAGATGCTGGGAACTGCCCAGTACTCATCCATTGCCAGCTTCTCTACTCCAACAAATTGTAAAATAATAATAAAAAACCTAAATAACAACAGCAGCAGCTGTATTATTTCACCATCCCAATTGATTCTTCAGATGAAATGTCATCTTGACAGACCTATTTTGATTGAGTTGTCTAATTGAATGGAGTTCTCATTGCTCTTGAATTTGTGACCTCTGACCACTGTGAAATAGATGCAATTTGGAGAATTATTTCCGAATGACAACTGCTACTCCTCTAGGAACTTACTACTGCTTCTAGTTTTTGAAACTAGGTGTTTTGTGTGGATTCTAGGCTAATGATTCTATAAATTCAAAAGCAAGAAATACCATAGAAACCTGCAGAAGGCTCTGCGCTTAGGACAGGGAGCTGCTGGGAGGCTGCTGACTGGACACAGATGGCCAGGCCCCTCTGATCCTGACCTAGTTAGTAGGCCAGCTCCCTAGGGCAGTCTGAGTGGCGATAATTACAGCCTTGGATACTTGCCTAACAAAAGCCTTAACAGGTGGCAAATTTGTTTCGATTGGGGCTTTTCTCTAGACCTAAAACTTAGCTTTCCAAATTGTCGACGATAAAACGTAACTTTATGGAGAGCCAACAGAGTTCCAGTTTCATTGAGAAACATAACATAGAAATTCAATATCTTGATCCCCTTCCCTTTAGAATGCCAGCTACTCCTTGGGTGTGCATTTATTGAAGAGTGTGCCAGGCAAGGGGCTAAGACCTAAATGGATCATTTCTCTTAGTGTTAATAATACCACTATGGAGTTGGTGGAGATGCCATACCCATTTTATATTCACTGAGACTCAGAAATATTATATAACTTGCCTGGCGTCTCATGGAGAATAAGGGGACAGAGCTGGGACTGGAAGGTGTTTTGACTCTGGAGCCCAAAGTTTAACCATCATCTAAGTAAATACTTCCAAAAGGTGAAAAGCTGAGGAACAGTGGGTCATATGGACCTTCATGATGCAAAATCAGGAGATTTATTTTACTTTAGGAAAATGTCAATAGGGGCAGCATAGCTTTGTGGTTAAAAAGGGGGTGGGGTGGGTCTTGGATTAGGCTGCCATTTTATATAAATCCTAATTTTCCCACTTTCTTGCAATGTAACTTTGGACAAGTTATTTAATGTTTCTAAGCCTTAACATCTGTATAATGGGAATACTGTCATTATCCATCTCACTGGTTGTTTTGAGAATTAAATGACCTGAAATATGTAAAAGCAGGAAGTCATTGCCTGGTACATAGCAGATGCACAATGAATGAGAATTGTAATTTGATTAATGATGCATGTCTTGACATTCTTAACTTTCACCAACTTCTCAAGAACACACATTTTCTAAACAACAGGAAAGACATTTCAGAATAGGTGCACGAAGCCACTCTCTTTTGGAAAGTTTCTTGAAATGCAGCCTAAAACAAGACTCTTGCAGGGTCTTCCACCATGACTGAGATGGCTTCCAGAAAGGCCCTTGCAAATGGCCATCAGATTCTCTCTGCCAAGTCCCACACTCCAAAGCTCTGTCTCACATGCTCTGACACCCATGGAAATTAACAGTGAGTGTGCCATGGTTCTCTTCCCTTGCTTCTCCCTGCTGCCTTTCTACATTCTCTTTCCCTCTGCCCCTACCAGAATGGTGGCACCTTTCATCAATGTAATAATCCATGGCTTAAGTATGACTTATGGAAGGAATGCAAAGGAAGATTTTGTCTGTGTAGCTGGCAAGGGCCCAGGGGGCAGGTTCTCATTAGAATGTTTTACAATAATATCGGTCAGTATTAAAAATGTATGTTCTGCTCAATTTTTAAAACATCTTAAATGAATCTTTAAATAAAGCTATTTTGTTTTATCTTCAGGGCTCTGTGAACAGTCAGCCCTTAGGGACTCCCTTGTTGCCCCAAGTACAGCCCCTAAAATACTTCTTACAAAAGCATGTGTCAATACATGCTTTCTGGGGGGTCCCTGTGTGGGTTGGGTCAAGTCTTTTGGGCAATGTTAATTCCTTGGTTGGTGGCTTCACATTAACCTAGAAAAGGAATATTATTCCATTAGGCTCATTTCCCACTTAAAATTCTTTCACAGGAAGCAGCTAGTGAATCTGTACCCTTGAGGTACAAGCACTATTCTAATGCTATGGAAAAGGTCAGTGGTGCTACAGGAAAGGAAAGAAAGGCTGTGCCATTCTCAGAGGACTGGGAAAACTGAAGGGGAGGGTGAAAACAGAGCTAGATATTTTCAGAAAGGAGCATACTGCCTCTTTTATCAATACCTCTTTGGGCTGACTGAGATCGCTTTCCTCTGCTTCCCGCTAATATCTCCTTTACTGAAACCCAAACGTCTACAGGGTTCTGACAGTTAATGTAAGAGCGAGACTGGCTGGGTGTAATGCAATAGAGAGTAGTGGGGGTTGCAGCAAAATGGAGAATGCAGGATTTTAAAAGTCACTCTAATTAATTTAAGCAACCATAAAAACAATTCAGTACGTGACAACCATAATACATCTGCGTAAACCTGAAAACCCACCTAGACTGCTACAATAGACTCCTAGTAACCAGGTTTTCCTGCTTACAATCTTACACCCCTCTAATAGATTCCAAATTGCCATCCACTTTTATTTCAAAAACTGTTTTCTGTTCATGTCACTGGCTCCCAACAGGGAAATACAATGCCCTTTTGCAATATAATTCCTATATATATATTTTTTTTTTTTCAGTCTTACCACTCTCTCTAGCCAGTACAAACACTTTTTCATTCTCTGGTCAGTCCATGGATTTCCAGGTCTGTATGTATTTCCTCATGCTGTTACCTTTTCCTGGAATGTTTTTCCTCCCGCTTTGTTCCTTATCAACAAATTCAGCATCTTCTGAATGTGACTCAATCTATGTGGCCTCCCCAAATGAACTCTTCTCTTCATCTCTCCTCTGCTTTAGCAAAATAAACCACTTTCTCATCCACACTCCAACTGCCTTTTGCACATTTCTCTATTAAAGCACCAGCACACTGTAGTTTAGCTTATGTGATTGTCTCTGTATTAAATTGTGTTGTCCTGGAATGTGAAGACTTGTCTAATTTGTCTTGGTCACCTCTCAGCTGGCACTGTTGTTGGCCCACAGTAGACAGATAAAAGATATTGAATGAATCAATGAATCAGTGAAGAAATAAGGGAGAAAAAAAAAAAAAAAACTTTGAATAAATACATTCTAAAAAATATGGTGCTCCCAGAAGTTCTTTTATAGAGAAGTTTATGTCTGTCCTTTGAAATCTTTTGTGGACAAGGACCTGGTATCAGGAACAGGTTATTTCCAAGAAGCTGGTGGTTGAAATCACCAGTAGTGGTGTGCACTTCCAGGAGGCAAAAAGAAAAAACGCTGGAAATAAAAGTAGATGGGACTTTTACAGAGAGGATGGATTCCTGTTTATCAAGTGTGGCCCTGCCTAGTGACCAGAAGGTTGTCCAAAGGGTTATAAAAACAAAAATGAAAGAAACTCCCTACCAAGCCACATAACACTCCCACGAGCCGCAGCCCCAGATACCGATCTTGAAGGCAGAAGCCCCACCCAGACTTGGGTTCCAACTCTGTCGCTAATTAATGACCTATTTAACCTTGGGCCAGTCAGTCACCCAATCTCTCTGGGTCCCTGTATGTATGTTACTAAGATTTTAAAAAGCTCTGTGCATATAAATTCTAAGTTCCATTTTTGCTGTAAGTCTATGCTTCTAAATCCTTTTCCAGGGATTTCCCTGTAGCCTTCTGATTTCAGCGAGAGCTCTCTGGCACACGTTCAGATAAAGTGGCCAAAGGAGACCATAGATGTAGACAGCATGGCGTGGTCACCGCCTCTCATCTGACCATACTCCCACCAGTTCTGATCAGCTGTTTTGTTTTCTTTACTGTAAACCCTGGGACAGGATATTGCTTGGTTTGAAAGACTGAATAATTGATTTGAATATTGTGGGGTAAAGGACCTAGTTTTACTCTAAGTAAGGTGGCCTTTGTCCTTGGCTCTGGAAAAATAATCGTTGAAGCAATTAGGGTGTCTTGTTCTGGGACATCCAGGCCACACCTAAGAATTTGTGCTGGTGAGTGGGAGCTGGCCAGACCACAAAGACTCACCTGGGAGGCCAATATCAACTAGCTTAGGAGGCATGATTTGGCCTATCATGTACTGGCCGATAAAAGCCCTGAACAAGGGAGGCTCAGAAAGCTTCCTGCTTGGTGAGAACATCTGCTCTCAGGAGAGTTAGCGTATCCCTTGTCATGTAGAAGCTCTGCTTTGGGAACCCTCTCAGATCTTGGAGTATGTGTCTCTTTGTTTGTATCCATTTTTGGCTATAATAAAGCTGTAGTTGCAAGCAGGGATGGATTATCCAATAGGCAAGGTAAGCACGGTGTTTACCTTGCTTACCAGATCATCTGTAGGGGAACAATTTCATGTTTTTTTCACCACATCAAAGATTCTGCTTCTAGGTGTGGCTGGCATCTGTCTTTCTTCCAAACCCCCAGAACCTTCCTACAGAATCAAAGCCTCTTTTCAAATTTACACTCTCTGACAGTGGTGAGTATCCCTGTAAGCAAGGTAAGCACAGGCTTACTTGTGCTTACTTACTAATCTATAGTGAAAATTGGACCTTATGTGGTGAAACCCACGTGAAATTGTTCACTACAGATTAGTAAGCATGCACGAGTAAGCCTGCGCTTACCTTGCTTATTGAGTCATCACCTCTAGTTGCAAGTATGGTATACTCTGTGACTCCTGTGAGTTGTTCCAGCAAATAATCAAATCCAGAGGTGGGGCCAGCAGGTCAGAAAGTAAGGGTGCTGTGTGAATTCCCAAACTTGCAGTTGGCATGCTGAAGAAGTAGTGGGAAACTAGCCCTGAATTGGTGGCCAGCAGGGCAGAAGGTTGGGGTGTTGTATGGACTCCCCAAATTTGTAGCTGGTGTCTGCCTATTTGACAGTCTGAAGGACACTGTCCTTTTAACTTGTCAGTTATGAAAGAGGGTGCAGCAGGAGTGGCTGGTGACGAGCATGGAGAAGTAGAAACATGAGGACTGGATCGATCTGTACACCTTGGCATTTTTGGATTTATGCTGATTCATACGGTGTAAATATACAATAAAATGGCCTGTAAATTTGCTCCACCTGGGTTCTCAGATGTTGCATCTAGGGGATCACAGCCCTAAGAATGTCAAGGCTTGAAGCCAGAGGCCTTCTGTGTGAGCCAGCTTGAGGAGCCCACACCACAGGAGCTCACTGCCACATGGACCACAGGTCCCCCAATCCCTGCCAGCCCTGGTTAGAACGTCAGTATTGTATCACTGCACAACCGCTCCACTTCAGAGCAACAGAGACACCCCAGAGACAGAAACGTCAGTGTGAGATGACTGGCAGCTGCTGACCGCAGAGTGACGGCAAAAAGCAAATTTAGCTGCATCCCTTTGAATTCCCTGTTCTCTCAGCTACATGGTGTTAACTACATGCAGCTACATGTAGGGAAGTCGAGGCTGAGGGGAACACTGTTCTATGCTTCATACACCTACACTTTTTAAAAAATAGACGTTTGAATGGCATGTTACTGATTCTAGATGGAATTCCAGACCGCAAGTCTTGAGTGTAATGGAAATTTCACATAGGTCAAACATATTTATGTGTTCTTTATGTCCAAAAACAGAAGTAGAATTCAGATTTAGTTAAAAATTAAGGAGATGATTCAGAGATATTTATTACTCCTCCTCCTTCAGCTGTTTGTCTCCATGTGTTAGTCCAGGAAAGCTTCTGTATCCTGTGTGCCAAAGGTTGCTGGAAGATGGTAGCATGCACCCAAACCTACCAGAGTTTAAATGACAAGTAAGATTGCCAACACTTCTATTATTGCAAAGCGCTTTCCTTTCCATCTTACGATTTGTTCCAGCCAATCTGCAAGATGCACTTCCCAACTGACTGCTCAGTCAGATTCCAGCCCCTTATGGAAGAGCAAGGGAGATCAAGACACATGGGGGAATGCTTCACAGGGCATTTCTTTCAACTGTCAACCTATTACATCAGTGTCAACTGATGTCACTCTGAACAGGAGAGCTTTGGGGCCCAAGAAATGAGAAGAAAATGGCAGCCAGTAGGCAGGGCACTCAGCAGCCCTCTCTTGATACTGTATGCAGAGGATGTGGCATTTCTGACAATATTGCTTCTGCCTCACTTGCCATTTAATGTTAAGAGGCTTCTAGGGTCTACTGCATTTAAAGAGTAATGACTGTTTTCAGGGTAAATGCTCTGTAAAATAACCCTGGATTATTGTGTCGTGTTATTACATTTATAAAATGGCATTTCAAAAAATAATAACTGTTTTAGGGTTAATTGATGTTTTTAACCACCATTCTGTGGAGAATTTTTATTCAGCAGACAGGAAGTGAGAAAGGGAGAAAGAGATTTCCATTGAGAGAGTTGGTACTGAAAATAGAAATTGCTCCTGAATGTGAAATCCTGGTATAGAAGGCCCTCCTTCTTTGAACACTGCTTTCAATAAGCTCTTTTCACTGCAATTAAAGCAATCGCAAGACAAAGGTAAACCTCAGCCACATACTCCAATGGAGTCTGTGGGTGCTGGGACTGGCAGTGGAACAAGGGGGCAAAGGAGCTTGGCACAAATTCCCTGGCTATTATCCCCACTGCCTCTGAGCAGCCTGAAGCAATGACAGGGACCTGGGGCTCTGCAGAGCAATGGCTTTTCAGATGTGAAGTTAATTACACAGCCGAGAGTCTTAGAGTTTTATACTGCCAAAGGCAGGCTTGAATGCAGTAATATTATAGAATAAAACCTGGAAATTCTGAAATCTCCACATTGGGAAGGTACAAATGGTGGGTAGTTCTGAACCCTACATATCTGGGTAGAGGGGATGGTGTCACTTTCTTCTTTCGTATCAAAATTCTTCCATCACTATTCTTCAGGCAAGTCTATAGAGCATTAAGTCCTACTATGCAAGTGGGGGATTTTTGTCTTCATCACGTGGTTTCCTCTTAGAAGTATTTCTATAAAGTAGGAATTGGGTAGTTGTTAACATTATGAGTTTAAATATAAACAGATGCACACACAGAGAAGGTAAACCTCATTTTCCCTATGATGCCACTTAATGGAGAACTCAAGTCTTTATTTGCAATTCATTGCTTTTTCCGTGACATGCTCTATCATCCGAAATCTTCAGACAAATCTATAGATTACTGCGGCTACAGGACAGTAACTAGGTAATGGTAGTAAATGGACAAAGATTCAGACTAAATTGAAGAAAAATAGAAGGATGCTGTAATTTAAAGATAAAATGAATGATGGAGATCATCTAGTGCAAATTCTTAATTATAATTATCAGGAAATTAAAACCAAGAATGTTAAGCAACTACCCAAAATTATGCATCTGGATATTAGAGATGCAACAAGACTTCGTATCTTCTGACTCTAGAAATTCTGCATTACCCCTAGTAAGTACTCTTGCCACTTCATGCAGGATCCACATGTAAACAATATAACTGAGTCTTCTCTCACCTTCAATCACCACTACTGATACTGAGCAGAAGTCAACCTTTGTGAGGAATAAAAAGGAATTATGGCTACCTCAACCACCTGGAAATCAATCAACTGAGCAATCAGTACATGTCCTCGGACTGCCAAATAACCAGAAGATGAGGACACCAATTCTGTAAACACAGAATAACCCTGAAACTAATCTTCCCAGAATGCAGAATGAGATGTGATAGAGGGAAGTTGGAATCTATTACCTCCTAATCAAAGCACAGTTGGTAAAATACCGTCTCTGAATTTTCACACATTCATCAAGGCATCCCCAAGAGTTTTCCTGATTATTTTGGTAAACCTCCTAAGTGAATTGACATGATATGCAAAAGAAGCCAAACACAGACAATGCTGGGCAACACCTGACAGCAAAGACTATATGCCAAGTTATGCTCCAGAGATACAATCTGCCATGAATGTCCAGCATTGCATGCACTGTGGTGCGACCCTCTCTTGAACTCACACTCTGCTGCCTCGTTAACCACAAGGCCATTTAAAGGGCATAACTAGGACTCAAGGGCTGTTTGTACAAAGTTTTCCCATTTCTCCACTTAGTACTTAAAAATGGTAAAGTTAGCAGTCCCCCACCCCTAATTATCTAAACATAAAGCATTTTTAATGTCTCTATACTTGTTGAGAGGGTAATCTCAAGAGTTGGAACAGGGCATGTACAGCAGGTCAGGTACTCTGAATTAGGTTCAAGACCACTTGAAATAGCAGCATACCAAAAAGAACTGCAAAATAACGTGGAACTGTTTTCACATATGGAAAAGCACCACCAGGTCTACTACAGAAGAAATAGAAGCCCCCAAAACTCCAACAGAAAAGAAGAAAAGACAAGCAGCTCAGGCTGTAGGGCCTTCAGCTGTAATATGAAAACTATGACCCTATCTTTCATAATGCTAGAAATTATGATGGTAAAATTCCTTAAGAAAAAGATGTTTATACAGTATAGTAAGTTATGAATTCAGTGGGTGATGAAGCTGGTTTTGGGTGATAATGGAACTTTATATTTGGACCAATGTGCATAAGTCACCAGGATATAATTAGCTCCTTCCTCCTTTTGGTTATGAGATCAGAGAAAGACAATTAGTAATGAACTTCATCATTGATATTAGTATTACAAAAATGTATATTTTCACAAAACATTTTACAAAACAAGTTAAATAAATCTTTGGAACCAGTAATCTAGATATTGATAAAGAAAATTTTAAAAAAAGAAAAAGAAAAATATCATCTCAAAAATAGAATGGTATGAATTAGTAATTTCAGGTATTGCCAAGAAAAAAAATCACCTTATTACATCATTCTTTAAATCTAAATATTAGGTTTGGATCATCCAAAATCCAGTGAAGTCAATATTTCTTCATCATAATCTGTCCTACTTAGGAAGTTCATTTGTTTGTTTCCAGCACATTCCTTCCTTCCTTCTTTCTCCCCTGCCTTCTCTCTCCCTCTCTCTCTTTATTTCAATAACTCCCATTATGTATACAATTCCTAAGGTTGAAATAGAGAAAGCAATTTCTGGGAATAATGAGAAGATAGGGAAAAAAATGAAAAAAGTAGGGATGCTCCTGAATTATGTCATAAGCACTTATATAATAAGTATCAGAACCATGTCAGACAAATCACTGGCCAAAAGATGGACTGAATTTTCTCTTTACCTGCAGAACCCATCTGATACCCAGGCCTGGTGAGTCAGCCTCTATCATAGCTTCCCAAACAATTGTCTTCTGCTTATTCACACCAACATTTCTTAAGTTCAGGCCTGTATCATCTCTTGCATCAACTCTTTGGAATAGCATCCTAACTGGGATAGTTTGCTTGCTTTTGTTTTTTTGGCTCTCATCTCAGACCGCATAACTCCATCTTCCACATACTGCTGCCAGAATGATCTATTGAAACATAATAACTTTGAAATCTTTCAGTGCCTCCCTGTAGGATAAAATCCAGTCCCTTAGAATAGAATCCAGATCTTCCTTAGAGCCTTCTGAAAACAAATGAGTAGAAAACTTTTTAACCATATATCAAATACGAGTTAGGCACTATCTGATGTGTTCATATTTATAATCTTAATTGATCCTTAGAATAATCCATTAGAAGAGGTAGCAATTGCATTTAGAGTTACCTAAAGATACAATTTGGAAAATGCTATGTGTAACTTGGAAAATATTCTATTACAGTAATTGTCTTTTATTCTATTCTTTCTTTTATTATTTACAATTAAAACATAAGCAAATCACAAATTGTCATAACTACACTGATTGTAACTGATACATAGCAACACTATGAGATTTTATGCATTTCTGTTAATAGAAGTAACTTAAAATCAATGATTTGGAGAGAAATTATTCAGGAAATCCTAATGACTTATTATAGTAAAAACACTTAAAAGAGAACATCCATTAATGGAGGACAATTACTGGAAAGTAAATTTATTATTCAGGAAATCAATTAACTGATATTTAATTACTTAAAATTATGATCCGTTAGTAAACATTGGTAGACTTTGCTTACAAATATCACTTCTGATTGTGGTTTATCAGGAAGCAAAATGACTAATGTTATGTCTTTGAAAGTCATTTGATTCACTTTACAGTCCCCCTTTCTGTCTTTCTCTCTGAATTGCTATTTTGTAGAATAGAGACCATTAGAGCTGAAAGACTTGCTGAAGAGATCTGACCCCCCTCACTTTACAGGGGAGACTCTCATCTTGGTGTGGTTGAAGTGGGCTGTCTAAGGATGTGCAGCTGTGTCAGGCTAGTACTGACTAAAACCAAGAAGACCCTGGCTCCCCTTTTTGTAAGATAACCCACAACTAAAGATAAGAGATCAAAGAGTATACATCCTCTTTCTTCTTCTTTTTTGGAGATAATAAAAATTTGTGTTGGACTTAGGAAGGCATAGGGCCAAAGTTGTTCTCTAAACTATAGCAGAGAAGGTGAGTGACCTGGCACACTGGTTGACTTCTCACTTCCTGCCTCAGCTACATGGCATTTGATGTCTTTTGACTCATTTTCTGGTGTGTTCTTCTTTGCTATTGGCATAACATCCCATCAGTGCAGTTAATTACATCCACTTGGAGTGTGAAGGACAGCTTGATTGTCTCAAAGAACCAGAGGCCATATAATCCATCTCACTGCTCTCAGGAAACAAGTTCCCAATTGTCTCTGCTGCAGGAAGGTGATAGGGACCTGGTCCGATGAGTTGCTGGCATCTGCTCCATGCTACAAATGGAGGAATCACAAAGGAGTTATCTGTCCCTTGCCCTCTGAGGGCAAAGAGAACTGCTTATGAATTCACTGCTCCAGACCCACACTGAGCCCTTTCTCACCTCCGTAATAATGTGATCATTTATCTCAGTATGCCAGTATGGTTAATCCCTTTTGACTATAGATTTCCTGTGTATGTCTATGTATATACGATGTTTATATAATCACTTAAATTCACCAAATCCTATCCAATCTCATACTTCTGCATACCGAAGAGTTAGTTGCTACAAAAATCCCGATGCGTTTATCCCATTGTCCTTAGTCTTTGAAAGTGAGAGCAGACTGAGAGACCAAAGGGCTCCGGCTGAGGGGTGAGCCACTATTCAGGAAGGTGGCGCCTTACCTGATCTCACTCCTACCTAGTACCCACCAGACTTTACCTCACTAAGGCACACTGCCAAGATCAATACACCAAGTTGCTTATGATTTGGCTGATTGCTGAATGAAGTAGGCAGAGGAGATGGGGACCCTTGATGTCATGAAAGCAGTATCATGGCTAAAGGAAAAGTCAACAGTTCGAACCCACCGGCCGCTCTGCAGGAGAAAGATGTGACAGTATTCTTCTGTAAAGATTAGAGCCTTGGAAACCCTGTAGGGCAGTTCATCTCTGTCCTACAGTCAGTGTGAGTCGGAATTGACTCGGTGGCAAAAAGTTTGCTTACTTTTTTTGTTTTATTCATGCATAGAATTGCAGATTTGTATACTTTTTTCTATTTTCTGTTAGGCTATTTCTTTTCTTGTTGGTAGTGGTGATTTATAGCTTTATATATATTACAGATATTAATCTGTTATAAATGTTACACGTGTTGCTAATTTTTCTCCCAGTCTACCACTTGCTTTTTAACTGCTTGTATTTAGATCTCTTATACTTGATGAGGCCAGTCTATCAATACATCAATTTTTCCTTCATGGCTTTTGGGTTTTCCATCTTAGTTGCAAAATGTCTCCCTACTCCCAAGATTATATAATTACCTATATGTATATTTATAATTCTTTGTATTTCTGATGCCATCAGAATTTTTATATTTATATTGCTATATAAATGTATCAGTTATCTGATCCATCGGCCACTTATTTTTGATTTTCTATGAGGTGTAGTCTTACCAATTTCTAATTTATGGTAACATATGATATATTTTAGGTAATATATGATATATATATATATCTTATAAATTCCCTTATACTACATTGAAATAAGACACTACAAATAGTAATTTTAAAAACCACCTTTACAATGTCATCACTATCAAGAGAGACAGCCTCTTATCAGGGATTTATGCTGACAGCCCCCAAACCCATTATTATGGGTTTCCATGATCTAGCCAAGTCACTTCCTGCAATGTGAAGACCAGAGCCATGTGACTACTCTCCTTCTGCTGTGCATACACAAGCATTCTGTACAGCATGGACATTATTGAACTCCTGTGTATAGTTGTCAAAATAGAGAAAGATAAATAATCCTGATTTTGGACACAGCATCTAAATATCCACGACAATCAACTCTAAAAGAAAGCAGAAAAAAGAAGATGCACAATGATAATATGAAAGTGTATGCAAAGTAAATAGCATACTTAGGCCGCCATGCACTGAAGGAGAGTGATAGAACAAAGGAGCATATTTGGTAGAAGAGAGGAAAAATATACCATGTGAGAATTAAAGCAAGAAGAATGTCGTGGAAGATTATTAAGACTGTGCAGGGGGCATTTGAGTGGGAAGGAAAGAATGAGGCTACCCTCTACCTGCCTCCTCGCTTCATGTAGAGGTCTGAAGATCTCTTTGTGGTGGGCAGTATGGCTCATAGATGGTGGATGGAAGACTAGGCTTTTCTGACACGTAAGAAATTAAAGTTTCGCTAGAGCAACATAATTGTTCTCCTTCTTGTGTCATTGTAAAATGTGATGTGAGCTTCACATCAGGCCCCAGAGGCTGTTTTGCTGACTGGCCTCTGGAGATAAGCCCCCAGAGCATACAGAATGCACCGCTCTCAATAATCAAGTCCAAGCTACCATGACTAATCCATCATCTATGGCCAGCAAGGCTGACTCCTGAGTGTTGATGTGGAGTTAATTAGACAAATATCGTAGGTTAAAGTCCAATTGATTATTAAGGCACCATAACAAGGATTTAACATCACCCATGTATTGGAAATGCTGTATTATACCGTGCACATGCCTGCTCACCATCGGAAACTGTGTGGGGTCATCAACTGACAATTATTACTCGAAAGCGGATATGGCCTCTTTTTAAACCTGCTGATTTAATAAGACAGTTATTGTCTTCTATGTTAATTAATATCTATCGATTAAAGTTTAAGGCTGGACATCAGGCATATATGTTCTTGGTTAACCATAGGGCTGTTAGCATGCTTCTGTGTTCAGCTTGACTCAACACTTCCTATCTGCTATAAAAGCAAGTCATTCAGCCCTGAGAAAGAGTGACTGGTCTGGGAAAGCGATAGCCCAGCCACCTAAGGAGCAGATGGCTTCTTCCTGGGCATTCAGAAAAGAAGAAAATCACAAAGCAGTGTTCTGAGGTACTCAGTTTCCTCTAAAGAGATTCCAAGTCTAGAAGCTGTGGATTTTCAGGTTGACATGGCATGTGGGACTAGATGAGCCATGGTAAACCTGCTCTGGAGTTTGGGCAAAAAGCTTACTAGTGTGCCTGGGGTTCAGTCTAATTTCCTCACTGTGAATGAGAACAGTGGCTGCACTCATCAACCTCCACCACTATGGGCAAACCATTTGGTGGTGGTGGTGGTGGGTAATGTAAATCCAGGACCTCCTCAGACCCCTACAGAACCCGTCCCTTCATCCTGGAATGAAACAAATAAGGCTTTAGATCCACTGGGCTTTACGTGGAAAACAAGCTTTATTCTATAGTAACCCATTGTCGTCGAGTCGATTCTGACTCATACCGACCCTATAGGACAGAGTAGAACTGCCCCATAGGGTTCCAAGGAGCGTCTGGTAGATTTCAACTGCTGACCTTTTGGTTAGCAGCCAAACTCTTAATCACTACACCCCAGGGTTTCCTTAGAGAAGCTCCTCAGCCTCCATCTCCATCTCTATGTGAAGTGTCCTTTTTTTTATTGTTTTAATATGTTTTCCTACTTCACAAGGGTTAGTTCTATGTCACTGGTCTTGAGAATAATCTCACTATAAGGTAAAGGCACAATGTAATCATTTAATTGGCTAATTTAATTAAATGCATAAAATTTGCTTTAATGTTTCTTATAAAGCGTTTATCATTCACTTTTTAAACTAATATGCAGCTCTTTGCTTTTTGTTAGTTTCTTTTTAGTATTCTGTTTGTTGAGGAATAGCATACATACAGTGCATAAAGAGCACTGATCTTAAGAGTACAACTCAATGATCTTTTACACATATGCATGTTTGTGTAACCACCATAAAGATCAAAAGGTAGAGCATTCCCATCACCCTGCAAGTTTTCCTCATGCCAATTCTTAGCCATTAACCCCCAAAACTCACCCTACAACCACCATTGGAGATAACTAAACTCATCAATTTGTTTTGCTGGTTCTTGAACTTCATAAAATGAAATCATACAGTGTGTACTCTTTGGTGTCTATACAACATTCATTTTTAAAAGTGAAAATAAGTATATAACATCTATGGTTATTTGATTTATTGCTTTTATGTCAGTTAAGTCCACTTTATAATATCTCCAATAATCTAATCCTTTTTTCTAGTATATATGCCCAAATGTTGGTCTTTGTTAAATTCTAAGAATTCCAATATCCATCTTATAAACCAAGAGAGTTGAGAATAGGAAATACAGCAAGATTCAGGACATTAGTTGACATAGGGAACCCACCACTAATGTGGGCAGGGCATATATTGATGCCATACCCAGAGCTAGGCAAAGATTGGAAATTTCAGTAGACAGACAAGTATTTGGGGCTTGGGCCCTAAAACTGGATTTAATTGTCAGCCTTGAGTCCTTATAAAAGGCTAGCAAGAGAAACGGAAAGTCTCAGCTATAGAAGGATTAATCTACTAGGCAGCCTACCAGATAAAGGCTAACCAGGAAAAGGGCATATTCTAAAATTGTGGTTCTCAAACTGACCAGCAGCACCAGCATTACCTGGAAACTTATAAGGAATGTAAATTCTCAGACCTCACCCAAGATCTGTTGAATCAGAAATTCTGGGGAGAAGTTCTAACAAGCCCTCCAGGTGATTCTGATACCAGCTAAAGTTTTTGCTCTACGAGGTAAGAACTAGGGTGCTAAGTGGAGCCTGTTTCTCAGGAGTTAGGGACCAATGTCAGACCAGGGCTAGAATCATGGAAAACAAAGCTGCGTTTCAGATAATAGACTGCAGCTCTTTAAGTTCCACCAGTCTGAGGACTGGTGTTAGGCTCGGAGACACTGTTGGATGAACAGTTGGAATCAGGGAGAGCCCAACAATATAGATACACATTTTTAGAAGGACCTTACCACTTACCAAAATACATTGAACTGCTTGCTTCTACCTCTCACCGCCTTGAAATTATGAGTTTTTCAAGCCTTGTTCATCTCCACCCATAGTGCCTAATACTTGAACTATGGTAAAACCAAGGAGCCTTGGTCGCGCAGTGGTTAAGCAGCTCGGCTTCTAACTGAAAGGCGGTTTCAACCTATCAGCATCTTCATGGGAGAAAGATGTGGCAGTCTGCCTCTGTAAAGATTACAGCCTTGGAAACCTTATGGGCAACTTTCAGTTAGCAGCCAAGCTCTTAACCACTGCACCACCAGGGCTCTTTTTGAACTATGGTAAATAAAAAACCAAACCCGTTTGCCATCGAGTCAATTCAAACTCATAGCAACCCTATAGAACTATGGTAGGGGGCTCAAAAAATGTTTGTGGAGTGAGTGAGTGAGTGAGTGAAAGGATGGATAAATAAAAGAGAAGTTAAAAAACACAGTGTGTATTATATGAGTCCATTTTTTGTTCAATATCCAGAATAGGGAAATCCATAGAGACAGAGAGTAGATAGGTAGTTTTTTTCAGGAACCGAGAGGAGGGGAAAAAGAGGAATGACTGCAATAGGCACACGGTTTCTTTCTTTATTTCTTTTTAATCAATTATTATTTATTAAAGTAATTTAAGAGGGGGAAAAGGCTAAATGTTATTTCTTTGCTTCACAGATGTAACAACAGTCCTATATGCCGATTGACTATACATTTTAAAATATACAAAGCACACACACAGGCAAGCAGAATTCCTTCTGTTACACATCTACAAAAATTTGACCACCTTGAAATACTGTATCTGTGGTTGACAAACTTCTTCTGTAAAAGGGCAAATAGTAAATATTTTTGGCTTTGTGGGTTATATGGTTTCTGTCATAACTACTCAACTTTGCTGTTGTAGCATGAAAGCAGCCATAGACCACACGTAAATATATAAATATGACTGTGTTCCAATAAGACTTTATTTACAAAAACAGGTAGTGAGCCAGATTTGCCAACCACCATACTATATGGGTATACTTACGTCTCACTATACAATTCCTACCACCACTAATAATTTCACGTTTGTATAACACATTTTGGGAATGATACTGAGACTTTAATGAAACAGGGAAGCTTAAAAGGTAACCTTTAAGAAATACTAATGCATATTTCAGCCTCTATGTACAGGTGAATACATGTAATTTCTAACTTCTGTTATGAATTAGCTGCTTACCATTGACAATATTTATATTCTTAAATGGCTGAAGCTGAGTCATCTTTTTTATCACCTTTTGCCCTGGTATAGTACTTTTGCATATAGTAGATGCTTGATTCGTATATACACAAAGTAAAAATTAATCTTTTAAAAAAACACATCTAACTAGACACCGTCTTGTTCTTATGCACTGAAATCAATTGGGAGACAAAATCAATTACTGCAAAGATGATAGGCTTTCAATCCAAATAGGCCTAGGTCCCCATTTCAGATGTTTCTTGTGCTGGCTGTGTGTCCCTGAGTAAATTCTGCAACAAGACAGAAATAATAATATTTACCCTAAAGTAATGCTTCTCAAATGGGGACAGTTTTATCCCAGGGAATTTTAGGCAATGTCTGGAGACATTTTTAGATATCATGAGGAGGGCAGACAGAGGCTTGTTACTGCCATGTAACAGGCAGAGGCCAGAAATGTTGTTCAACATCTTACAATGGGCAGGATAGCCCCCACAACAAAGAATTATCCAGTCCAAAAAGTCAATAGTGCCAAAGTTGAGAAAACCTGCTCTAAAGGTTTATGTAAGGATTAATTTATACAGCGCTGTAAAGGGTTAGCAGAATGCCTGGCTCAGTACATCTTAACTGTTAATAATACGACCAAACTCACTGCTGTGGAGTAGATTCCAAATCATAGCAACCCTGTAGGATAGAGTAGAACTGCCCTATAGGGTTTCCAAGGTTGTAATTTTTTTTATTGTACTTTAGATGAAGGTTTACAGAACAAACTAGCTTCTTAATAACAATTAGGTCACATATTGTTTTGTGATATTAGTTACCAACCCTACGACATGTCAACACCCTCCCCTTCTCGATCTTGGGTTCCCTATTACCAGCTTTCCTGTTCCCTCCTGGCTTCTAGTCCTTGCCCCTGGGCTGGTGTGCCCATTTAGTCTCGTTTTGTTTTATGGGCCTGTCTAATCTTTGGCTGAAGTGTGAATCCCAGGAGTGATTTCATTACTAAGCTAAAAGGTTGTCCGGGCACCATACTCTTGGAGTTTCTCCAGTCCCTGTCAGGCCAGTAAGTCTGGCCTTTTTCTGTGAGTTAGAATTTTGTTCTACATTTTTCTCCAGGTGTGTCTGGGACCCTCTATTGTGATTCCTGTCAGAGCAGTCAGTGGTGGTAGCTGGGCACCATCTAGTTGTGCTGGACTTAATCTGGTGGATGCTGTGATAGTTGTGGTCCATTAGTCCTTCATTCTCCCTTGCTCCAGGCAGGATGAGACCAGTAGAGTATCTTAGATGGCCACTCACAAGCTTTTAAGACCCCAGATGCTATTCACCAAAGTAGAATGTAGGACATCTTCTTTATAAACTATGTAATGCCAATTGAGCTAGATGTTCCCAAGACCATGGTCCTCACAGCCTTCAGCCAAGCAATTCAGTCCCTCAGGGAGTTTGGATGTGTCTATGGAGCTTCCATGACCTTGCCTTGGACAAGTTGTGCTGGCTTCCCCAGTATTGTGTACTATCACAGAGTTTCTTTTTCGGGGGTGAAAATGTTTTGGAATTAGAGAGTGGTGACAGTTGCATAGTCTGAATATACTAAAAATCAATGAATTATACATTTGAAAAGAGTGACTTTTATGATATAAATTATATCTTAATAAAAAATTAAATTAAAAATAGCAGAATGTAAGAATATCAAGCAAGACATGTTAAGAAACGTTCATAAGTCAAAAACCATGATGGGAAGAGACTGGAGAGTCTTCTAAAATGAAACTGACCATCACAAAACACTCCACAAATACAAGAACAGACTAGGACAATGGGATTGCCACCCTGCTCTCTCTTTCTGCAGGTTCCACTTTGCTAAAACATCAATGGCAACCGACTCCCAAGTATGAGCCCCATCTGTGATTTGTACTAGGCTGCACCACATACATTCTCATAAGTAGGTATTTCCAAATACTGTCATGCTAATAGGAGTGCAGGAAAGAACACAAGAACAAACGGCAGTATCATGAGAAGTGCGTTCAAGGACCTTCTCTACTTAGGTTCCTTATGGGCAAACTCCTCTCTTGAGAGTTTTATGAAGATCAGCTGAAGCTGTTGTTAGGCACGGTGAGTCAATTCCAACTCAACTCAACTCTGTAAAACAGAATGAAACACTTCCTGCTCCTGCGCCATCCTCACAATTGTTGCTATTCTTGAGCCCATCTTGCAGCCACTGGGTCAATCCATCTCAGTGACAGTCTTTCTTTCTATTACCCTCTACTTTACCAAGCATGATGTCATTCTCCAGGGACTGGTCCCTCCTGATAACATGTTCAAAGTACATGAGACAAAGTCTCGCCATCTTCGTTTCTAAGGAGCATTCTGACTGTACTTCTTCCAAAACAGATTTATTCATTCTTCTGGCAGTCCTTGGTATATTCAATATTGTTCATCAACACCATAATTCAAAGGCATCAATTGAAAATACCATGGCTTGGGTCAGGCACATCTGAGACCTGAAGGTGACATGTTTGCTTTTTAACACTGTAAAGAGGTCTTTTGCAGTAAATTTGCCCAATGCAATATGTAGTTTGATTTCTTGACTGCTGCTTCCATGGGTGTTGATTGTAGATTCAAGTAAAATGAAATCCTTGAGAATGTCAATCTTTTCTCCATTTATCATGATGTTGCTTATTGGTCCAGTTGTGAGGATTTTTGTTTTCTTTATGTTGAGGTATAATCCATACTGAAGGCTGCAGTCTTTGATCTTCATCAGTAAGTGTTTCAAGTCCTCTTCGTTTTCAGCAAGCAAGGTTGTGTCATCTGCGTATTGCAGGTTGTTAATGAGTCTTCCTCCAATCCTGATGCAACTCGAGGGAAAACACTTTGTCAACTCTAAAACATAGGCAGTCCCCTCCCAAGAAATAAAAGTTGTCGTTTTGGAGCCCTGGTGGCATAGTAGTTAAGAGCTTGGCTGCTAACCAAAAGGTCCACAGTTTGAATTCACCAGCTGCTCCTTGGAAATTCTATGAGGCAGTTCTACTCTGTCCTATAGGGTCGCTATGAGTTGGAATCGACTCAACGACAATGGGTTACTGCTTTAGGGAAGATGAATTCTTTGAAAGATGCTCTCTCTGAGAAAGAGTGAAACCTAATATATGGTACTGTGCCCTTCCTTGGCTCTCTTGGATAGCAGCATTGGTGGAGAAGGAAGCAGATGCTCCCTTGGGCCTATTTCCATTCCCCTCAGAAGTTGAGGGTTGCCAATGTGGTCTGGTCCAGTCAGCCACCACTGCTCCACGGCGGGAGAATTACAGCCAGCTTTCTTGGACTGGCTGGGATACGAGCTCCTTTTATGGGCCCTCATTGTGATTACCACCTATTTCTTTTTATGCTACTGCCAAAATACCACCATTAATCTTTCACACTCCCTGAAGGCAAAACACGGGTAATTGGATTTATCTGGTTTTAGAATTTGTTAGGTTCCCTGCAAAATAAATAACTGACCTAAAAAGAGAGGAGAGTCTGCTCAGCACTGTGCTGTCAACCCACAGGCCCTCCCAAAGGGGCAGTGCGGCGTCCTCATTAATCTCAGCTATCTCTCACCAGCACCTTGTCCCTTCTGTCCTGGAGCAGGTCTCTGGCTAATCCAGCCTGATTTAGGAAGTTTTCCTAATCTGACCTGTTCAACTCCTGAAGCTTCCCACTGTTCATCATCTCCCCTGAGGTTTCCTCCTTACTCCAGCTTCTGTCTGTCTCTGTCGCTTTTTTCTTCCCCCACCCTCTCCTACTGCAGTTTCCTCTCTTGATTGTACTGCTTGAGGCTGTTTTAAACTTCCTTGGCCCTTTCTGTTTCTCATCCTCTTGTTACTCTCCACTTGTGTTGTTCCAAGTGCACAGTGATTCAGAAATCATGGGTGACTCTTTGAGTTTGCCCTCATGTGCTCCTGTCAGGGTTGGCCTGCCAGATGAAGCAAATTAGATATCTGTGTTTTGGTTGGTCCTTTGAACCTATATGCATCAATGCTTGTAGAAAGCACCTATTGAGGTACCTGTCCAGGTCTCTGAGAATTCTACCTCCATCTCCACCCTCCCTCCAGTCATAGCAGTAAGCAAGAGCCATGTTTGTGTCATGGGAACTGTGCAACCAGCAACATGGTGGCAGAGCCTGCCCCCTAATATAGAGGCTGAAAATGCCAGAAACCCTCTTTCAAGTCCACCCTACACTCAAGGGCTTGGATATGGAACAGACTCCAGTCTAGTGGTCCCAGATGGGAAATGTGTTGGGAGAGAGATTTAAAAAGTATCTTAAAAAGAGACACCCACAAGCCCTTAACTACCACTTTTGGACTTTGTTGTGTGAGAATGTGATGGTTGGAGCTGCTGCAGCCATCCTACAATAAAATGCAATGACCTCAACACACTAAAAGTGGAAACGAGCCCTGGAACGGCCTCCCTCTAGCACTCGCATTAAGTGACAACAAAGATTGCTGTTATTTACACCACTTTTAGTGTTATGTTTTATTACATGGAGCTAGAAGTATCCTACCTGATATGTAATCTTTCCCCCTAGCCATGCCTTGATGGGACCAGGGTGGACGCTCAACCCCAGCTGAGGCAGTCAGATTTTATCTCCTGGGAATTTGGAATTGGAACAGAGAGGTGCTAGACAATCTGTGGTGACTATCTTGAGTGAGAACACATGGAATCCAAAGATGCAGGATGACCATCTCCTACCCCATGGAAGTGGACAGATGATAGGTAGAGATAAATAAAGCAGATATGTGGAGAAATAAGAGACAAAGGGCCCCTAGAAAGAGACAGAGGACAGAGTAGTTTTCTTAAGATTGCTTAGTTGCTGGTTCCCATCCTTTCAGAAGCCAATGTTCTCCACTCCCCTTGAGATCCATGGGCCTGATAACACAGCTACTTCTTTGTTTCACTGGTCTGAGTGGGTTTTTGTAAATTGTGTTGAAAAGACTAAGGCAAAAATGATGTTGTACTCAGGAGCATAAATACAGACATGAATGAGATATTTCCCTGCCTTGCAGGAACTCAAGTCTTGTGAACACGAGACACATATAGTCAGTATTGGGGAAGGTGACAGATTATGTTCAAGTTAGTGGTGTGGAAGGGATGCAGGTGTGAGAAGTGGGTGAGTTTATTCCCCCTGCATGCTCTGGTGTGCAGGAAACACTGCAAGGTCAGATCAATATTCCAAATAATGGTGCACAGAACTAGTTTTGTTTGCATGAGAATCAGATTCTGGGATATGTGTTTCAGCATTCCTGATTCTGTATGTCTGAGGCTGGGCACAAGAATCTGTATTTTAAAAATTTTCCCAGGTCATTATGGTGCCTATCCAGCCTTGGAAAACACTGAGATAAAGGGGACTGAGCTTATGAAGTAACATGTGAGAGGGGGCGACTGAAAATGAGTTAAGAATAAATGACAACACTTAGAAAGAGGTTAGGAAATAACTTTCAGACAGAGAAATTACAAATCACTAGGAGTCCCTGAGTGGCACAAATGGTTAAGCACTCAACTACAAACCAAAGGCTGGCAGTTGAAACTCACCCACAAGTGCCTCAAAAGAAAAGCCTGGTGATCTGTTTCCGAAAGGTGACAGTCTTAAAAACCCTATGGAGCGCACTTCTACTCTCCACCACACAGGTAGCCATGAGTCAGAATCAAATCGAAAGCAACTCTTCTTTTTTTTTTACACAAATAAAAGCTGCTTTTGTTCATTATCATTGTCATCTTTGCTATGCGTACTAATATGTAAATGTCTGAGTGTGCCTACTTATACAACTGGGAAAAAGACGAGCACAGAGAAATGCAATCTACCTGCTTCTTGCCAAACCTGTTGCTGTTGAGTTGAGTCCGACTCATAGCTACCCTATAGGACAGAGTAGAACTGCCCCATACTGTTTCCAAAGAGTGGTTGATGGATTCAAACTGCCCACTTTTTGGTTAGCAGCCTGAGCTCTAAACCCCTGCGCCACCTCTTGCCAAGCAGACATTATTAACATGAACTGTTCACAGAGCATTGCAAGGTTTTCTTTAAAGACAATTAAATTGAAATCCTATTCCTGCCCTTATAGAACTAACAACCAGTTGAAGAGAAAAAAAAAAGTGTATGTGTCATAAAAATAGACAATAAACAAATAATTTTGATTAGTAAACAGTCAACTATACATGTAAATGCTGGGGGTTGGGGGCAGAGTGAGGTGAAGGATGATCAGAGAACTAGCTTCCCATGAGACCTGGTCCATTACACTACCCTCCCTCCCTCCCTTCTTCTCTCTGCCCCTTTTCCTTCTTTCCTTATTTCCTTCCTTCCTTCCTTCCCCACTTCTTTCACCCCTCCCTTCCTCCCGCCTTCCCTTCCTTCGTTCCTTCCTTCCTTCATTTTTTCAGGCTAAATTCAAATAAAATTAACCAATTTAATGTGAACAATTTAGTAGCATTTAGTACATTTACAAATCTATATTATTTTTTACTGCTGACTGTCTTGCTTACTTTGCTTCAGCTTCTCTGGCCACCTACTGCTCCTACAACATGATGCAGAGCACACGCTTGCTTTAGACCCTTTACCCTCACTGTTCCCTTTCTCTGGAACAGTCTTGCCCTGGCCATTTGCATGGCTACCTCCTTCGCCTTGATCATTTTTCTGCTCCAGTGACACCTCATCACAGAGGTGGTTTCTGACCGTCATATCTAAATGGAGCTGTCACTCCCTCTTGATTCATTTATCCTGCTTTATTCTTCTTCAGAGCATTCATTGCCATATAATATCATATTATATTTTAATGCATTTACCATGTTTAATATCTGTCTGTCTGTATTAGAATGTAAGCTAGATTATGGCAAAGAGTTGGTCTGTTTTGTTCACCATTTAATTCCAACTCGTATAACACTCCCTGACATATAGTGTTCAGTAAAATATGAACACTATATGAACACAATAAATATGTTGAACAAATGAATGAATAAATAAACCTATCGATCAGCCATAATCTATGAGAAGATATATGAATGCTCCATAAGCACATGAAAAGATACTGAATGTCACTAATCCTCAGGAAAATGCAAGTTAAAATTTTACAATGGTTACTATTAAAAATTAAAAAGACTGACAATGTTAAATGTTGATGAAGCTGTGGAGCAGCTGGAATGCTCATACATTATTGGTGGGAGTGTAAATTGGTTAAAGAACTTTGGAAAACACCCTGGCAGTTTCTTTAAAAGTTAAATCTACCCTTATTATATGACTCAATGATTCCATTCCTAGAAAATTCCATTATCTAAAAAATAAAGTTGAAAAAAATATGGCCTCTTAAAGACTTGTACTCAAATGTTTATTGTAAACTCAAATGTTTATTCATAATAGTGAAAAAAAAAAGAAACAATACAAATGTCCCTCAACAGGTAAATGGATAAACAAATCATGGTATACCCATATAATGGAATCCTACTGAGCAATCAGAAGGGAATGAACTACAAGCAACAACGTGAATAAATCTCAAATATATTCTGCTGAGGGAAAGAAGCCAGATGTAAAAGAATATTGTATGATAGGTATAATTCAACTTTATAATATCCACATTGCCTAGAATAGTGTTTGGTAGGTAGTGGGTATGCAATAAATGTAACTTCTTCAAGTTGTGAATTCAGTAACTTATTTTTATTTTTTAATTTTAAATAGCTACTACCTGTTGTGAGGTTGCTATGTGCCAGGCTTTAATCTAAGCTCTTTATGAACCTGACATCATTTAGCAACTCCCCTCCCTTTAAAAAAAAAAAAAAAAACCAGGAAGTTGAGGCTCTGAGAAGTTTAGTCACTTGCCCAGCTACATACAGCCAATAAGCCAATCTTTTTTACTTTCAGGTCTGTTCTCTTAACTTCTTGATAGAGGTTATACTTGATCTCTTATCTCAATAAGCACCCATTGACTAGCCGATTCTAAAACAGAGCAAATAATCAACAGCAGCCTATAAACTGTTTCCACTGCACAAGAACAGGGGGACACATGCTGCCAAGACAGTCACTCAGGGTCATCCCTGTGACAGCTTATTCCAGAGCAGCTGCCTTTCAGGTGTCCAAGAAAATGGGCCCATAATTCCCTTTAGCCTGAGATGCCCTCTGGGGTAGGAGGGGGTTACTCATATTGGCTTCTCCATCCCCTAAAGTTTGCAGATATACCTCCAGAAGGTGCCACCCTCTAGTCTGTGATAAAAAGGGAGGAAGCTGGCACATCTTCCTTGTAACTGCTCAGAATCTCCAGACAGTAACATAAAAAATATTGTGAAATTTGCAAATACTGCAATGATAACAGGCAGGAGGAGACAGGACAAGTTAAATACCAACTATCTAGAGAGAGATCATTATCTCAACTAGGATTCAAATGCCAGAATCTCTGGCTGTAATCTCAGGAACTTCCCAATTACTTCAAAATGAGTAAAAATATCTACATTAGAAAAAGTATACATGTGTGCAAGGATGTGTGTGTGTGTGTAAAAGACAAGGACAGACAGAGAGATAGAAATAAAGGAGACACATTCATCTTATCAACAAACTTTGAGTACCTACTACCTGTTAGGCATTGTGTTAGACATTGGGCGCACACACATACATAGAGGATACTAATTAATTTAACAAAGGGCATGGGAGAAGCAATGAGAACAACAATTGAAAGAGGAATATTTTTAGAGATGGCCAGGAGAAGGCATTCGTCATTACTGTTAGCTGTCATTGACTCATCCCCTGATTCATGGCAGCCGCATCCACAACTGAATGAAACGCTGCGAGGTCCTGCACCATTCCCATGCAGATAGGACCACTGCGGTCCGTAGGGTTTTCTTTGGCTGATTTTTGGACGTAGATTGCCACGACTTTCTTAGTAGTCCATCTTAGTCTGGAAGCTCTGCTGAAACCTGTTTATCATCATAACAACAGGTGAGCCTCCGCTAACAGATGAGTGGCAGCAGCACATGAGGTTTCCTGCATGTAAGGCGATAATTCTACCACTGAACCACAAATGCCTTAGAAGAGGACATAAAACCAAACCAAACCAAACCTGTTGCCATTGACTTGATTCCCACTCATGACAACCCTATAGGACAGAGTACAACTGCTCCACAGTGCAGTATGCATTTATATGCCATAATTTTCATGCCTTAATGAAAAATAGAAATTGAAGTTGTCAATAACTTCATTCCACTTGAATCAACAATCAATGTCCATGGAAAAAGCAGTCAAGAAATCACGTGACTTACTGCATTGGGAAAATCTGCTGTAAAAAAACTTCTTTGCTTTTAAAAAGCAAAGGTGTCACTTTGATGACTAAGGTGTGCCTGACCCAAGCCATGGTCTTTTCAGTTGCCTCATATGAATGCGAAAGTTGGATAATGAAAAAGGAAGACAGTAAAAGAACTGATACTTTTGAACTGTGGTGTTGGCAAAGAATATTGAATATACACAGACTGTCTGAAGAATGAACACATCAGTCCTAGAAGAAATACAACCAGAATGCTGTTTAGAAGCAAGGATGGTGATACTTCAGCTCACTTGTTTTGGAAACATCATAAGACCAATTGCTGGAAAAGGACATCATGTTTGGTAAAGCAGAGGATCAGTGAAAATGAGGGAAACCCTAAATGGGATGGATTGACACAATAGCTGCAACAACAGACTCATAATAACACTGCCTAATACCAACAATCATGAAGATGGCACAGAAGCAAGTAAAGTTTTGTTCTGTTATCACAAGGTCACCACGAGTTGGAGCCAGTTCTTCAGCACGTAACAACAGCAACAACAAATTCCCTTCCCTTACACGATGTACCTTACCACAAATATCTAACTGTGAGTGTGGCAACTCTAGGACCCCTGACTGAATCAATTGGCTTTGTATACAAAGGTTGGCTTTACACTGCCTTTTTCTCATCAGAGGACTTTCCAAGCAGAAATGTAAGAGCCCTATGTTGTGATTGTATCAATGAGTGGTAGAGGTGAGTAATATCTGATACAGCAAGCCCTATATCCCAGAATGACTGAGAACCACCATTTCACTGCCGAGCAGCAGGGGATATGGGAGCGAGTGTGACTTGGCCTAGATATGTCCACTTAATTGACTGCATGGGAGGTGGTCTCCAAAATGGCATTTAGGTGGGTGGGCAAGCAGCGAGCATTGGAAAGTCCATGTACCACCAGGCTGAGACTAGTGTGGTCAAGGGAAGGCCTATAGTCCCTTAGAGAGGCGATCCTAACAAGAACAAGGCAGGGCTCCTGATAACCCAGGAACTGGGGTAGGTCCAGCACAGATCAACAAGACATGGACTAGGACTCAGTGACAAGAGCAGGATCTATAGCTGAGGCAGGTGAGAATTGAGGTTCAGAAAGAGCCAGAGCTGAGCAGCAAGCGGGGACAAGATCTTAAATTGCTCTTTCCTGGGCATGGTCTGCACTGGACACCACTGTCCATCTGGTCTCATGGCTCTAACAGTCAGGGATGGAGGCACGGCACACAAGAAACTTGGCAGGTAGGACGCAGCGACTCTTGTCCACCGCTTTCTTTCTTCTTTCTTTTTTCTACCTTTGACTAGTCAGTAATTCTACCTCAGGCTTTTTTTTTTCCTCACATGAACATACTCTTTCCCTCTCTTTTGTTCCTTTCTTTCTCTTCCTTCAATCCATAACTGATACCTCTGGAAAATCTCTCACTCTCTTCATCCACTTGTTCTTCCATTTCTGTCTTTCATTTCCTTCATCTCTTTTTCTCTCATCAATATTTATGGAAAGATTCCCCATCATCAAAGTAGTGATAAATGTATACTAAAATCAAATCAAAGGGAAGCTATGCATTTTAAAATTAAATTAGGCACCACAGAAACAATACTACAAACTCCCAAACTTTTGGAAGTACTCAGAAATATCTTTGAGAAAATGTTTCCATATTATCTTCCTCTAATTACACCTACTTTCTTCACCATTAGTATTCACAATAAATAGAAAATGATCATATTCAGCTTTTTTCCCCCTTTTGCATAATTACTTCTTCTGTAACAATGTAGTTTTCTATTATTCTGCATTACGAGTATATAGCATTTCGGGTAATTATGAGTTAAATTATCTTCTGTGGACTAGCCAGAAAACTTAACAACCACTTACAGCATTCTTCGCTTCAATTATGCAATGGATGCTTGGTTCATGGAGATATCATAAGTCTCTAGACCCACTGAAATTGTTTAATATTCAAAACTAATTTTTTTTAAAAAAATTATTGATCAGCACTTTTACGGGAAGCCAGGTCAAGTCCTTCAGCATCTCTTTGATTTAAGAAAAATGCACTGTCTCCAGGGAAGAGGAGTGCAAAATGGGTCACATGATTTTCTCCAGAGTATGAATCAGGGGAAAATTGAGTAGAAAACCTGTGGCTCTCTGTTTTACAGCTTTTATGGTTTAAATTAAAATATAAAGATGGGGAAGGGGGTTATGAAATTATATATATTGTAGGGTTTAAAAAATTACCTCTCTTCACTGAGTATTTTGGTATCACTGGCTCCCTCACAGTTTTTATGGAAATAGCTCTGGCTTTGGCTAATTTTTGTCAACAAATCACCTACTTACTTTGTTTTAGTTTTGGGGTCCTTTGAGATACTATATTATGCTCTTGGGAGCTCATTTAAGAGGACAGCACTACATTTAGGACAGTCCCCAAGTGAAGAACACCAATGATCACCTTGGCAGGACGTTGGACCCTATGGTGGTAGTCATTTTGTGCATTTGTTTGCAGTGTGCATCATTTCCAGCCCCAGAATGTAGATCCACATTGACTGGAGTGGGAGTAAGGGGACTCCAGGAAACAAGGGAGACTTCTAAAGGCAGGACAAGGGACAGCTGGAGCCTTCAACTGAAAGGCAGGTTTCCCGACCTTTGGTAAAATACATGTCCAGGGAACAGAAAGGATGCTTTTGTTTTGTTCTACTTGTAGCACATATACATGTTCTTTGTTTCTCTATGTCCCCGGAGGCATGGCGGGGGGGTGAAGTGGGGGGAACTCTATAAAACTGAGAAGGAGCAAAAAGGTCTTGTAGGAACAAATCCAGACTCTGACACCTAGTAACTGTGTGACCAAAGACAAGTTACTTAACTTTTCTAAACTTCAACCTCCTAGACTGTTAATTGGGGATCTTACTATTCTGAAAATTAAATGAAATGATAGACAACTGGTTTGGCATCTAACACAGAGTAAATCATAAATGGTAGAGTTTATATTTGTCTCCAAAGACCCCCTTCTCTTGCACATTTTTTTAAAGGGTCTGCAGTGTTACCCTGTAGGGAGAACGGCATAGAGATCTTAGGTTTTGCTTCTTTAACCTTCTCTCCCAGAGAAATGACACACAGTTCCAGACAGGGTAAGCACCAAGGAGCAGAGAGACCTCACAACTTCAGTCTTCACTTCTTAAAGAAGATACACCAGGGTGTAAGGAGCACTAGGATGGAGTCATTTGTTGGGAGATTGGAGGGGACTGAAGATGGACCAAGATGAAAAGAACAGAGCCCCCTCCTCCAATACACATCACATGCAAACTTTAGCGCCCATTTTGCTAAATCCACTATCAGCAAAAGCATCTTCCTTCAGGACAACTTATATATAGATAGACAAACAACCAAACCTGAAATAATCTGGTGCTGTCTTGTATTAAAAAGAAATCAAAAAAGGTTAACCCTCAGTTCCTGACTTAATCGGCAATGTAAATTTCTCCAAGCCTTCTTTAAAGCTTTGGACCATAATTCTCTCTTCTCATCTCATGACTGACTGTAAAGACTGCTTCCCATTAATGAGAAATTTTAAAAGTCTTCCCCTGGGAAGGTCAAGTAAGACCTACTTCACTTCTTCTCTCTGCCACACCTACTGCCAGATCCATCTGCTCTGATCATAGCAAGCTGCCAGCTGGCCCTGCTCACCGGCTCCCCTAGAACCTGCCACAGCAGCGAGCATAGTCAGCAGCCCACAGGCAGAGCCCTCCTTTAGAAGCTGGAGGAATGTGAAATGAGACAGACGGATTAAACTGAACCCAAGGGACAAATTCACTTAAAGGCCAAAGAGTGAGCAAACATGCTTAGATAAGAGCTGCTGAAGTTTCCAGAACAGTCCAGAATGCACGGAGCATATATCTTTAAACTCTCGACCTCATCGTTATCCCACCCTGGCTTTGGAGGACGGGCATGTGTGTGCAGGGTGGGGACTGTGACGCACTCCTACCAGAAAGTGATGTTAGAGACTGACACAGAATCAAGCAAGCCCTGCACTTCCCGGCCTGCAGCCAGGCTCCCATCCAGGACACACCAGCTGCTCAGGTGGACTCATTAGGGCAGCCTGTCTGCCCCCACTGCTTTGCTCTATGTAACTGCTTGCATCCATGGCAAAGCAGATCCCTGCAGACAGGTGCCTCACCTTCCCAAGGTGTTGGTCTACTGCTGCTAAGATTCCTCATAACTCGGCTGCTTTGCTGGTTGTCTTGCCTTCAGGGATAGTGAAGCCTTTTGCATAGTTTAAAATCAGATTGCAGCCATTGGCTGGTCAACTGTGGCAAGTGATTTAAGTGGGAGCAAAAAATCCTTCAGGCCTCCAAGATCTCTAATCATTGCTTTGATGAAATGTCCCAGCATCACAATTTGAAGAGAATGAAACCAGATAAAAGCATTTAATTGCTGTAAACATAATAATACATTATGAGTTTAGATCTAGTTAAGATGAATTAAAGCAGTAAACAAATTCTTAGTTTTTTTTTTTTTTTTTAATCCTTAGCATTTACCGTAATATCTGCACTCAATCTATAAAACACGGCTCTCAGCATCTGGGAGCTCAGTCTAACAGCAGGTCCGCGGTGTGTATCTGTGTCAAGTATCAGTGGAACTTGAATCAGGGTAAGTCTTGGCCACCAGCAGAAAGTAGGATGCTGAATGGAACTGGGAGGAGACCGGTACATTCTAAAGATGTTTAAGTGTGTGTGGGATGAGGAGGAAGGAGTAGAGCAGATATGAACCGTAAAAGATTTAGAGTATTGTATGTATGCTATCTGAGGAGATTCATTTAACACCACTAAGGACTTGCATGTTTATGTTGTTTCACAGGTAACAGAATAATGCCACATAATCCATCTCATCTGACATCATAGATGAGTAGATATTGTTCCCATGCATATGCAATGGATCTGAAGTTCAAAAGGTTTAAGCAATGTGCTCAAGGTCAGATAGTGAGAGGGGGAATGAAGGCTCAAACCCAGGTATTCTGGCCATCGGGCCCAGGCTTTTTCTGCAGCATCAGTGAAGTCCCTGGATTGTGGGCATTTGCAAGCTTGCAGGAGATTCTTAAATGGGAGTCAGGAACCTTGAGGACAAGCCTTATATATTTCCTTCTTGCAACTTGGGTCAGCAGGGCCCTATGATGCAAATAAATGACCCACAAACCACCAGAAATGAGGCTCCTCTTCAGAGGACCTTCTGGAACTTCACCAGGGACATAAGCAAATGTCTGGAAAACAATCCATCCAGCCCTCCTCAGATGCCCTCGGGCAGGGCAGGACTTTAGAGCAGTGATTCTCAACTTTGGTTCTACATTAGAAGAAAGACTGGAGGAGCTTCCCAAAAGCTCATTCTCAACCCCAGAGAGATTGCTTTATTGGTCTGGGCACGGGATTGTTTAAAAATGGAGGTAATTTCGAGGTGCAGACAGGTGAGCCCCACTGCTTTCAGTGCCCCTGGGGGCCGGTGCCTGCTTGAGTGTCCTTTGATGTCTTTATCTTCCCAGACCAAGAGCAAAGCCTTTGCACTTAACATGCATCTTTATTCAGGCAATTTACACACTGGTGTAAGAGTCTTGTAGTTGTTTTGAATAACCTAATGGCTACTCTGAATTTCTTAATTTATACTAAAGGAAAAGTTGCTGATGGTAAGTACAAAATACAAAAAAACACCAGGCACACAAGGGATGGTGTCCTTGGAAACTCTACTTGCCACAGTTGCTTTGGCAAAATCCTGTTGCTAAGATCACTTGTTGGCAGCTAGTTAACCCTCAAATACTTGGTTCTGGATGGATCAGCACATAACTCTAAATGAAAATGTGGGGATGTTTTAGAAATGTCATTAAGCATAATCCTGGATCAACAAACATGCTAATAAAGAAGAACCAGTTTGTGGGTGGGACCTCTTCTCATTAAGTTACAGGATCAACCCCACCTCATCTTCCCCACTCCTCAAAACAGTTATGCACACAACGTGGTTCTGTACAAAAGGAAATTTAGAAAAGGTTGAGGCCCGTGAAGAAAGCACCTCAGATGGTCATCTGCACGGCCGAGACAGCTCGACAGGCACCAGTGGGCCAAACTGAGGACACGGGGCTCCTCTCCTAACACGGTCGCTGACTCGGACACAGTACTTCTAGATACTTGTCATAGCTAATCTAACTAAAAGGCACAGGACTTCTTTCTAAATTTTGTTTATTTTGTTGTTGTTGAGAATATATTCTACAAAACATACACCAATTCAACAGTTTCTACATGTACAGTTTAGTGATATTGATTGCATTCTTTGAGTTGTATAACCACTCTCACCCTCCTTTTCTGAGTTGTCCCCCCCATTAACATAAACTCATTGCCCCTAAATTTCCTACTTAATCTTCCGAGCTGCCTTTGTCAGTTTGACCCCATATAGGTAGTTCTTAAAAGAGCACACTGCTCAAGGCAGACCCTTTTTCTTTACTAGTTAAGCTAAACTACTGCTCGGCTTTAAGATGACTTCAGGCAACATTTTCGGTTTAAGTTTTAAAAATTACTTCAGGGGCACAGAACATTTTTTACCCAACAGCAGACAATTGTAATGAAATGATCTGGCCAAGAGGGCCCATTTGTAATAATGAATTCAAATCAGATTCATAGAATCTATAATTCAACAATAGTGAATATCACCTTATTTTTCCATATCATCTTTCTTTCAAGAAGGCAAAATCACTCAATATTCAAATAATTATTTTTACTTTCCAAGTAGCCCTGTGAAGTAGTTATGAGGAAGATAATATTGCCTCACTTACATAAAATGAGTTTCATCCACATTCAGAACTTCAGTGCCTTCATTGGTACATCACTCCCTAATGTCCCTCAATTCAATCAAAGACCAATCATAACAAAACTGATATCCCCAAGTAAGGAAAACATTCTTCTCTAAGTCATGCAATCGTTCATTGGAAAATTCAAAGGAGGACCCAGGTTTCTCCCTTTCTTTGCTTTTCCTACTTCATTCAAGATTTAGAAACAAGCATTGGATAATTTGATCCAGGATAGACCCTTGAAAAGGTTTTCTGTGGCTGATGGGTGTGGGTACGATTCAATTGTTTTGATGCATTCTGAACACTGAATCCTCAAACAATGAATCCCCAACCGAACATTTTAAAGGAGACCAAATAGTGACCATACTTAAGAATTATAGTTTTTTTTTTTTTTAAAGCAAAAAACAACACAAAATAGAGCATGGTTCTTTTGTCTGGAGTTGTGACCATGGAGTCTCAGAGCCTAGAAACACACACTCTCCCTCAGAGTACCCACAAATGAGTTTTCTGGTAGATGATGTCCAACTGTTAGCCAACAAAGCAAAGAAGAGTTTAAAAAAAAAGGATAAAGTTTGGAACCCATAGAAATTTTGCAGGAGGTATATATGTTGTTTTCAACGTATATTGTTTAACATATATGTACTGTGATAGTAGTAAAATCATAACCTTAAAAAAGCAGGGTATAATAAAAATTAAGTAATAAAGGGAAGAAAGGAAGAAAAGAATGATAAACTGATTTAAAAAATGAAATAATAAAAGAGAAGACCATGAACAGTAAAAGAAAGATGATATACAGAGATCAAAAATGTGGACAATGTGTTGGATTTCTCTATCCAGGGGGAAATACACCGAAGGAGAGGTAAAATCACCAGATTTATGCTTACTTTAAAAAACTAAAATATGCAATTAGGTATAAGATAACATTTATATTTGAACATGTGAGTTATTTATTATTTTTTAAAGTAACTATTCAGTTTTTCCTTTTTTTTATTCCCATGCCCATTACCAAGCCCAGCTGTTAAAAATTGAATTGAAGATCACAAAAATAGGCCAGTGGCTAATAAAAAAAGGTAGATCAAAGCTGGACCTCTGCTGGTGGAGTCATCTTACTGCAGGAAAGCAGAAAGCTCAAGTTTTTCAGTTACCAGTTTAACTTTGAGGGACAGGAAGAGAAGAGAGGATTTTGGAAAGTTTAGCACTGAAGCCATATTCAGTCCTGGGCTCTTTGCCCCCAGGAGAAGACCATAACAAAGGGAGAGATTGGTGGCAGTATCATCATCTCTTGACATCCATGAACATTTGCCATGACGTTCTTTGTTAAAGAGCTTTGTAGCCAGTGAGCTACTCTCATCTTTGAGCTTGCTAGGCCACTGGAAATGCACGTCCTGCAAGTCCCTCCATTGGGCTGACAAAACTTCTTTGGGGCAATGAAGAAGGAATATCACATCCAGTCTGGGACAGTTTGAAGGGTCCCCATATGGTCAGGAGACTTCTTCCTCATAACGTCTAGGAGGGACATCTCGACCCTGCTTTTTCTCTCTCCTCCTTGGATACCAGAGCACCAGCAGACAAGGCTCTGGGACCTGGTTTCTAACTTAAAAGAAGATTCATCTAAAAGCCACACAAAGTGGCAAGAATCCAACCTTAACACTTGGGGTTAGAAAAAAATAGCTGCTAACCCAGAAGCCTTCTTTCTGTCCCCAGGGAGAGGTTCATCTAGATGCAGGGAGGGTTCCGATCAGGGAGACGAACGAAGAACAAGAAGGAAACCCCACGCTCATCTCTCCCTAGGACAAGCCAGGCATTTGGGCTGCGGAATCTGGGGCAGAATGCTTTATTTTCACCATAGCCATCAAAGTCATAGACAGGGCAAACGCGTTCACCCTATGCATATTGTGAGACATAGTTAAGCTAGGACGTCCCTGAATCTGTCTCCTAGGACCAGAGCTGCCTCATTAAAGGGATAAAAGATGATAACTGCTGAGCTGGTGGAAAGTGGTGGCTGCATTTTTATTAAAGTCTCTGCTGCAATTCCTCAGTCCCCAAAGGTTTATATTCCAAGAATCCCCACCCCTGAGTCTGGAGCATGTCAGTGAGGCCGTGTAACTCATTAATGTGAAACAAAAAGCTTTCCTATTGTGCTTTCACACAGAGTGATGTCGTTGCATAAAAGCTACATGTTTCCTCTCTTTGGCTCCAGCCTGCAAAGATAAAACTGCCCTCATAATTTATAATAGGGGTCCCAGGAGTACCACACAGTTGACATGAATTGCTGCTTCTTGAGCAGCCTCATAAAGAGCCAGGGGCCCGGGCTGGTAATTCTGGGGCTGGAATTGTAGTTACCTCTCCCACAGCGGGGAGCCTGCCAGTCATGGCTACCTGCTCCCACGCAGCTGACCTATGAAAGTCACCAAGGCATCAAACAATACTAAGTTTGCCACCCAGTATTCCGTCTCAGTGCCCTCGTGTTCTCATCTTGGAGCCAAGGCAAAAAGTGGCTCGCCATGCCATGGCCTCGTAGATGCCTGAAGTCCCAGGCCTGGATCTCAGGGTTCACCTGTAAGACCCTGGACCAAAAAAACAAACGCAAGTAAGAGACATGCCTGTCCAGGAGAATGGGCATTGCCTGCCACACAGTACACAAGCGAGCACTGTTGGGGCCTGTGAAGGGGCCTCTCACATCCTCCAAGTCCACACACAAGCTTTCTGATCGCCTGGCTCACCCCTACCCATGTGATCATGCCCCGGGGGCTCAGTCCCCCACTGAAGTACAGCTCCCTACCTGAGGGTGGCGCTCTCCCCTTGACGGACTGTCACGTTGTCCATAGCTTTGGGGAAGGTGGCGTCTCCGCTTCGCACCGGCACTCCTGTGGGTACAAGGAACAGCAGCCTGAGAGACAGGACCACGAGGCACTTCCAGGGCAGGAACAGGTACCCACAGACCCCCATCCTGGATAGACACAACTTCCCAGAACTCAGCAGCAGCACAGTCCTTGTCCCCCCACACCAGCTGGTCACAGGAAGTGGTGTGGGGAGAAAGGAAGGGATGGAGCAAGCCAGAAGCAGAGAGGGGGAAGAAGAAGAAAGAGTCCAAGCTCTCCGGAGCCTAATATTTCTTCCTCAAATCCTGCCTCAGCTTTCCAGCCTAGCAGAACCAGATGCCCCTCCTGCATCCACAAAGATCTTTCTGGAAGCTCCCCGGGGGAGGAAGGAGGCTGCGGGATGGGAGAGGAAGAAGGTGCAGTGATGAAGGTCACAGAGTGCTCTTTTCTGCCTATCTCTTCAAGATGCTACTTTCCGATTCAGCTGGGCACGCTCTGCAGAGGTTTGGCATCAAAAGTTTATAACCCAAAGAAGCAAGGCAAGTGTCTCTGACATAAAGGAGCTGTCATAAAAAGCGGCTGCTTCGAGGAGAGGAGAACATGTTTTATTAGAGCACACATATGTATAGATATCTTTATGAGCCAGACCCGAATCTCCAATCTGTCACCCAGAGGCGGTAAAAAGTTCCACAGCACGGGCCATGGCGCCAGACCGCGCCCGCGATCCTCCTGGTCTGGTGGCTTCTGCAAGCAGGCTGGGTCTGGCTCGGCTCCGGCCGGCCCCGCGCCCGCGCTGTCGGCGCCCACGGCGGAGAGGGGTTGCGGGCGCAGGCAGGGGCGGCGCGCAGGACCGCGGCCCCGCGCTCCGGCTCCGACACCGCGCCGTGCCGGGGACGCCCGAGTTCAGCGGCGGCCCCCGGGCTCAGCGCAGCCTTCCTCCCAGGAGCGTCCCCGCGTCTCACTGGAACCGACTTCCAGAGTTGTCATAGCAGCAGCTCCATCACTGACCACCACTTTCTCCTCAAGCGGACCCCAGAGCGCCCGCCCCGCGCAGACTTTGTCCCGGAACCTCCGCGAGCGAGCACCGCGCCCCCAGCTCCCGCTTAACCCCCGCCACGCCGGGGCCGGCGCGACACCGCCCCGCAGGGCCCCCCGGGCTTCGAAGCCATGCGGAGAGGCGGCCAGGCACCTCACCCCGTCTCAACTTGCTCCCTTAACCCTGTGGGCCTTGGCACTGCGCGGACGCCAGAGCCAGCGGAGAGAATGCTGCGCCCTGCTCTGTGGTTTCCCAGGCATGGCGGGGAGCGAGAGAGCGAGTACTGGGGAAAGCAGCATATTGACACTGACACCTTCCCTCCACTGGATGCCTCCGCCGAAGTTGCTAAACCCCACCCTGGAGTAGCTAAGCCAGTCTTCACCTAGCCAAGCTACCTGTACAGTCCTATGGCAGAGCTCTCCTGGGCCTCCGTAAACATGTGCAGTCAGCTTTCCGCTCTGATGACCCATCTCCAAACACTCTTCCCCTCCACTCCCTGCCACTCTCTCCCACAGTGGGAAATTCTGGGCTTCTCACTGCACAACCTGCGAAACAGCTCCCATTCTACCCTGTGCTTATAACGGATGCACCTTACTGTCACAGAGCGAGGGCTGGGAAAACGCGTGGAGGTCCTAAAAAGGATGACAACTGATTTTTATAAAATCCATCCAAGACGTTAGGATCACAACATGTGATAGCACCGTGATGGTGTTGGGAGGGCACTTAGTGATACAATGGTCCTAGAAGCTAACCACATTTTCCTTGAGCTTCAGAGTAATTTTAACATATTCCAGTACCAAGCCTGAGTGCTCAGGCTTCACTTGGGTCTCTAGTGAGCGGGTTTCTGTTCCACCTGGCGGAAGTCTCCCTGACTGGCTCTTACTGTGTATCCTAAATTAATGGTTGCCATGTGCATCTGCTCTATTGTGTGCTTTCTTAAATCCTTTTGTTCACCTGGGTTCTGCACAGTTACAAAAATAAAATTTAATTCAAAAAATAAGTATTGAGCTCTCATCATTCACTACTTTAGTTGCTGAGGGATACAAAGGCATGCTACCTGCTCTCGGTTGTGAGGGACTGAAGGCAAATAAAGACTGCCTCTTCTCCCCTTGTAAAATGGTTAGCCAACATGTATGTGTGTGGGTATATATACATATATATATACATACATACATACATATATATATCTATCTATATATATATATACATACATATATATATATTAGGTCTGAATTTTTTAATTAGCAGCATACTCCAGGAATAGAGAATGCTTATCACTAGTCATGTAGGTTACCATGAAAACATACATTAGGCCTTTTAGAAAGCAGAGATTAGTAAAGGCAGGAGTAGGGCAGAACATTTCCTCGTGAGCTCCTGAGCTCCAGCACTGAGAACAGCAATGACACAGAGAAGAAAGACTGGGCGCTCAGACAGCAGCCACACTGCTTAATCTTGCATCACCCACCAGTTTTAATGACACACATCTGTCCTTAAGATTTGGGTGCACCCAGACTTTCTGTGTGAACTTTGCACATAATCCTGTAAACTCTGCGATGCTCGTGTCCATAATCAGCAGACTGGAAAGGCTTTTTTTGGGATTTAACCTGTGAAATGCTGAAAATGAGAGACGGTGCTTATACAATCATAGAGTTTGTATTTTGGTCACACTCTCTCCCTGGGCTGAGGAAATGCACCCTGGCATCTCAACAGTCTAGGTGGTCGGGGTGGACTGTGCTCCTGCCACCCAGATGCAAGGAACTCAGATAACATTCCCAATGTGTGCACCTGTTGGTCCTATAGCGTCCAGGAGGCAGAAATGGGGGCAGCTGGTAAGTGCTAACTGGTCCTATAGCTTCCCAGGAAGTGGAAATGGGAGCAGTTGGTTAAGTGCTAACTCAGCTCATGTAGCATGATTTAGATGGGAAGAACATGAGATTGAAGATAGGAAAAGAATGGCTGTGGCAAGGAAAGAACAGCAGAGACAGGTAGAAGTCAGGCATAAATCCTCTTAATAAAATAGAGTAAGTCCTGTTCTTGAGGAAGGAATAAACCAAGTATCCTTTTTTTTTTTTTTTTGCAAGATTGTCTCCCCCATCAAAAGACATCTGGAGCCCTAGAGAACATGATCTGTCTATTCTATTCTAAGACTTGTTCCTCATTCAATATTTGCTGAGTGAATACATGGGCTGAACTTGAAAGGCTAGCGAGTCAGAGAAATAAATGCAAAGGTGTGATCTTTATGTCAGTCTACAATTTTGTGGGGAGATTCTACCTATTTGTAAGCTATTGGTAGGGACCAGCATGTGCATTTATAGGAGAAGGTCAAACTCAAAGAGAAAAGAGGGTGACGTTCACGATGAACAAAGACTACAGTAGTTTATGTTGGGAGTTTACTGTGAGATGCTTAGATGAGCACCATCTATCATGGTGACCCCAGCTAACTACCTCATGGATACTGGACTGTTATACAAAGATAAATTAGCAAATTGGCTAAGAGTGTGGGCTCTCTAGTTGGAATGTCTGTTCAGATACTGACTCTTCAACTCTGCAGCTGTGTGACCGGTACTTGGTAATACCTGTCTCATCTGTCTCATAGGACTGGGGGATAATTAATAAGATCATACAGGCAACATATAACCAAAGGACATGGGGCAAGGGAAGAGTTTAATAAACATAAATTATGGTTACATACCATAACTCCTGCTTTCATGTTATAAGAAATTGTGGCCTACGAAATGATGTGAGTGAAAGAATGCAAATGCCTTATGTACAAACTAGAGGATGGAAGTCTTGCTATTTATGGCAAGTTTTTGCAGAAAATGCAAAGTTGGATCCAGGTTGCAGGGCTGTAGTGACCACAAACAATAGAGACTGCTGAGTAGGCAGAGAGAAGTAATTATGATAAAGCTCGAGAACAGGGATCCTGGTCAAAGGAAATCTCCTTGGGTTTGGAAAAACAGACATAAAGAAGGCAGAAAGAAGGGCTATATAGAACCCTGGGAATCTCCATGTCCATATTCAGATAACTCTAGCAACTTGAAAGGTAGCATTTGGAACCCAGAGAAAATTTCCTAGAATATCCGAAGAAGCTAGTAAAAAGTAAGGCAACCCACCTGGGAAGCATACCTGTAACGGTTTGATTATCACATGATTCCATTTCAAACTGGTTTAAACAAGAGTCTGTGTCCATAACTTTCCACCTTTCACGTGCACTGTGCCCGGGGGTGAAACGCCTCTCACGCTCCTGAAGAGTCACACCCAGGAGAGAACCACTTAGCAAAGGTGTGTGCACTACCACTGCACAGACGGGGAGCAGCGGTGAAAGAACAGGTGGAGACAGGCTTGTGGGACAGGAACTCACGCTCACACCCAAGCAACTGTCCTGATGACTAGAGCTAACCACCGCCTGCTGCGAGCTAGAAGCCACTTGGCAGCTGCTTTGGGTGTGGATGGACACTTCTAACCACTCTCAGGGGCTATGAAAGCTCTGTCTTGTATTCTTCGGCATGTCACTCCCACACAGAAAGGAACGCCCGAGGCAAACAGTCAAAGAAACAGACCAAAAACCAACACTGTTTTCATTTACTCATTTATTATTTCATTCAATAGTTCTGTAAGCATGTATTAAATGCTGGTCTTATGTCAGGTACTGGTCTAGGAGGTGCAAGGGTAAATAAGAAATACCAACTTTCTGATACACTGCCTTTCTGCAAGGGGGAATGAACAGTGCTGAAGCTGGGAAGAATGAGATAATAAACAAATAGAAATATTTAGAGTGTGCATCATGCTATAAGTAAATAAATACATGAAAAGGTTGATGAACTAGACAGGTGATAAACAGGATAGGCAGAGAAAGCCCCTTGAAGAGTTGCCGTTTGAGCTAAGAAGGAGCCAGCCACGGGAAGGTCTCAAGCAGCACCAACAGCTAACGCAGAGGCTAAAGGAGACTGGCTGGGTAGACGGACTGGAAGCCTGGACGCACTGCCTTGAAAGCTGTGGTAATGGTGTAGACTTTATTCTAAGCAGTGCAAAAACATTGACAGTTTTCAGCAGGCAACTGATGTGATCTGACTGACAAAGTTTTAAGACACTGCTTTGGTTGTCATGTAGAGAATGGACTCTAGGGTATAGAGTGTAAGCAGGGATGGTGCCCAGCCTAGAACAGGCACTAAGTGACGGCAGGGCAATGGAGACGGAGGGAATTGGAGAGATAAGGGGTGTATTTTAGAAATGTGGTGGTTAAGATTTCCCGAGAGTTTGGATGTTGTGATTGAGAATACGAAAGGGATTGAGGAGAACTCTAAGATTTTGGTTAACAACTAAGGTTTGGGTACAATTTTCTGCAAGGGAGATGACTCCAGAATGAATAGGTTAGGGAGGCAGGGTTAGACGAGTGACTAAAGAGGCCTGATAAACTTGTGATGTCTGTTATTTCTGATACAGCCAAATGGAGATGCTGAGTTGGCAGTGGAACAAAGGTTCTGACGCTTACAGTAGAGGGTTGAATATAATTCAGTGTTACCTATTTAAAAAAAAAAGTAGAAAAACTCTTAATGGTGTGTGTATGTGTATTGGGGAATGTTATCCATGGGACTCTATCTATGGAACCCTTATCCCAGATCTAGAGGCTCCTCTACCTTTGATTGTAAATTAGAATTAGACCTTCTCATCCTGTATTACAGACCCTAAGCTATTTTATGGCTTTTACTTTGTCTCTTAATATATATTCCCTGCTTAGCCACACATCAGTTTTTGGGAGTAGATTTTAAATTGTTTGGGGATGAGGACATGAAGTTATCACTAATCTTTTAAGAAAATCCTATCCACTTACCTTAATGTGAGTCTGTGGGTCTGAGCTGTAGCTCGGCTGTACTGTACTTGCCATGACTGAGGTCAGTTAGAAGCCTGTCTCGCAGAGAGGTGGGTAAGGAGTCAGATGTCAGTGTGAATCCGCCTCCATCACTTACTGTCTATGTGACTTTATAAAAGTTCCTTGACTTCATTAATCCTCAGTTGCTACATCTGGCAATGGGGGCAATAATAGTAATGTATTTATAGAGCATTTATGAGTATTAAATTCTGCATATAAAGTAATCAGCATCATGCCTGGCCCTCAGCAAGCACTCAATAAATCTTAGTGCTGACTACCTACAGAGAGAGGTCTTGCTCCCCTGAGGTCACAAGCTTCTTCTCTGAAGTGGGTCTATAGTAAGATAAGCTCTACAGAGTATGGCATGAACATTCCCAAGTTATGTGTGTGTGTGTGATGTGGGAAACAGGACATGTCTTTCTTTGGTTTTGAAGAAGAGCCTATTTTAGAATAAGAAGTCATCTAAGGGTCAAAAAGTTCACATGGTTATTAATAAGCTTCCATTTTACAATTGAGGGGCTGCCTAGATGAGGATGGCTCTTGGGGAATTCTGGATCCAACAAAGATATCTGAATTTATCTCATGAAATTTGTATCCAGTCATGAAAGCAATGTCAAACTGTGTGTTACTCTTAAGCAAGGAAAACTTACAGCTTGTGTTTATCTGCGGGCAGGTTGTCCCAAGCTGCTCTGTATGTGCATTAGGAAGAAACATGAAGAGAGGGCCCTGTGTCTGATGTCCACTTATATTACAGAAATCTGCCTAAGTCAGCGTGGACCCAGGGGAGTGGAACGGTGGAGGAGATATCCAGGCCTAGCCTGAAGAAGTTGGCTCTCTTGAGGCCTTCAGGAAATATGCTGCTACTGAACAGAGATGAGAATTAACAAGGGCTTCAGTTTTTAAGCTCCAGGAAGTTCCATGAGATAGAAACACATGCCAGAATACAGAATTTTGGATGAGACACAATTGCTGTCTTCAGTAAAACCCAAAGCAATCCCCAGGTAAACAGCCGCCTATGTGATCAACACAAGACACAAATGAGAAACCTCATTTCTCTCTCTCTTTTTGTACCCCTGAAAACAACCAAAAAAATCCATGCTGTCGAGGTGATTCTGACTCACAGCAACCTCATAGGACAGAGTAGAACTAACTGCCTCATAGGGTTTCCAAGAAGCAGCTGGTAGCGGCTGGTGGATTCGAACTGTCAACCTTTGGTTAGCAGCCAAGCTCTTAACCACTGAGCCACCAGGGCTCCCCACTTGAAAACAGACATATGTTAAATGATTTTCCTAGTCATCTACTGGCCTGAGATCAGAACTCAGGTTAGTTCAATCCTTTCCCTCACAGACGGCATCACATGCCCTCCAAGGAAGGATTCGTCTGCTGTGCTAGTGGAAAGGACCAGCTTTGGACATGAATTAAAATTCCTGGTTTCAAACTCCAGCTCTGCCACTTTACAAGCTCTGTGGTCTTGGACAAGTTGCTTATCCTCTCCGAGTGTTTATCTCCTCGTTTGTAAACAGGGTTAATAAGAGCCACGTTACAGAGCTGCTGTAGTATTAAGAGACGATACATGTGAAAGCACCTGTCAGTGCTGGCACAGTGACAATTATGGATGACAGTGAACATTCAAATCACCTACTCTTCTCTCTTCTTAATGCCAAATGACTGCAATTGACCAAACCAGCCAAACTAAACAAAAACATGGAAAAAAGATAACAAAAAACTCTACAATAAGCATGCCATAAATAAATGAATGAACAAATAAACCACGCAAGATTTAATAAAAGGATATCTATGAGGTATTTCATAAGACTTAGAGAGTCATCCTCTGAGAACTGTACTCAGCAGATATGTGCTTAACAAAAGAGCTGATGTCCACTCTCCATGGTTTGCAGAAAGCTGGTGAAGCTGACAGAAGAGGATTCAACCCCATTGCCGCTAAGCAACTCCCCCAGTAACCTCCATTCTCTTCATGCTCCCAAACTCCCCAACAGTGGGACATTGCAAGGCATCACTGAATTAAAGCATCTCCTCCTGGAAAGACTGACACTCCTATAAAGGTACCAATTTCTACCAGCCACACAATAAAATCTGCCTCATTGCTTTATAGTCACACCTCATATAGTTCTATAAATCGAATAACAAACAAACATTCTATTGAGAATAACAAGTAATCACATGTGTTTTTTTAAAGGCTCAGTAGGAGTTATTATAGTCCCGTCCCTCCTGAATGTCAATATAGCCTCCACTTCAAAGACTGCTCACACGGAAAGTGGATTCCATCTTGAGAGGGTGCAAGAGAACCCCAAGTGTAGACAAGAGAAACACGTGTCAGCGGTCCACTTGCCTGGCTGCAAATTGGAGCCGAGGAACCTCAGGCAGAGGACCAGACTTCTCTAACCCCAATCTTCCCTGTCGCTTAGACGGGAAAAATACCAACTTTAAATTCTTTTTTTAAAGAATTGAACACGTTATGTACAAGATACCTACCAGAGGGCTTGGCAGATAGAAAGTACACATAAGCGGGTGCTCTGATGTTACTTCACCTGGGCTCTATCCCCTTCTTGCCAAATGAATACGATTCTCAGTCTTATAGAGGAACCAGAACTTGTATTTTATATTATATATTGGTTATTTGCAATCTTAACTCCTTTGCCAAACTTTTTTTTTTATTGTTCTTGTATTCAATGAATAATTCATGAATTCATTCATGCATTCATTTTTGGGGGGCTGACATTCATTGAACGTCTGGGCACCTTGCTGGACCTAAGGATACAAAACACATCATAAGTAACCTTCCTTAAGGAGTTTATAGTCTAGCAGGGGAAATAAAGCAGATATCATAGTGCAGTGTGATAACATTTACAATAGAAGCATGCCCAGGATGTTATGGGAGTTCAGAGTCCAGCCAACAAAATTAGATTGGGATTCTTGGAAAAGTGCTCAAAGCACGTGCTATTAAGCACACTTTAAAGAATGAGTTGTATTTAAGCTGCCACCTGGTTTCTGATTTTGGCAACTGAGTGGATGATGTTACCAATCTCAGAGAAAGAGTAAGAGCAGTCAGCAGTGAGTGGAGGGCAAGGTGATAAATGTTGAATTTGAGGTGCTGGTGAAACATGCCAGCAAAGATATTCTATTGGCATTTGGATATTTAGGTTTTGAGCTTGAAAAAGAGACAATGTTTATAGTTACAGATTTTGGAATCATCTTTGTGTAAGTGGTGAGCTGAAGCTCTGGGTGTACTGATGAAGCCGCTCAGCAAGAGCCATAGAGTG
Source organism: Trichechus manatus latirostris (assembly GCF_000243295.1). Classification (NCBI taxonomy): domain Eukaryota; kingdom Metazoa; phylum Chordata; class Mammalia; order Sirenia; family Trichechidae; genus Trichechus; species Trichechus manatus. Next base: position 3,314,868 of record NW_004444000.1, on the reverse strand, counting down.
AGAAGGAATAAAGCAGCAAGTGTGCATTCTGGGCAATACAGACATTTAAGGGGTGAGTGGATAGGAAGGCATGAAGGATTCTGAGGAGTGAGCAGAAAAATAGAAGGGAAATCAGGGATCAGTGATTTGAGAGAAATCAGGGAAACTTTCAGGAAAAAAGGAGTGGTTAGGAATGTCAAACACTAGAGAACTGACAGAGGTGAAGGCCCGAGGGTTATGCTTTCATGATTTCACACAGTGGAGAACACAGGTGACTTTAGCAGAAGCATTTTCACCACTGGGGCAGCAGCAGAAGTTAGGTGGTAGTGAGCTGAGGGATGAGTGTAACCCAAGGAGAAAGCCCAGACTTTCAAGCCTAGTTGTGAAAGAATGAGAAAAGAGAGTGGGCAGACTGCAACTGGACAGGGATGTGGTTTTGAGGGAGGCTAGCTTTGTATTTTGTTTATTTCATCTTCGATGTAGGAGACTTGAATATATACATATATATTCTGGGGTATATATATATGTGTGTGTCTGTGTATGCTTATTGCTATATATAGGATATATGTAAATTTATATATATATAAATCAAATAACAAAAAAAAAATTATATTGAGACCTACAACTGTCTCTACATAGTGTCTGAAGATTAAGAGGTCCTTGAAGGTAGTTGTAGCCCTGCCTGTGCTAATCACAGCATTTGTACATGGTGGATGATTAATAAATACGTGTAGAATTGAATTGTGTCACATGAGAAGTTATGTCTCTGGAGCCACTCAGGGGCAGACTAATCAATCAAAATTTAAATAATAATAATAATAATTATCATCATTATAAGGAGACCTGGAGGTGCAGTGGTTAAGAACTCAGTCAGCAGTTCAAACCCACCAGCCACTCCTCGGGAGAAAGTTGTGGCAGTCTGCTTCTATAAAGATTTACAGCCTTGGCAATCCTATATAGGATTGCTGTAGGGCCACTATGAGTCAGAACTGACTCGATGGCACCTAACAGCAACAACATGATTCAGAATCAACTCAACGGCAATGTGTTTGGTTGGTTTTATCATCATTGTTATTATCTTACTAGGCTCTGGAACGAACACCTTATAGGCACTATCTAATGCGACTCTTTCAACAATTCTATGAGGAAGATATTATTATGAGATAAAGAAACCAATGAGAACAAAGATTATTCTTAGTCATTTCTAGGAACTCGAAGTAGAAACTGTGAAATCTATTCCTGTTCCCCTCATTACTCATTAATCAGCTATATCACCAGCATCTAGAACTAGTGCTAGTTCCTGGCACTTTGTAGGTATTGTGGGTTGGATTATGTCCCCCAAAAAGACACGTCCAACTGCTAATCCCTAGTACCTGTGAATGTGACCTTATTTGGAAAAAATGTCTTTGTTGATGTAATTAAGTTAAGGATCTTGAGATGAGATCATCCTGGATTAACTTGGTTGGCCCTAAATCTAATGACAAGTGCTTTTGTAAGAAGAGAAGAAGACACAGTCAGGAGAGGAGAAGCACAGAGGAGAAGAAGGCCATGTGAAGATGGGTAGTGATTGGAGCGATGCAGCCTCAAGCTAAGGAAAACCTAGAGCCACTACAAGCAGGAAGAGACAAAGGATTCTCCCCTAGAGTCTCCAGAGGGAGGATGGCCCTGCCAACACCATGATTCTAGACTTCAGGCCTCTAGAACTATGAGAGAATAATTTTCTGTTTTAAGTTAATAAGTCTGTGGTTATTTGTACAACAGCCCTAGGAAACATATCCAATAGGTTTTTAAATAAATATTTGTTAAATTATTAATAAAAATAGTTATTATTTCTAACCCTCCAATCTCACAGAGATTATAGCTATTAAAGACTCACATATCCAACTATCAATAATGAAAGATATTTGTCCCGATTGGGGCATTGGATAAGATTTCACTGGTAGCAATTTGTCTAGAGGTAAAAAGAACAAGAGTAGTTCAATTTGTATCCTATAAAGGAAGTTCATCATGGAGGGATGATGATAACAAACAACAAAGGTGCACTTCACATATTAGTATTCTAATCAATAAATATAACCAAATTAATCAGACACATAGCTTGTGATTTATATAATCATCGTAATATATGATTTGTTATTGTTGTTAGATGCCATCGAGTTGGTTCTGACCCATAGTGACCCTATGTACAACAGAACAAAATACTACCCAGTCCAGCTCCATCCTCACAATCGTTGTTACCCTTAGCCCATTGTTGCAGCCACTGTGTCAATTCAACTCATTGATGATCTTCCTCTTTTTCGCTGATCCTCTCCTTTACCAAGCATGTGTTAACTAGGAATAAATAGTAAGCATCTCATCAAATTTAATTAAAGAGAAAAACCTTAATTCATTTATTTGACCACATCCTTAAGCTCTTATGTGTGTGCTTGTGTTCTGCTTATGTTTTACAATGTATTTTTACAGTGGGTTTTGGCCAAAAAAATAGTATGAGGTACATTGTACTGGGCAATCTCTAAAACTCTGCTAGCCTTTAAGCATCACCACCACCATCACATACACATTTTATACCAATATATAAGATTTGTCTCTGAAGTTTTCCATCACCACTAAAGGTCCCTCCACTCCTTAACCCAACACTGAAATTATTCTCTGTATGTAATCCCAAAAGTCCCCCCTCACCTCCTCCCTACCCGTCTAGGTCTCGGTCACCTTGCTGGATGGATTCTATGTTACAAAGTTTGAGACAGAAAAAACACTCTCTAGGTGAGGAGGCCCTAGGTTGCCTATGGTGGCAGGAAATGCAGTCCTGAGTACTGGGAAGGGGGAAGACATAGAATTGACTGTCGGTCCCTCCATTGTTCAGTGGCATGGAGTCTCAGAAAAGAGGGAGGGGAAGGGAATCTCAAAGAGAAAACAGGAGAGGAGAGAGAGGCGCAGGAGAGAAGGAAGATGGGTCCAAACACCTCACTGTCCCTTTGCGCAGCTCACCTAAAAGAATCAAAACTAGTATTCTTTCAGGAATGTCATAGAAAAGCAGAGGGGGGAAAAGCCCCTCTACACCCTCTTCAAATAGCGTAGAGAAGGGCAAGCTAATGCTTAATTTTTCTTTCTCAAGAGACTAAGCCCAATTAGTGTTTAAACAATTTAAATTACAAAATATGTGGAGTTAGTGCATCAGTGTGAATGGACTTTACTAACAGTGCAATTTGTTTTCTCTTTCCTAAGAGGGGAAAGGGGTTGTAAAGCAGTGTGTTACAGAAGCAAGGGATTCGATGCCACAGCGAATGAAAAAGAAAATGAAGTCTAGACAGGCCAGCAATAACTATACAAGTTATCATTGTGCCCAGAGCCTCGTTTTATCTACATCTACTTCAGAAAATGTCAGAATCTACCCCCCATAGTGCTGCATGAGGAAGCAAATGCAGGCCCAGAGTACTGTGAAAATCAGAAGTGCTGCCCTGGAATCTGGGGAGGTAGAAAGAAAAATGAGAGGAGAAGAAACTTCAAAGCAAACCCAATGAACCCAAACCCGTCTCATCTCACACATCGTAGTCTCAATTGTTCTTTCAACATGAAATTGGGTGATTGTCTACATTATATTCCAGGATGGAAATCATCCAACAGACTCACTGTGATGTGGCAAAATTCCAGTCATCATCTGCCCAATTAAGGAGTGGAATTTGGGAAACATCCATCTGTCTTGGCTCTAAACTGAGCTTAAATACACTGTTTGACCTCTTCACCTTTATCTGAAGGATTGAACTACTAGGTACAGAACACTAGAGAATAAATGTAGAATACTGAAATACTGCTGCGGCTGTTGTTACTGCTACCATTATTACTAAGAACAGTAAAAATAGCAATACTGAGTGCATAAAGCATGCCAGTACCTAAGATAAATGACTACATGGCTTGTGTAAAATCTCATTTAGCCTGACCAATAATCCTAACATTACTGTAGGAAACTTAGGCTCAGAGAAGTTAAGTAACTCCTACGTGATCACAAGATGCCCCTCTGAAGCTCCAGTTCGTCTGTCTTTATCAGGGCATAGCAGACATTTGGTGCTTTTAGTACAGAGAGAGTCTCCTTCTCAAGAAGCTGGGAATTCCACTTGTGTGAAAAGCGCAACTGTTGTGATGGCAATAGGAGTCTGGGGTGAGGCCAGGAACAGGGGCTGAGGATGGGAGAGGTTAGGAGGGGACAGAAAACCGAAGGCAAGGCAGCTTCCTGTAAAAGCACAGGCTGCTTCAGCTGATGGGGAAGCAAGACTGTGAAATAAAGCTGTGACTCCTGCTCTATTTTCTGCATCTCCCTCCCTGCTCCATCTGTCTTTTTCCTCTTCTTTATTCCTCTGTCTCTTCTCCCCTTGCAAATCTTCAGCTGCTAATTTTCATCCAACACGTTTATGAATTTGTTGCAACACTTTTCTCTTTCTGTCAAGGTATCCTGTGTTCCAGTCTCCCCCACCCTTTGGCAGTGTGTATTTTATTCTACAGACAATTTTTCCAACAATTCCCAGGTGTGGTTATTTGCTGTGACATCTTCATATATACAATCAACCCATGCCGCTGAGGGCCTGAAGAGAATATGAGGGCCAGGTCTGCAGCTGGGCCACTTTGTCCCTGTGCTGGGGGTGAGGGGGCTGAGAGTGAGGGTGAGGAGACGGGGCCCTGGGGAGAGGAGTGAGCAAAGGAACACAATGGGCATCTACACTGCAGGCTCTGCTGGCCTCCATCTGGAGCAGAGCTCCCCAGACTCCCAAAGAGGTCACGTCGCCCTTTCTTCTGCAAGTACCAAGGATCCTGCAGAAACGAATTGTCATCCTTCTTGTCTTAATTAACACAAACAAATGCTGCTGGGCAGGAGTCCTAAAAATATTTTTCTTGGAAATATATGAACTGAGACAGATACATAAACAGTACACATAACTATATCCCAGCATCCCTTAAGCTTTGAAACACACCTGGTACTAGGCATATTGAAACAGTCGAACAAGAATGCATTCCAAGATTTTCATATCTCAAGTCAATCAAGATTAAGTGCATCTTAAGGATGAGCAACACAAAGAAATGTGTAGTTCTAAAGAACTAAAAAAAAAAGAGGTCTTGGTGGTGCAATGGTTAAGACCTCAGCTACTAACCAAAAGGTTGACAGTTTGAACCCACTCAGTGGCTCCGAGGGAGAAAGACCTGGCTATCTGCTTCCATAAAGATAATAACTAAGAAATTCCTATGGGGCAGTTCTACTCAGAATTGATGGTACCCAATGACAACAAAGAGCAAAATAAACAAACAGTGTATAGAGTGCCTGATGTAGTAGTTTCTTCAGACACGCTTAATAGATGGATTGATTGGTGAGTTGACTGATGGATTTAAGGTGGATGAACAGAGAGAATGCTGTTCGTAGACTTGGCAAGGGGAGAAAAGCCAGTTCCAAACACATTGCTATACAATGTAAGTAACTCCATCATACAAATATGCCCAAAGAATGGTAAAATACAAATATACACTCAGCTGGAATCAAGTAATGGAGCAGATCAAAGACTCAGACATTGGAGAAGTCATTTCTCTTGGCTTCAGTTTCCTTACCTGTAAAATAAGCTATTGGATTAGAAGATTTGGGGAGCCCATTTCAGAAGTAATGGCCTATACAGACTCATGGCCATGTCTGGACTATTGGCCTTCCCAGGAAATTGTTTTGCACGTCTGCGTCTCTGCTTTAGCCCACGCTGTTTCTCCTATGTGCAATATACTCCTCTGCTCTGATCAGAGTTCAAAACTCATCTTTAACGTACAGCACAAACGTTACCTTCTTCTGGCAGTTTCCTAGTTTCCTTGTTGTTGTTGTTAGCTGCTATTGAGTCAGCCCTGACTCACGGACAATGGCATGAAATGCTACCCAGTCCTGTGCCATCCCCATGATTGGTTGAGAATCAAACCATTGTGATCTACAGGATTTTCACTGGCTGATTTTCAGAAGTAGCTCACTAGGCCTTTCTTCCTAGTCCATCTTAGTCTGGAAGCTCCACTGAACCCTGTTCAGCATCGTAGCAACACACAAGCCTCCACTGACAGACGGGTGGTAACTGTACATGAGGCATATTGGCGAGGAATCGAACCTGGGTCTCCTGCATGGAATGCAAGAATTCTACCACTGAATCACAAATGACCCCTCTAACCCGGCCCAGTTTCCTAGGTATAAGTAATTGCTCCTTCCCTCTGAGCCTCCTCAGAATTTTATTTCCTTGTTTTATTACAATGCATTTTACCTAGTTGAGTAGGGGACACTTTTCTCTTTGCTAATTTATTGAGAATCAGGTCTGCCTCTCTTCTCAATACCCAGCACAATGCTTAGCAAAAAGTAGATGCCCAATAAATGTTTATTAAATGAATGAGTGTGACACTGTTCTGCAGGACTTTCATTTCCATAGTGGCGTTTGTTTTTAACCGGATGCTGGTAGCACTGCGCAGTGGAGGGCTAAGGAGGCTTCTTGATGAATCATCGCAAGAAGTAAACAGAACAAGAGGAAAACAGCGCTCAGAAACTAGCCCAGTTTTCTTATCTGATCTTGGCCTGTGCTCTCCCTGCATATGCACCCCGCTATGGCAAAAACAGCATTGCAAGGACAAAGAAGAGTGTGCCTGAGAACTCAAGTTTCTTTGCAATTAGCAAACTCCTTCATGGTAAACAGACTAATTTTGCCCATGCGTCAGCAGTTTGCTTAATCAGTGATTTCTACTAAGAGCTGAAGGAAAATATTTAAAGTCTAGACTATGGTATGAGAGGATGGAAAACTGTTGGCAAAAGGAAAATGCTGGCTATTTTTCTCGTATTTGTCATAGAGGGGGCATCAAATTAAGGACATGGTCATTTATTTCTTTATAAATACTCTGTCTTCCAAATTTACTCAACATGCAAATCTGGTTTTACAACTATTGTCCACACTTATCCCAGCCTTGGCTGTTGCACTTGTGCTGTTTTGACTTTAAAGACAGCCCACCTTCCACAGAAGACCCTGACAAGGATTGGGAGAGGCACTATTTGGATCCATTTAGAGGCAGGCACTTAACTGCATTTGATTTTTTGCACTTTATCTTATTTTGTACATTATTTACTTTAAATCAGAGGCTCTCCATCAACTTAACTTTTAGCTTCAGCACCTCCGACCTCATGAGCGCTACATCCCCACCAACCTGCCTCTCCCTAATGGATGACAAAGACATAGGAATCCATAAATGTGGAGCTACAACTGTGAAGCCCCAAGACATGGGAAACTCTCACGATATTCTTTACTCCCTATCTAAGACCTCAGATGCATGACAGGGTGGCCTCAGATTACCAGTGAAATCACTGTGTCATATACTTTTGGATTTGGAAGAGATCTTAGACACCATCTGTGATGGTTAAGATTCTGTGTCAACTTGGCTAGGTCATGATTCCCAGTATTGTATGATTGATTCCCCTATGTGTTGTAAATCCTATCACTATGATGTAATAAAATGGATTAGCAGCAGTTATGTTGATGAGGTCTACAAGATTTAACAGTGACTTCAGCCAATCTCTTTTGATATATAAAAGAGAGAAGCTAGCAGAGAGACATCGAACCTCGTACCACCAAGAAAGCAGTGCTGGGAGCAGCGCCCGTCCTTTGGACCTGAGGTTCCTGAGCAGAGAAGCTCCCAGACCAAGGGAAGATTGATGACATGGATCTTCCTCCAGAGCTGACAGAGAAAGGCTTCCCTTGGAGCTGACACCCTGAATTTGGACTTGTAGCCTACTAGACTGTGAAAGAACAAATTTCTCTCTGTTAAAGCCGTCCACTTGTGGTATTTCTGTTATAGCAGCACTGGATGACTAAGACACCATCTTTTCTAATGTGAAGTTAATGCTAAGATCTCTCGTGTGCGATTCTTGGCTCATACCATCAGCTTGAACGTTTGTATGGATGCAAGACTCACAACACTACAGATTACCTTATGCTACCACTGACAGCTCTTACTATTAGAAAGTTCTTTCTGTTTCCATTTACTCCACTAGTCTGACCTACCAGAAGAGAAATGTGAGGCAGAGAAGATGTCACATTCTAAGTTTTCAGTAAATACTAGCTTTTTTTCCTATCATCATTACAATATTATTATTCCTAAGTGTTGCTATTTGTTATTATTATTGTTGCTTTTAATATATTACATTTGGACATTGCCTCTGTCCTTATTCTACCTATCCTAGCTACTCATTAGGGCTAGACACCTGAGATTTCAAAGCCACCAGCTGCATCTTGATCCCCTCTGGCATTACAGATTTGGAATTGAGTTTAGTTATTTCCACTTTCAGTGTCAACTGAGGTCAGTGAATGCTGACTGCAGACAAAGCTTGTGTGCGTTCTGCAGGCAGAGGTTGTGTGGGGAAGGCCCTTCCAGAGACAGGCAGATAAACCCTGCTGCACTGAACCCAGAGGGCAAAGCACACATACATACAGCTGGGAGAGGAAGAACAGCTCAGAAACACCTCAGGGTGGGAGAGAGGGTGGCAAATGAAGTCAGAGAGGAGGAAACATGAGCAGAATCCTTTCTGCACAGACCTTGTCTGAATAATGCTAACTCCACACACACATGGAAATAGTATTTAAATGAACAAATCACCAGCTTAATTTGCCATCTTCTCCTATAGTGTTGCTTTTCATACAGACATGTTATGTTATGGACACATTGCACACATTAGCATGATAATGTGTAAGAGTATGAACATTGGGTTCCTTCAGACTAAGGTTCAAATCCTGGTTCTTCCACTCAGTAGCTATGCGAACTGAAGATATATTTCCTAACTCTTTGAGTTTTAGTTTTCTCATTTGAAAGTATGAGGATAATAAAAGTACTTATCTATCAAGTTGTGCGATGATTACGTAAGATAACATATGAAATGTCTAGAACCTTTTTAGGAAAGTCATTATTCCTTCTCCACGTCTCCCTGGGGTCCTTCCTGTTCTCCGTCTCCTCCTTCTTGTCCCCATCACTACCTTCCAAGGCTCACGAAACTCTCACTTCTCCACCGCATTACCATCCTCACGGAGGTCTTCTGACCTCTGCAGCAGGTACCTGCAGATGGCAATTCGCATGTAATATTATACTGCTTGCCGTGCAGATTCTAATGCCGTTTATTGACAGCCGAGGAGAAGGTATTATGATTCTTATTATTCTCATTTTGCAAATGAAAAAACTGAAGCTCAGAAAGTTTATGTGACTTGCTCAAAGTCACACAACCAGTAACTGGTGAATAAAAACTCAAGTCTCGTGTGCTTTATAATAACAGTTCTACCTTATAGGGTAATTAACAAAAAACAAACCAAACCTTTGTTATCGAGTCGATTCTGACTCAACAACAACCCCGTAGGACAGAGTGGAACTGCCCCATAGAGTTTCCAAAGAGCGGCCGGTGGATTTGAACAGCTGACCTTTGATTAGCAGATGAGCTCTTAACCACTGCGCCACCAGGGCTCCATAAGGTAATTAATAGGGTTAAAATCATTAATTCCTACAAAGCACTTATTAAACACCCAATAGAGTTCAATTCTCATCATTGTGGTGGACATGAACATGAGCTGCTTATGTTCTTTTTCAAGGAAAGACTTATTGCCTCAGCTGCTGGGAGTGCCAGCAGAAAGAGTCTCTGGGATTTTCTCACTACAAGGATCCCCCCCACCCAAGTCCATGCCCTTCCCAGGGCAGCCACATTCAATGATTGAGCAAGTGGAAAGTAAAGTTCTGGCCATTTCCACCCAATATGGGACCAATCTGATGGGTCCTCCAGAGTTCACCATGGAGTCAGTCAGTGTTGCCATTGGCTGTGTCGCCATTGGCTGTGTCACACCTTGACCTCTCCCTCTGTCCAGTCCTACTTCCTGACCCTTCCTCCCACAGGTGTTGCTCTCAAGGACATTCCTTAATAAACAGCATGTGCAATAAACTCTATCTCCAAGACCCAGCCTGGGACAATCATGATCTCTGTTACCATCACGGTCATCATCAGCTTATGCAGGTTCCATTTACTTACATGCAAACCTACCTCAGAAGTCACTGGGTGGTGCAAACACTTAAGTGCTTGACTGCAAACCAAAAGGTTGGCTGTTTGAGTCTACCCAGGGGTGCACTGGAAGAAAGGCCTGGAGATTTACTTACAAAAAATCAGCCATTGAAAACCCTGTGGAGCAGTGTTCTATTCTGACACATGTGGGGTTGCCATGAATTGGAATCAACACAACAGCAACTAGTTCTAACCCATTTCTGACTCACAATGTGCTTATGAGAATCAAATAGAACCCCGTGTGCTAAGTGCCTGGCAGAGCACTGGCACTCGTCTGATAGGGCTGGCACAGTCGAGGCCATCTACTTGAGATATCTATGCATATTTGCCTTTAAGTGCAATGGTGAGTGATGCCAGAGTGCAGCTCCAAAGCTCTCTGAAAAAGGAGGGGCTGCCGCCTCAGGAATCACTTCCTCTTAAACCCAAATTGTTGCAGCCCCTTTGTACTCACTACACCAGGGTGATTCGTGCTTCTGTGTAAAGGCCCTTAAACTATTTTATATACATAGTTTTGCACCTTTAGTACCTATTATTTTTCTCACAGGTGAAATTATATTTATTATTATTATTATAGCCTCCTACGAAGAACTATGTTTTAAACACTTGTCTAAAATATTTTGTGATAAAACAATATGTGTAGGTCTCCGGCAAGATGGCGGTCTGGGCAGAAGCACCACGCCGTCCCTCTACAACAAAGATCCGAAAAACTAAGCCAAACAGAGAATCAACAATCCTGAAACCCTAGAACATCAAATGAAGAGATAAAGAACTCAGCCGAACACCAAACG
>NW_004444000.1:3281228-3294593 GCF_000243295.1 Trichechus manatus latirostris | reverse complement strand
AATGAAAACTACAAAAGACTACTGCAAGAATCCAAAACAGACCTGTGTAAGTGCAAAAACACCCCTTGCTCATGGATAGGAAGACTCAACATTGGAAAATGTCAGTTCTACCCAAAGCAATCTACACATACAATGCAATCCCAATCCAAATTCCAACAGCATTTTTTAAATGAGACAGAGACACAAATCACCAACTTCATATGGAAAGGGAAGAGGCCCCAGATAGGTAAAGCATTACTCAAGGAGAAGAACAAAGTGGGAGGTCTCATACTACCTGATTTTAAAACTTATTATACTGCCACAGTAGTCAAAACAGCCTGGTACTGGTACAACAACAGATATATAGACCAATGGAATACAATTGAGAATCCAGACATAAATTCATCCACGTATGAGCAGCTGATATTTGACAAAGGCCCAAAGTCTGTTAATTGGGGAAAAGACAGTCTTTAACAAATGGTGCTGGCATAACTGGATACCCACGTGCAAAAAACTGAAATAAGACCCATACCTCTTATCACGCACAAAAACTAACTCAAAATGGATCAAAGACCTAAGTATAAAATTGAAAACGATAAAGATAATGAAGGAAAAATAGGGACAACTCTAGGAGCCCTAATACATGGCATAAACTGAATATGAACCATAAGTAGCAATGCACAATCACCAGAAGAGAGACTAGATAACTGGGAGCTCCTAAAAATCAAACACTTATGCTCGTAAAAACACTTCACCAAAAGAGTCAAAAGACAACCTATAGACTGGGAAAAAATTTTTGGCTATGACAAATACGATCAATGTCTAATCTCTAAAATCTACCAGATACTGTAAAACCTCAACAAGACAAAGACAAATAACCCAATTAAAAAATGGGCAAAGGATATGAACAGGCACTTCACCAAAGAAGATATTCAGGTGGCTAACAGACACATGAAGAAATGCTCATGATCATTGCTATTAGAGAAATGCAAATCAAAACTACAATAAGATACCATCTCATCCCAACAAGGCTAACATTAACCCGAAAACTACAAAATAATAAATGCTGGAGAGGTTGTGGAGAAACTGGAATACCTATACACTATTGGTAGGCATGTAAAATGGTATGACCACTTCGGAAATCGATTTGGCACTTCCTTAAAAAGCTAGAAATAGAAATACCATACAATCCAGCAATTCTGCTCCTTGGAATATATCCTAGAGAAATAAGAGCCATCACACGAATAGATATATGCACACCCATATTCACTGCAACACTGTTCACAATAGCAAAAAGATGGAAACAACCTAGGTGCCCATCAACGGACGAATGGGTAAACAAATTATGGTATATTCACACAATGGAATACTACCCAATGATAAAGAACAACTATGAAGCCGTGAAACATCTTATAACATGGAGGAATCTGGAGGGCATTATGCTGAGTAAATTTATTCAGTCACAGAAGGACAAATATTGTATAAGACCACTATTATAAGAACTCAAGAAAAGGTTTAAACACAAGAAGAAAACTTTCTTTGATGGTTACAAGGGTGGGGAGGGAGGGTGAGTGTTATTCAGTAACTAGATATAAACAAGAATTATCTTAGGTGAAGGGAAGGACAGCATACACCACAGAGGAAGTTGGCACAAGTGGACTAAACCAAAGCTAAGAAGTTTCCTGAATACAATCAAACACTTTGAGGGACAGAGTAGCAGGGGCAGGGGTCTGAGGACCATGCTTTCAGGGATCATTTCGGTCAGTTGGCATAACAAAGTTTTTTAAAAGAATGTTCTGCATCCTACTTTGGTAAGTGGCATCTGGTGTCTTAAAAGCTAGCAAGCAGCCATCTAAGATACATCAATTGGTCCCAACTACCTGGAGTAAAGGAGAAGGAAGAACACCAAAGACAGAAGGAAAAGTATTAGCCCAAGAAACAGACAGGGCCACATAGAACAGAGACTTCATCAGCCTGAGACCAGAAGAACTGGATGGTGCTAGGCTACCGCCAGTGACCACCCTGACAGGGAACACAAGAGAGAGGCCCTGATGGAGTGAGGAAAGGTGGCATGCAGAACTCAAATTCTAGTAAAAAGACCAGACTTAACAGTCTGACTGAGACTGGAGGAACCCCAGAAAGCAAGGCCCCTGGACTCTCTGTCAACCAGAAGTAAAACAATTCCCGAGGCCAACTCTTCAGACAAAGATTGGACTGGACTGTGGGACATAAAATGATACTCGTGAAGAGTGTGCTTCTTAGCTCAAGTAGATACGTGAGACTAAATGGGCAGCTTCTGTCCGGAAGTGAGGTGAGAAGGCAAAGAGGCTTAGGAGCTGGTTGAATGGACATGGGAAATCAGGGGTGGAAAGGAGGAGTGTGCTGTCATGGTATAGGGATAGCAGTTAGGGTCACATGACAATGTATGCATAAATTTTTGTATGAGAGACTAACTTGAATTGTAAACTTTCACTTAAACAACAATATTTTTTTTTTTTTTTTTTAAGTTTCAGCTCCACCGTAGGGAGTGTTATCAATCCCTTTAGAAATTGCCTCAGCTGCAGAAAATGGCCTTGCCCAAGGGCATGCCCATTGCAGGGTGACCCTCAACCAATGACTAATTGACGTACTGTTTAAAGGCCATGTCCAACATGGGACAACACTGACAGGCCATTTTAGTTCCAAAACTCCAGGAGCGGTCAGCTGAGGCTGCTGGTTTTATATTGCAGTCCAATTCTTCCTTCTGCCCAATCCTGATTCCTTTCCTCCCTTCTCCTCTAAAAGACACTCCTTAATAAATATCTAGCACATTAAACTCCACCTCAGAGTCTGCTTCCTGGAGAACTCACTCTACGACAGATGCCTGTGATATTAAAGGAGATATTAAGTAGGCTGATGGAAATTGAAAAAGTTCACATTTGACAGTTTCCATTTTCTTGGAGTTATGGGAATCAAGGTCATTTTCTAAGAATTTGGGGAATGAGAAAGGGTAGGGAGCTCGAGTAATTCGTATCTGGGGTTGCCACCATGGGGAATATAAATGGGAGCTATCCACATGGCAGGATGTGGGTTTGTGCTTTGTATTTGTATTTTAATTTCAGTGGAGTTGTCAATTACACTAAAGATCAATAGAAGAAGACATCTCTAAACAGCAATCATGAAACCCACTGGGACCTTACCAATTTTATGAGATATTTGTGCCAAAAAGCTTTGTATCCTCATTATATAGGTCCAAATCCAAGGTAAAGGAAACCTAGGAGTCAAATATTTTATGCCATTACCCCTCCTCTCATCTATTAGAAACTATTAGTGCCCTACCCATATACCTTAGACCCAACCATTTCACTGTGATCTGGATGATTTCTAGCCGCCACTATATGCATCTCTGTGCCTGAGGGCTTTTGTGGGACCATGGCAGGCCATTGTGCCAGGGCATATAGCAGATCAAAAGTGCCAGGAGCACCTCTTAACCAATGACTGGCAGGAGTAAGTATATAAATAACCTAGTTCCTCAACTTTTGTTTGGAATAATTTAGAAGTACCTGTCCCACACCATCTCCCAGAGGTCCCCTGAGTAATTAATCTTTAGTTGCCCACTTTGGTAGCTGTCTTAATAATGCACTCTTTATTGGATGCCTCCCCTTCCCTTGTCACTTACTCACTCCCCTGTGGCTATTCCAAAGAGCATTGAAAGCCTTCTTGCTTCATATGCCTCCCTCACTCCCTTGCCCTTCTCTATATAAATATACATATAGGCATAGAAGAGTCCTTGGGTGGCACAGATGGTTAAGCACTCTGCTTCTACAAAAAAAGTTTGGAGGTTTGAATCCACCAGTGGTGCCTTTGAAGACAGGCTTGGTGATCTGGTTCCAAGAGTTCATAGGTTTGAAAACCCTATGGAGCAGTTCCATTCTTCACTCTTGGGGTAGCCATGAATCAGAATCAACTTAACAGCAAATGACAACAACAACATAGGTGTAGATAGATAGAAACCAAAAACAAACAAACAAATCCATTGCTGTTGAGTCAATTCTGACTCATAGTGACCCTATAGGACAGAGTAGAACTGCCCCGTAGGGTTTCCAAGGGGCAGCTGGTAGATTTGAAATACCAACCTTTTGGTTAGCAGTCAAATGCTTAACCACTGCACCAGCAGAGCCCCTATAGATAGATACAGACATAGACATTTCATTGAAGTATAATTCACATACCATGCAATTCATTCTTTTAAATGGTGTAAGTCTGTATTTTTTAGAATATTAAAGAGCTGTGCAACCACGTTGTTAGGTGCCATCAAGTCAGTTATGACCCATAGCGACCCTATGTAAGACAGAACAAAATACTGCCTGGTCCTGCACCATTCTCACAATCATTGCTATGTTTGAGCCCATTGTTGCAGCCACTGTGTCAATCCATCTCATTTGGGTTCTTCCTCTTTTTCACTGACCCTCTGCTTTACCAAGCATGATGTCCTTCTCCAGGGATGAGTCCCTTGTGATAAGGTGAGACAAAGTCTCGCCATCCTTCCTTCTAAGGAGCATTCTGGCTGTACTTCTTCCAAGACAGATTTGTTCATTCTTCTGGCAGTCTACGGTATACTCAATATTCTTTGCTAACATCATAATTCAAAGGAATAAATTCTTCTTCGGTCTTCCTCATTCATTGTCCAGTTTTCACATGCATATGAGGAGATTGAAAATACTATCGCTTGAGTCAGCCACACCTTAGTCCTCAAGGTGACATTGTTACTTTTTAACACTTTAAAGAAGTCTTTTGCAGCAGATTTGCCCAATGCACCATGTCCTTTGATTTCCTGAATACTGCTTCCATGGACGTTGATTGTGGATCCAAGTAAAATGAAATCCTTGACAGCTTCAATCTTTTCTCTGTTTATCATGATGTTGTTTATTGGTCCAGTTGTGTGATTTTTTTTTCCTTTTGTTTAAGTGTAATCCACACTGAAGGCTGTAGTCTTTGCTCTTCATCAGTAAGTGCCTCAAGTCCTTTTCCCTTTCAGCAAACAAGGTTGTGTCGTCTGCAAATCACAGGTTGCTAATGAGTCTTCTTCCAATCCTGATGTCATCTTATTTTTCAGATAGTTCAGCTTCTTGGAATATTTGCTCAGCATACAGATTGAATAAGTATGGTGAAAGGATACAACCCTGACACACACCTTTCCTTATTTTAAACCACGCAATATCCCCTTTTCCTGTTCAAACGATTGCCTCTTGGTCTATGTACAGCTTCTGTGTGAACAAACACAATTAAGTGTTCTGGAACTCCCATTCTTTGCAATGTTATCCATAATTTGTTATGAACCTGCACATATGATTATGCTTTTGCATAGTCAATAAAATACAAGTAAACATTTTTCTGGTCTTCACCGCTTTCAGCCAAGATCAATCGGCAATGATATTCTTGGTTCCACATCCTCTTCTGAATCCGGCTTGAATTTCTGGCAGTTCCCTGTCAATGTACTGCTGCAACCACTTTTAATGAATTTCAGAAAAATTTTACTTGCATGTGATATTATTCATATTGTTTGATAATTTCTGAATTCTATTGGATCACCTTTCTTTGGAATGGGCAAAATATGGATCGCTTCCAGTCGGTTGACCAGGTAGCCGTCTTCCAAATTTCTTGGCATACACGAGTGGGGCTTCCAGCATTGGACTATTTGTTGAAACATCTCAATTGGTATTCCATCAATTCCTGCAGTCTTACTTGTCACCAATGCCTTCAGTGCAGCTTGGACTTCTTTCTTTAGTGCCATCAGTTCTTGATCATATATGCTACCTCCTGAAATGGTTGAATGTCAGTGACTTTGTATTCCTTCCATCTTCTTTTGATGCTTCTTGTGTCTTTCAATTTTTTGCCCATAGAATCCTTCAGTATTGTAGCTAGAGGCTTGAATTTTTTCTTCAGTTCTTTCAGCTTGAAAAATGCCAAGCGTGTTCTTCCCTTTTGGTTTTCTAACTCCAAGTCTTTGCATGTAACATTATAATACTTTATTTTGTTTTCCAGAGCCACCCTTTGAAATTTTCTGTTCAGCTCTTTTATTTCATCATTTCTTCCTTTTGCTTTAGCTACTCTATCTTCAAGAACAAGCTTCAGAGTCTCTTCTGATATCCATTTTGGTCTTTTTCTTTCATTTTCCGTCTTTTTAATGACCTTTTCTTTCTTCATGTATGACATCCTTGATGTCATCTCACAACTCATCTGGTCTTCAGTCATTAGTGTTTAATGCATCAAATCTATTCTTGAGATAGTCTCTAGATTCAGGTGGAATATACTCTAGGTCGTACTTTGGCTCTCATAGACTTCATTTTCTTCAGCTTCAAATATACATAGGAGCAATTGATGGTCTGTTCCACAGTCAGCCCCTGGCCTTGTTCAGACTGATAATATTGAGCTTCTCCATTGTCTCTTTCCACAGATGTAGTCAATTTGATTCCGGCATATTCCATCCAATGAGGTCCACGTGTACAGTTGCTTTTATGTTGTTGAAAAAAAGTATTTCCAATGAATAAGTCATTGGTTTTGCAAAACTGTTTCATGCTATCTCCCATGTCATTTCTATCACCAAGGCCATATTTTTCAACTACTATTCCTTCTTCTTTGTTTCCAACTTTTGAATTCCAATCACCAGTAATTATCAATGCTTCTTGATTGCATGTTTGATCAATTTCAGACTGTAGAAGTTGGTAAAAATCTTCAATTTCTTCATCTTTGGCACTAGTGGTTGGTTATTAAATTCAAATAATACTTGTAGTAACTAGTCTTCCTCGTAGGCATACAGATATTATCCTATCACTGCAGTGCTGTAATTTCAGGATAGATCTTGAAATTGGTATATAAGAAATTTTTATTTGTGTGGGTTAATCTTCTACAGTGTCAGAATACTAATTTTTAATTGATTCTGACAATTTTTCTAAGTAAAGATATTGTCTAAAAATAATGATTTTATCTTTTTTCTTTCATATCTTCATACTTTTTACTTTTTTTTAATTGAGCTTTAAGTGAAAGTTTACAGTTCTAGTTAGTTTCTTATACAAAAACTATAAATACTTTGTTATGTGACCCTGGTTGCTCTCCCTATACTGTGGCAACACACTCCTATCCACCCCCGGATTTCGTGTCTTCATTGAATCAGCTCCTGTCCCTTTTTGCCTTCTCATCTCACCTCCAGACAGGAGCTGCCCATTTAGTTTCATGAATCTACTTGAGCTAAGAAGTACATTCTTCACGAGTATCATTTTATGTCTTATATTCCAGTATAATCTTTGTCTTAAGAGTTGGCTTTGGGAATGGTTTTAGTTTTGGGCTAACAAAGAGTCCCGGGGCCATGTCTTCTGGAGTGCTTCCAGTCTCAGTCACACCCTTAAGTCTGGTCTTTTTACTAGAATTTGAGTTCTGCACCCTACTTTTCACCTGTTCCATCAGGGACTCTCTGTTGTGTTCCCTGTCACAGTGGTCATTGGTGGTAGCCAGGCACAGTCCAGTTCTTGTGGTCTCAGGCTGATGCAGTCTCTGGTTTATGTGACCCTTTCTGTCTCTTGGGCTAATATTTTCCTTGTGTCTTTGGTGTTCTTCATTCTCCTTCGCTCCAGGCGGGTTGGGACCAATTGATGTATCTTAGATGGCCACTGGTTAGCTTTTAAGACCCCAGATGCCACTCATCAAAGTAGGATGCAGAACATTTTCTTAATAAACTTTGTTACGCCAATTGACCTAGATGTCCCTTGAAACCATGGTCCCCAGACTCCTGCCCCTGCTACTCTGTCCCTCAAAGTGTTTGGTTGTAATCAGGAAACTTCTTAGATTTTGGTTTAGTCCAGTTGTGCTGACTTCCCCTGTAGTGTGTGTTGTCCTTCCCTTCACCTAAGATAATTTTTATCTACTATCTAGTTAGTGAATACCCCTCTCCCTCCCTCCCCACCTTCATAACCATCAAAGAAGGTTTTCTTCTGTGTTTAAAACTTTTCAAAGAAACAACTTTTGATTCTGTTGATTTTCTCTATTTTTTTTTATTCTCTAGTTCATTGATTTCCACTTTAATCTTTATTATTTACTAACTTCTGCTTGCTTTAAGTTTAGTTTGTTTTTCTTTTTCCATTGTGATAATGTGGAAAGTTAGGTTATTGATTTGAGATTTTTCTTATTTTTAAATGCAGTGTGTATGGCCATAAAGTTCCCTCTAAGCACTGCTTTAGCTGTAAATCATATGTTTTGGTATGCTATATCTTCATTTTTATTTAAGTCAAAGTGTTTTCTAATTTCCCTTGTGATTTCTTCTTTGACTTATTGGTAATTTAAAAATTTGTTGTTCAATTTCTACATATTTGTGAAAATTCCCAAATTTCTTTCATTATTGATTTCTACTTTTATTCCATTCTGTCCAGAAAACATACTTTGTATGATTTCAATCCTTTTGAATTTCTGGAGACTTGTCATATGCCTTAAAATATGGTGTATTCTGTGTGTACTTGAGAATAATGTGCATAGTACTGTTGTTGGATGGAATGTTCTATTGATCTCTGTTGGTTCTAGTTGGGCTAGTGCTCTTCAAGTCTTGTATTTCCCTGTTGATCTTCTTCCTAGTTTTATATTCATTATTAGAAAGGGGTATTGAAGTATGCAACTATTGATTTGTCTGTTTCTCATTTCAGTGCCGTCAGTTTCTGCTATATGTATTTTGGAGCTCTGTTGTTAGGTGCATATGTACTTATGATTGTTATATTTTCCTGCTGTATTAAGCATGTTATCATTATAAAGTATTCCTCAATTTCTGGTAAACTTTTCTTAAGTCTGTTTTGTATGAGAGGGATATAGTTACTCCAGCTTTCTTATTGTTGTTTGCCTAATATATCTTTTTCCATATTTTCTCTTCCACTCTATTTGTATTTTTAAATCTAAAATGTTTCTCCTGTAGATGGTATACATTTGAATCTTGTCTTTTTTATACAGTTTGATAATCTCTGCCTTTTGATTGAATTGTTTTATGTAATCCCATTTAATATTATTATTGATATAGTTGGATTTACATCTGCCATTTTACTTTAGTTTTCTGTGTCTCACTCAGGCTTTTTTCTTTCTCCAGTCCTCCTTTACTGCTTTCTTTTGTATTTAGTGAATATTTTCTAGTGTGACATCTTAATTCCTTTTATGATTTTGATCAATTTATTTTCTTAGTTGTTGCTCTACTCATGGCTCTACTCATAGAACTCTGCTCCCTAGGGTTTTCAACAACTGATTTTTTTGGAAGTAGATCATGAGAACTTTCTTCTGTCTCTGGGTGGAATCAAACCTCCAACCTATCAGCAGCTAAGCAGTTAACCACTTGCAACTCCCAGGGACTTCAATAGTTGCTCTAGTGATTACCATATACATCTTAAGTTACCAGAATCTACTTCAGATTTATACTAATTTAATTGCAGTGAGATATAGGAATTTACTCCTATATAGCTGTATTCCCTTCTTCAACTTTTGTTGCTATTATTGTTATATATCTTACATATGTATCTATGTTATAAATCCAACAACACATTGTTATAACCATTATTTTATATAGTTTTACATTTTTATAGACACCAAGAAAAGAAAGAACAACACATATATATTTATGGTTTTTGTTATATTAACCACCTTCTTCACAATTTTGTATTCTCTTCAATTTTTTTTTTCAGTGTATTTGAGTTACCATTTGATGTCATTTCTTTAGTACAGCTTTTCTCCCTCCCACCTTTGTTGTGTTGTTTTTTGTTATATGTGTTATAGACCCAACAATTAGACACATACTGGTTTATACAATTGCTTTTTAAATCAGCTAAGGGAAGAAAGGAGAAGAAATAGGCATTTGTACTGTTTTTTATAATTACATAATTACATTTATCAGGGATCTTTTTTCTGTGTGAATTTGAATTACTTTCTGGGGTCACTTACTTCCACATAAAGAACTTCTTATAGTATTTCTTGCAAGATTGTCTGATAACAATAAATTGACTCAGTTTTTGTTTGTCTGGGAATATATTTCATTTTGATTTTTCAAAGTTTGTTTTGCTTGATATAAGCTTGTTCATTGACTTCCCCCACTCTAACACTTCGAATATGTTATATTACTGCTTTCTAGCCTCTACTGTTTCTAATGAGAAGTCAACTGTTACTCATAATAGACTACCTTATGCTTAATGAGTCATTTTTTCTTGCTGTTTTCAATATGTTGTCTTTGTTCTGTTTTAAATTTTGTTTATATAGTTGTTTTTGTTGAGAACATACACGGCAAAACACACACAAATTCAACAGTTTCTACATGTATAATTCAGTGACATTGATTAAATTTCTTGAGTTGTGGAACCATTCCCACCCTTCTTTTCTGAGTTGTTCCTCCCCCATTAACATAAACTCACTGCCCCTGATGTTCCTGTCTAAACTTTTCAGTTGCTGTTGTCAATTTGATCCCATACATATAGTTCTTAAAAGAGCATAATGCTCAAGGCTGACACTTTTTACTAGTTAAGCTAAACTATAGTTTGGTTTTAAGAAAACTTCAGGGGATATTTTTGGTTTAAGGTTTAGAGATTATTTCAGGGCTATAGTTTCAGGTGTTCATCCAGCCTCCATTGCTCCAGAAAGTCTGGAGTTCATGAGAATTTGAAATTATGTTCTGCATTTCCTCCTTTTTGACCAGATTCTTCTCTTTGTTCTTTATTTTCAACTTATTATTGTGATGTATGGGTGTGGCTCTCTTTGTGTTTATCCGACTTAGAGTTTGTTTATCTTACTGATTGAATAAATGAATCTTTTTCATCAAATTTGTGAAGTTTTTAGCCATTGTTTTGAATACTTTTTCTGCTCCTGTCTCTCTCTCTCTCTCTTTTCTCTTAATACACCCAGTACAGGTATGTTGGTGTGCTTATTGGTGCCCCACATTTCTCTGAGATTCTCTTCATTTTTCTTCATATTTTTCTGTTTTCCAGATTAAATAAGTTTTATCAGTCTATCTTCAAGTTTACTGTTTCTTTTTTCTGCAAGTTCAAATCTACCGTTCAGGTCCTCTATTGAACTTTTTATTTCAGTAATTATAGTTTTCAATTTGAAAATTACCGTCTAGAAACTTCCCTAATATCATGAAAGATGAAAAGCTAACCATCCAATCTCAGTGAATCCCATATAGGATAGACCCCAAAAGAAAATCACCAAAGCATATCATAATCACACTCGCTAAAACCAAAGACAAAGAAAGAATCCTGAGAGAAGCTTAAGAAAAATGAAAAGTCACACACAGAGAGGAAACAATAAGACTAAGCTCTGATTACTCGGCAGAAACCACGCAGGCAAGAAGGCAACGGGATGACATATATAATACCTTGAAAGAAAAAGATTTCCAACTAGGAATAATATATCCTTCAAAACTCTCATTCAAATATGATGGTGAAATTAGGACATTTCCAGATAAACAGAAATTAAAGGAATATGTAAAAACCAAACCAAACTTACAAGAATTATTAAAGGGAGTCCTTTTATTTGAGAACAAACAACATCAGATAACAGCTTGAATCTAGGACACAAGATTGCACCAGCCAGATACCAACTTAGGAAATGAACTCTTAAGGAGTATTCAAAATCAAAAGATTTAGAACATGGAACCAGAAAGGTTCATCTGAAAATGACAACAATGTCAGAACAATAAAAGAGGGACTAAATGGTGTAGGTATAGAACTTTCTAATGGAGAGGAAGGCAAGGTGTTATTAAGTAATAATAGACTGGTTCAAACTTAGGAAGATAAGGGTAAATTTCAAGATAACCACAAAGAAAGTTAACAAACCTACTCTTCAAAATAAAGAAGAAAAACATAAAGTCTCAGTAAAAACAGAATCTACAAAAACAAAAGAAATGAAAAAAAAATCAACAAAAAAAAAAAAGGAATTCAACACAGGAGAGTAAGAGGAACAAATAAATCGTCAGCACCACAAAAAAAAAAAAAAGCACTACAAAATGACAAACAACGAACTCACACTTATCAATAATTACACTGAAAGTAAATGGCCTAAATGCACCCATAAAGAGACAGAGAGTGACAAAATGGATAAAAAACCAGGATCCACCAATATGCTGTCTTTAAGAGATACATGTTAGAAACAAAGACATAAATTTATTAAAAATCAAAGGATGGAAAAAATATATCAAGCAAACAGCTAACAAACAAGAGCAGGAGTGGCAATACTAATTTCAGCTAAAATAGATTTTAAAACAAAATCCACCACAAAAGACAAAGAGGGGCACTACATCATGATTAAAGGGATGATCCAGCATGCAGACATAACCATAATAAATATCTATGCACCCAATGACAGGGCTCCAAATGCATAAAACAAACTTTAACAGCTCTGAAAAGAGAAATGGACAGTTCCACTATAATAGTAGGAGACTTCAACATACCACTCTCAGTAAATGAGAAAACGTCTAGAAAAAACTCAACAAAGAAAGATACAGAAGATCTAAAGGCCACAATCAGCCAACTTGACCTCATAGACATGTATAGAACACTCCACCCAACAGCTGCAAAGTGCATATTCTTTTCCAATGCACATGGAATGTTCTCCAGAATAGACTACATCTTAGGCCACAAAGCAATTGTCAACAAAATCCAAAACATTGAGATAATACAAAGTATCTTCTCTGATCACAATGCCATCAAGGTAGAAATTAACAACAGGAACAACAAAGGAAAAAAAATTACATGGAAACTAAATAACACCTTGGTTAAGAAACACTGGGTAACGAAGAACTCAAAGATGGAATCAAAAACTTCCTAGAATGAAATGAGAATGAAAATGCATCATACCAAAACCTTCGGGACAGAGCAAAGGCAGTACTCAGAGGTCAATTTATAGAAATAGATACACATATCGAAAAAGAACAAAAGGACAAAATCAAAACACTAGCTACACAACTAGAACAAACAGAAAGACAACAGCAAAAGAAACCCACAGCCACCATAAGAAAGGAAATAATAAAGATCAGAGCAGAAATAAATGAAATAGAGAATAGAAAAACAATGGAAAGAATCAACAAAATCAAAAGTTGGTTCATTAAAAGGATCAACAAAATCAACAAACCACTAGCCAAATTGACAAAATAAAAACAGGAGAGGTTGAAAATAACTCAAATAAGAAATGAAATGGGGGACATTACAACAAATCCAACTGAAATAAAAAGGATCATAACAGAGTATTATGAAAAACTGTACCCCAACAAATTTGAAAACCTAGAGGAAATGGACAAATTTCTAGAAACACACTACCTACCCAAACTATCATAAATTGATGTTGAAAATCTTAACAGACTGATAACAAGAGAAGAGTTTGAAAAGGTAATAAAAAAAA
>NW_004444000.1:3278139-3281128 GCF_000243295.1 Trichechus manatus latirostris | reverse complement strand
TACCAAAAATTCAGAGATGACCTTACACCAGTACTACCCACACTATTTCAGAACATAGAAAAGGAAGGGGTACTTCCAAATTAATTCTATGAAGCCAGCATAACCCTGATACCAAAACCAGGCAAAGGCACCACAAAAAAAGGAAATTACAGACCAACATCTCTCATGAATACAGATGCAAAAATTCTCAACAAAAATCTAGCCAATAAAATTCAGCCTCACATCAAAAAAATAATACACCACGAGTAGGTAGGAGTCATAACAGGTGTGCAAGGATGGTTCAACATTAGAAAATCGATCAGTGTAATCCACTACATAAATAAAATAAAGGAAAAGAATCACATGATCATCTCAATCCATGCAGAAAAGGCATTCGACAAAGTCTAACACCCATTCGTGACAAAAACTCTCAATCAAATAGGTATAGAAGGGAAATTCCTCAACATAATAAAGGGCATCTATGCAAAACCAACAGCCAACATCGTTCTAAATGGAGAGAAGCTGAAAACATTCCCCTTGAGAACAGGAACAAAACAAGGATGACCTTTATCATCACTCCTATTTAACATTGTGCTGGAAGTCCTAGCTAGAGTAATAAGGCAAGAAAAAGAAATAAAGGGCACCCAAGTTGGTAATGAAGAAGTAAAACTATCCCTATTTGCAGATAATATGATACTATATATGGAAAACCAAAAAGAATACACGAGAAAACTACTGGAACTAATAGAAAGATTCAGCAGAGTAGCAGGATACAAGATAAACACACAAAAATCAGCTGGATTCCTATACACCAACAAAGAGAACGATGAAAAGGAAATCAGGAAAGCAATGCCATTTACAATAGACCCTAAAAAAATAAAATACTTGGGAATAAATGTAACCAGGGATGTAAAGGAACTATACAAAGAAAACTACAAAACACTACTGCAAGAAACCAGAAGAGATCTACATAAATGGAAAAACATACCATGCTCATGGAAAGGTAGATTCAACATTGTGAAAATGACAATTCTTCCCAAAGCAATCTACAAATACAATGCAATCCTAATCCAAATACCAACAACATTCTTCAAAGAGACGGAAAAACTAATCATTAACTTTATATGGAAAGGGAAGAAGCCCCAGTTAAGTAAAGCATTACTGAAGAGGAAGAATAAAGTTGGAGGACTCACACTACCTGACCTCAGAACCTGCTATACAGCTAAGGTAGTCAAAACAGCCTGGTACTGGTACAATGACAGATACATTGACCAATGGAACAGAATTGGGAACCCAGAAGTAAATCCATCTACCTACAATGATCTTCGACAAGGGCACAAACTCCAGTAGATAAGCTGGAAAACTGTGATCTTTTAAAAATTAAACATGTCTGCTCATCAAAAGACTTCACCAAAAGGGTAAAAAGACAACCTACAAACTTGGAAAAGAAATTGGCTATTAAAAATCCGACAAAGATCTAATCTCTAAAATCTACAGGAAAATCCAACACCTCTACCACAAAAAGACAAATAATCCTATTAAAAAATGGGCAAAGGAAATGAACAGACCCTTCACCAAAGAAGACATTCAAGTGTCTAGCAGACACATGAGGAAATGCTTGCGATCACTAACCATTAGGGAAATGCAAATCAAAATCACAATGAAATATAATCTCACCCCAGCATTGCTGACATGAATCAAAAAAAAAAAAAAAAAACAGAAAATAATGAATATTGGAGAGGCTATGAGGAGATTTGAACTCTTATGTCCTGCTGGTGGGAACGCAAAATGGTACAACCATTTTGGAAAACGATATGATGCTTCCTTAGAAAGCTAGAAATAGAAATACCATATGATCCAGCAATTCCACTCCTAGGAATATATCCTAGAGAAATAAGAGCCATCATACACATAGACATATGCACACCCATGTTCATTGCAGCGTTGTTCACAATAGCAAAAAGATGGAAACAACCTAGATGCCTGGCAACAGATGAATGGATAAACAAACTATGGTACATACACACAATGGAGTATTATGCAACAATAAAGAACAATGATGAATCTGCGAAGCATCTCACAACAGGGATGAATCTGGACGGCATTATGCTGAGTGAAATAAGTCAATCACAAAAGGACAAATATTGTATGAGACCACACTATAAAAACTCATGAAGAGGTTTACAAACAAAAAGAAACAATCTTTGATGGTTACAAGGGTGGGGAGGGGTAGGGGTGGAAAAACAGATAAGTGGTAACAATGGTGAAGGGTAAGAGTACACAATACTGGGGAAGCCAGAACAACTTGTTCAGGGTAAGTTCATGGAAGCTCCATGAACAAATCCAAACTCCCTTAGGGACTGAATTGCTGGGCTAAGGCCTGTGGGAACCATGGTCTCAGGGAACATCTAGCTCAGGGCATAGGATAGTTTATAAAGAAAATATTCTACATTCTATTTTGGTGAGTTGCATCCGGGATCTTAAAAGCCTGTGAGCAGCCATCTAAGATACACCACTGGTCTCACCCCTTCAGGAGCAAGCAAAAATGAAGAAAACTAAAAACACAAGGGAAAGATTAGTCCAAAGGATTAATGGACCACAGCTACCACAGCCTCCACCAGATTGAGTCCAGTATAGCTACATGGTACCTGGCTACCACCACTGACTGCTCTGACTGGGATCACAGTAGAGGGTCCTGGACAGAGCTGGAAAAGGATGTAAAACAAAATTCTAACTCACAAAAAAAAGACCAGATTTACTGGCCTGACTGGAGAAACCTCAAGAGTATGGCTCCGGACACCCTTTTAGCTCAGTGGTGAAGTCACTCCTGAAGTTCACCATTCAGCCGGGGATTGGACAGCCTCAGAAAACAAACCAGGTTTAATGAGGCACAGCAGTCCAGAGACAAGGACTAGAAGGCATGAGAGGACAGGAAAGATGGTGATAGGGAACCCAAGGTTGAGAAGGGACAGTGTTGACATGTCGTGGGGTTGTTAACCATTGTTATAGG
>NW_004444000.1:3231568-3277830 GCF_000243295.1 Trichechus manatus latirostris | reverse complement strand
TTTTTTTTCTTCTTTAGAGATTTTTTTTCAAAATACAATTACTCTTTGGGAAGAGTGTGTTTTAATATTTTAAAAATCTCCAGAGGAAAAAAGATGAAATCAGAAACTTAGCTCTTGATTCAGTTTAAAAGGGGATAAAGCTGTTCTCATGGTTATAGAAAATCAAGAATCATATAACTTGTTTCTGGACAATATCAAGCTGATCTCCTTCGGAATATCAATGTACATGGTATTTATAGAGTATATTCCAAATAATTAGTTTGGCATTCATGGTTCTTTACAATAGAAACCCTATTTCTCTTTCCAGCTATTAAAATTTTATGTTTAATAAAATTGTTTTCCTGAGAATATCCTAGAAACCTTCATTCTAGTCAAAATTCACTCCCTGTGTTTTGTATATGTTTTCTCCTATGTTGTTTCCTTGCTTAGGATTATTTTACCATTTCTTTCTCTCAGGGCCAGTTTTGCTCTTTCTTCAGTACTTAGCTCAGATTTTACCTCCTCTATAGAAACATCATCCAGCATTCCAAACTGAAGTATCTTTCGTTTTTCTTGACTACTATAGCTTTTACTGCTTATATCTTTCCTTTGGAAGTTAGAAATTCACTACCTTGTGTCCTTTCTTTTATTCTTTGAAATTAAAATGTGTACTTTTATTTCCCTAGTATGTGCTACCTCCTTCAGTAGACTGCCACTTCCCTGGAACAGTAGAATAGGGGCTTTACCTCTTTACACATACTGATCATCTTTTATTAAAAAACAAACAAAAAAATGCATTTCTTCCAAATATAGAGAAAGAAAGCAAGACAAAAGTTGTATTCTTTCAATTCCTTCTGGGAGGAGGCAGAGCAAGATGGCAAAATGAGTGGATGCTTCCATTTACTCCCCTAGCAACTAACCTACTGAACAAGCACAGACTGAGATCTCAGAACTTCAAATGGCAGCTGAGGTGCTGGAGAGCTGGAGTGAGTCCCGAAGCAGGGGACAGGAGGAGCAGAGATGACACAGAAGCTGAGAGAACCTACCCACTTACATCAAAAGCACTTGCTCATCACAGCCATTTTCGACAGGGCTGGGCAACACCCCAATCAGGGTACACAGAAAGGGAGCTAATCGGAGGGAGCTGTAGCCTGAATTTTTTTTTCTTTTTATTGTGCTTTAGATGAAAGTTTACAAAGCAAATTAGTTTCTCATTCAACAATTTCTACATAAATTGTTTAGTGACATTGGTTGTAATCCCTGTGATGTGTCAACATTTTCCCCGTCTCCATCCTGGGTTCCCCATTTCTATTCATCTTGTTTTCCTGTACCTTCCTGCCTTCTCCTCTTTGTGTTTGGGTGGGTGTTGCCCATTTGTTCTCGTATACATGATTGAACTAAGAAGTATGTTCCTCAGGTGCATTATTGTTTGTGTTCTAGAACTGTCTAATCTTCGGCTGAAGAGTGAATTCAGGAGTGGCTTCCGTTCTGAGTTAAAAAAGTGTCCAGGGACCATAGCCTTGGCATTCCTCCAGTCTCTGTCTGACCAGTAAGTCTGGTCTTTTTTTTTTTTGCTTTGTTTTGTGAGTTTGAATTTTGTTCTACATTTTTCTCCCTGTTATGATCCCTGTCAGAGAGGTCAGTGGTGGTAGTGAGGCACCATCTAGTTGTTCTGGGCTCAGGCTGGTGGACGCTGTGGTATTTGTGGTCCTTTATTCTCCATTGCTCCAGATGGGATGAGACCAGTAGATGTATCATAGATGGCCACTCACAGGCTTTTAAGACCCAGGATGTGTATGCAGCCTGATTTTTTAAGGCAGCACAGATTGACTGGGAATTCACAGGCTGTGCAATTGGGAGGGGGCCAAGGGAGACTACGACACTGTGAGAGAATGCCATTGAATCACACTGAGGCTTGAGATGGATGGGCACTAGGTCTGGGAGGAACTGCAAGGGCAGCAGGGTGAGGGGAATACTTCAGGCAGACAATGACACAGAGGGAAAATGCTAGCTCTCTGCCCACAGCAGGACACTGTGGGAGAGGCTTTGAAGGGGCACTATGAGGAAAAGACAAAGAGAGGTCCCCACTTTTACCTCAGGAAAGTCGAGCCCCACTGTTACATCAGAGTCTGTGATGAGCTAGACCCCCCCTTTTCACACATGCTTATTGAATCCAGAGATTTAGCGTCCAATAAGAGTCAACACTGAAAAAATAAAGAAAAAAACCTAAGGGTGAGAGTGCCCTCTAGTGGTTCACAGGAGAAGATACCAAGCCCAAGCCACTTGGTCAATCCTGACTCGTAGTGACCTTGTGGTGGAGCTTCCCTGTGGGGTTCCAAGGGCTGTGAGTCTTTGGGGAGGTGATCTGCCCCATCTTTCTACTGCAGAGTGGCTGGTGAGTGCAGGCCTTGACCTCTCAGGTAGCAGCAGGGTGCCTGGCAGCTGCACCACCAGGATGCCTATTGAAAATTTTTCCACAAAAACCAGAACATGAAATTTAAAGTTAAAAAAAAAATAACAAAACGCTCAATTTCAACATAAAATAGCAAAACATACAAAATCTCAAGAGAGGAACAACCAATCAAAAGCAAAATATGAAGAAGAGGAATTTTCTCCTAGTGAAGTCAGACTAATGCAAATAATTGATAATTTTTAGACTATGGTGCTAAATATGTTTGAAGAAAGCCAAAAGCATGTAGAAAACAAACTAGTGGAGATCAGGAAACAAATGCAGGAACAAAATAAGAGACTCAACAAAGAAATTGAAAACATAAAAAAAAAGAGAGAAAGGGAGAGAGAACTACTGGAACTAAAGAATAACGCAATTGAATTAGAAAAAGCAACAGAAAAAATCAACAAGAGTTGAACAGACAGAAGATAGAATAAATGTACTAGAAGACAAAATAATGAATTTATCAAGTCTCAAGAGAAACAAAAGCAAAAAAAACCCAACA
The DNA here is from genome assembly GCF_000243295.1 of Trichechus manatus latirostris. Taxonomy (NCBI): domain Eukaryota; kingdom Metazoa; phylum Chordata; class Mammalia; order Sirenia; family Trichechidae; genus Trichechus; species Trichechus manatus. The sequence goes on along the minus strand of NW_004444000.1, from coordinate 3,274,897 downwards.
GGAAATATGAGATTTAATTAAGAAATCTAACATTAGAATTATTGGAATCCCAGAGCATCATGACAACAATAAAGGCACAGGAACAACTTCGCAAGATATAATCAGAGACAATTTCCCAGATCTGAACAGAGAACCAAGACTCCAAACAAAGGAAGCTACATGAACCCCAGTTAGAAGAGACAAAAAAAGATCAACACCACACCATATTCTAATAAAATTCTTGAAAACCAAAGACAAGGAGAGAAATCTGAAAGCAGCAAGAGAAAAACACAATATAACATACTAAGGGGCTTTCATTAGAATCATTGCAGATTTCTCTCCAGAAACTCTATAGGCCAGAAGAGAATAGACCAACATATATAAAATATTGAATGAAAATAATTACCACCCACGAATTCTTTACCCAGCAAAGATGTCATTTAAAAACAAGAAGGAAATCAAGACATTCCTAAACCATCAGAAGCTCTGGGAATTTGCCACTACCAGACTAGCTCTGCAAGTATTACTCAAGGGAGTGGTCCTTGGAAAGACAAGAACATTAAATAAATACTTATATCTATGCATGGGAAAATATATAATCAAAAAATAAGAGAGAGAGATCTCCAAAAAATAAAAGCAACAACATGGGTAATCATAAAGACCAAGTATATATTTTCAGGGAATAACCTCGATAATTAAATCCTGCAAACAATACAACATCAAGTTTGTAAGGAATAAGCACAAAGTAAACTTATTGAATACAGGTTGTATATTGATGTTAATGGAGACACACCAAAAGAAATGAGGGAGGGAGGAGAACATCAGGGATAGATTTATTATGTTAACAGTTGTTCATATGTCAAATGTTGTTGTAATTGTAAATTGTGTAACGTAATATATGTGGTAACCACTAAGAAATCAGCAAGAAGAAACATTCAGAAGAAAAGAGTAAGATAGCAGAAAGACTCATCACAAGAAAGCAACCAAATACAAACAGAAACAGAAAAATCAGGGAAAAAAAATAAAGATACGAAACACTGAAAAAACAAATCGCAAAATGAGTGAGGTAAATGACATTTCATTTTTAGGAATAACAAATGTAAATGGTCTAAACACCCCATGCAGAATGGATAAAAAAATATGGTCCATCCTTTTGCTGTCTAAAAGAAAAACTCCTTAGACAAAAGGACCAAATGGACTGAAAATAAGAGGATGGAGAAAAATATTCCATGCAACCAGTAAATAAAATAGAGCACAAGTGGCCATCCTGATATCACATAAAATAGATTTTAAATCAAAACCTATTACAAGAGATAAAGAAGACATTATATAATAACAGAAAGGTCAATCCAGCAAGAAGACATAATAATTATAAATAAATATATATGCACCTAACAACAATGCACCAAAATACATGAAGCAAATACTGACTAATATGAAAGGAGAAATAGACAACTCCACAGTAATAGTTGGGGACTTTGACACATCACTTTCAATTATAGACGGAACATCTAAAAAGGAGATCACTAAGAATGTTGAGAACTTAAATAAAACCATAAGCCAATTAGATCTAATTGATATATATATATATATAGAGAGAGAGAGAGAGAACACTCTACCCAGCATAATAACAATACACATTCTTCTCCAGTGCCTATGGATTATTTTCCAGAATAGACCATATACTAGGACACTAAAACAAGTCTCAACAAATTTAAAAAGATTGAAATTATACAAACTATCTTCTCTGACCATAACACTATGAAGTTAGAAATTAACAGGAAAAATAAGAAAGAATAAATAAATAAATACATGGAAACTAAATAATACACTACTAAAAAACTGTTGGGTCATAGAATAAATGAAAAGTGAAATTAAAAAATTCCTAGAATCAAAAGAAAATGAAAACAAAAACATATTAAAACTTTTGGGACACAGCAAAAGCAGTACTCAGAGAGAAATTTATAGCAATAAATGCCTACATTAAAAAAGAAGAAAGATACAAATTCAATAACTTAAACCAACAACTTGAACATATAGAAAAGGAATAGCAAAAGAAGCCAAAAGCTACCAGAAAAAAGGAAATAATAAAGGTCAGAGTAAAAATAAACAAAATAGAAAATGCAAAAACAATATAAAGGATCAACAAAACCAGAAGTTGGTTCTTTGAAAAGTCAATAAAATAGACAAGCCACTGGCTACACCGAAAAAAGAAGGGAAAAAAAAAAAAAAAAAGAAGGGTCAAATAAACAAATTAAGACATGAAATTTGTGGCATGACATCCAATCCAACAAAGATAAAGAAGATCATAACTGATTACTATGAAAAATTGTACTCCAACAAATTTAAAAACTTAGATGAAATGGATAAATTCCTAAAAACATACTACCTACCCAAACTAACACAAACAGAGGTAGAAAATTTAAACAGATCCATTACAAAAGAAGTGATTGAAGATGTCATCAAAAACCTGCCAGCGGAAAAAAAAAAAAAAAACAAAAGCCCAGGACTGGAAGGCTACACTGGAGAATTCTACTAAACACTCAGAGAAGAATTGACACTAATCTTACTCAATCTCCTCAGAAACATTGAAGAGAAAGGAACACTACCAAACTCTTTCTATGAAGCCAGCATAACCCTGACACCTAAACCAGGTAAAGACATTGCACAAAAAAGAAAATTACAGACCAATACCCCTTATGAACATAGATACAAAAATTTTCAACGAAATTCTAGCCAACAATAACACAGTTTATAAAGAAAATGTTTTACAACCTACTTTGGTGAGTAGCGTCTGGGGTCTTAAAAGCATGTGAGAGGCCATATAAAATACTCCACTGGTCCCACCCCATCTGGAGCAAGGGAGAATGAAGAAAACCAAAGACACAAGGTAAAGATTAGTCCAAAGGCCTAATGAACCACAACTGCCACAACCTGCACCAGACTGAGTCCAGAACAACTAGATGGTGCCCACCTACCACCAACGACTGCTCTCACAGGGATCACAATAGAGGATCCCAGACAGAGCTGGAGAAAAATGTAGAACAAAATTCTAACTCACAAAAAAAGATCAGACTTACTGGTCTGACAGAGACTGGAGAAACCCAGTGAGTATGGTCCCCGGACACCATTTTAACTCAGTACTGAAGTCACCCCTGAGGTTCATCTTTCAGCCAAAGATTAGACAGGCCCATAAAACAAACAATAATACATGTAGCTCAACCATGTATGTGACATTAAATGGGCATATGAGCCCAGGGCAAGGGCGATAAGGCAGGAGAGGACAGGAAAGCTGGACAAACAGAAATGGGGAACCCAAGGGAAGGGGAGAGTGTTGACACATTGCTGTGTTGGCAACCAGTGTCACAAAACAATATGTGTTTAGTGAGAAACTAATATGCTCTGTAAACCTTCATCTAAAGCACAATAAAGAAAAAAAAATTCTAGCCAACAGACTTCAGCAACATATCAAAAAAAAAATCACACACCATGATCAAGTGGGATTCATACCAGGATTACAAGAGTGGTTCGGCATTAGAAAATCAGTGTAATCCACTACATAAATAAAACAAAGGAAACTAACCATATGATCATATCAATTGATGCAGAAAATGCATTCAATAAAATCCAATGTTCTTTCCTGACAAAATCTCTCAGCAAAATAAGAATACAAGGGAAATTTCTCAACATAATTAAGGGCATATATGTAAAACCAACAGCCAACACTATACTCAATGGAGAAAGGCTGAGAGCCTTCCCACTGAGATGGGAATGAGACAAGGATGCTCAGTATCATCACTCTTATTCAACAATGTACTGGAAGTCCTAGCCAGAGCAATAAGACAAGAAAGAGTAATAAAAGTTGTCCAAATCGGAAAGAAAGAAGTAAAACTATCTCTATTTGCAGATGATATGATCCTATACACAGGAAACCCTAAAGAGTCCACAAGAAAACTGATGGAACTAATAGAAGAATTTACCAACATTGCAGGATAAAAGATCAACAAACAAAAATCAGTTGTGTTCCTCTACGCTAACAAGGACTACTCTGAAAAAGAAATCAAGAAAACAATACCATTTACAATAGCCCCCAAATCGATAAAATACCTAGGAATTAACCTAACCAGGGACATAAAAGACTTACAAAATGAAAATTATAAAACATTACTAAAAGAGAACAAAAAGAGACCTACAAAAATGGAAAGGCAGCCTGTATTCATGAATTGGAAGACATAAAATACTGAAAATGTCATTTCTACCTAAAGCAAACTACAGACACAATGCAATCATGATACAAATCTCAACAACATTCTTTACTGAAATGGAAAAACTAATGATCAACTTCATATGGAAAGCAAAGAAACTCCGAATAGCCAAAACAATACTGAAGAAAAAGAACAGATCAGGAGGCCTCACACTCCCTGCCATCACAACATAGTATACAGCCATTGTAATCAAAACACCCTGGTATTGGTTCAACGACAGACACTCAGAATTAAACCCAGCCATAGGTAGACAACTGATTTTCAACAAGGGGTAAAAATCCATTCAGTGAGGCAGAAACAGTCTCTTCAATAAATGGTGCTGGCAAAACTGGATACCCACCTGCAGAAAAATGAAACAGGACCCATACCTCACACTATACACAAAAACTAAATCAAAATGGATCAAGGACCTAAATGTTAAACCTAAAACCATAAAATTCCTGGAAGAAAAATAGGTAGAAAACTAAGGGACCCAGTCTTTTGTAAAAATAGGATAATAAATATAACAAATGCACGAATAGAAGACAAAATAGATAAAGGGGACCTCATAAAAATTAGAAACTTATGCTTATCGAAAGACTTTATTAAAAGAGTAAATAGACAACCTACAGACTGGGAAAAAAATCTTTGGAAACAACTTATCTGGTAAGGGTCTAATCTGTAAAACCTATAGAAAACTGCAACAACTCAGCAACAAAATGAGAAAAGGCCATGAATAGAACCTTCACGAAAGAGGACATCCAAGCAGCCAACAAACATATGAAAAGATGTTCATGATAGTCATTAACCAAAACCAAACACCCAAACCCATTGCTGTCCAGTCAATTCTGACTCACAGGGACCTTATAGGACCCAGTAGAACTGCCCCACAGGGTTTCTAAGGAGCAGGGGGTGGATTTGAACTACGGACCTTTTGGTTAGTAGCTGGATGCTTAACCACTGTGCAACCAGGGCCCCCATTAGCCATTGTTGTTGTTGTTGTGTGCCGTCCAGTCAGTTCTGACTCATAGCAAACCCATGTACAACAGAACTAAATACTATCCAGTCCTGCGCCATGCTCACAATCGTTGTTATGCTTGAGCCCATTGTTGCAGCCACTGTGTCAATCCATCTCGTTGAGGGTCTTCCTTTCTTTCTCTGATTCTCTACTTTGCCAAGTATGATGTCCTTCTCTAGGGACTGATCCCTCCTGATAACATGTCCAAAGTATGTGAGACATAGTTTCGCCATCCTTGCTTCTAAGGAGCATTCTGGTTGTAGTTTTTCTAAAGACAGATTTGTTTGTTCTTTTGGCAGTCCATGGTATATTCAATAGTCTTCGCCAACACCACAATTCAAAAAGGTGTCGATTCTTAAAAACCCATTGCCATTGAGTCAATTCCAACTCATAGCAACCCTATAGGGCAGAATAGCACTGCCCCTTACAGTTTCCAAGGAGCGCCTGGTGGAGTCAAACTGCCGACCTTTTGTTTAGCAGTCATAGCTCTTAATCACTACGCCACGAGGGTTTCCCAATTCTTCTTAGTCTTCCTTATTCATCATCCAGCTTTCCCGTGCATATGAGGTGGTTGAAAACACCATGGCTTGGGTCAGGTGCACCTTAGTCTTCAAGGTGATGTCTTTGCTTTTCTTCACTTGAAAGAGGTCTTTGCCCAATGCAATGCGTCTTTTGATTTCTTGCTTCCATAGGTGTTGATTGTGGATCCACGTAAAATGAAATCATTGACAACTTCAATCTTTTCTCCATTTATCATGGTGTTGCTAATTGGTCAAATTGTGGGGATTTTTGTTTTCTTTCTGTTGAGGTGTAATCCATACTGAAGGCTGTGGTCTTTGAACTTCCACCGTAAGTGCTTCAAGTCCTCTTCACTTTCAGCAAGCAAGGTGTATCATCTGCATAATACAGATTGTTAATGAATCTTCCTCCAATCCTGATGCTGCATTCTTCTTCATATAGTCCAGCTTCTTGGATTATTTGCTCAACATACAGATTGAATAAGCATAGTGAAAGGATACAACCCCAACACACCCCTTAGGGAGATGCAAATCAAAACTACTATGAGATGCCTTCTTACCCTGGCTAAAATGACACTGATTAAAAACAAACAAACAAACAAACAGATAACAGCAAATGTAGGCGACGATGTGGGGAGATTGGAACACTTATCCATTGCTGGTGGGACTGTAAAATGGTACAACCACTATGGAAAATGGTATGATGCTTTCTTAAAAATCTAGGAATAGAACTACCCTATGATCCAGCAATCCCACTCCTAGGTATATACCCTAGAGACCTAAAAATAATGACATGAACAGATATATGAACATCTATGTTCATTGTTGCTTTATTCACAATAGCAAATAAATGGAAACAACCAAAGTGCCCAGCAACAGATTAATGGATAAGCAAATTGTGGTACATATATACAGTGGAATACTATGCAACCATAAAGAACAATGATAAGTCTGTAAAACACATTATAACATGGATGGACCTGGAGGGCATAATGCTAAGTCAAATAAGTCAAGCGTATAAGGGAAAATATTGTATGATCCCTCTTTTATAAGAAGACAAAAGATAAAAATAGAAAGACCAATGTTCATTGGTGGTTATCGAGGAGAGGAGAAGGAGAGGGGAAAGTGCACTTTAGACTGTAGAGACTTGTTATTTTTGGTGATGGGAAAAATGGCACCAAATGTGGATGTAGTGAGCACAGCACAACCAAAGTAAAAATGAGTATTTGAGCACAAATGGATGGGTATAGGCCAATTGGTATATGGGTAGGTACAGGTGTGTACATAGGTAAGCACAGAAAGAAGTATCTATAAAACCAAACCTGTTGCCGTCAAATCGCTTCCAACACATGGTGACTCTATAGGACAGAGTAGAACTCCCTTATAGGGTTTCCAAGGAGTGGCTGGTGGATTCAAACTGCCAGCCTTTTGGTTAGTAGCCAAGCTCTTAACCACTGCACCACCAGGGCTCTGATACATGTAAATACAAATATGTGGGTGCAGGCACGTATATTCATTGAAGACACAAATACAGATACTTCTCAAATATAACCAAACACCTTCGAAGACTGATTTTCTGGGTTTGAAGGGTTAGGACCATAGTCTCATGGGACAACTTAGTCAGTTGGCATAACATAATTCACAAAAATCTTGATCTGCATCCTAGTGAAGTGAGTAGCATCTGGGGTCTTAAAAGCTTGCAAGCAGCCATCTAAGACACAACTATGGGTCTCTACTTGCCAGGAACAAAATAATAAGAAGTTAATCAAAAGCTAAGAGAAGAAACAAGTCTACATGAGCCACAACCTCATCTATCTTGAGACCAGAAGAACTAGGTGGTGCCTGGCTACCACCACTGACCGTTCTGACCAAGGTCACAGTAGTTGATCCCAGATAGAATGGGAATAAAATATGGAGCTGCATTCAAATCCTTATAAAGGAAATAAACAAATAAAAGCCCAGACAAACTGAAACAGTAGAAAATAGAGGACTCCCTGAGACTATCACCCTGAGATACTGTTTAAACCTAGAACCGAGCCTATCCCCTGAGATCACCTTCTAACAAAATAGCAGAGTGGCACACAAAATAAAGGATATTACTCGTTTAAGATCTGTGCCCTATTAAAAACTATCAGTATAAGAACAAAAGGTCGATAATTACTCAAAAGGGAAGATGAGATGAGAAGGGGGCAGGGAAACTAGAGTACTGGACAGGGAACAAACAGAACACAATTAAAGAGAATGTTGACACATTGTGATAAGTGTAATGTCACTGAACAATTTGTGTGGAAATTGCCAAATGGAAACTTAAATGTTGTGTAAAATCTTACCAAGAACTCAATAAAATATTATTTAAAAAAGAAAATTTTCTCCTGGTAACGGCTCTGATAAAATCAATGAATGCCTTAATTCCCTTGAGAACAGAGACAAAATATTATTTTGCTCTTTATAATAACTTGCACATAGCCCATGATCAGTTAATATTGAGTAAAACTACTCAAGAGCACATATATAGTTTGCTGTGTCATTTTTTTCCTTTCCCTTATCTAATGCTTGTGTTCCTAATATATAGAAACAAACAATGGCAGGCTTCCATGATATTTCCAGAGTCACGGGCAAGCCTTCGGACCCACTGAAAACACTGACTTTTCTTCGCATGCTTCCAACCAGGACCATACGTTTAACTCCACCCCCTTTCCTGGTTCTTCTGCAGTGTCAACGTGCTTTGCCCTGCAGCTTTTCCTCATGTGACATATCTAACTCTGAACAGTGCCTTGGAGTGGCCCGTTTGTGAAGTTTCAATGGCTAAGCACATTCTTCCCTTTATTAGACTGTAATGCGGTGACGAGACACTAAGTGAAACGCGAAGACATGCCGTTATCAAAACTTCAGGGAGGCCCTGTCTGATGCAGTGAGGACAGGCTGGTTCATTACTATACTCTTGCTACAATCTCTTTCCCTTGCTCCTCCAAACCACACTGGTATTGGCCTCATCACATACCCCCGAATCTGGATTTATGGAATCTTAAAACCACCAAACCCCTGCCAGCCTCAGCCTACCAAATCACCTTGTGTGTAATTTACTGGACTTGAGTATCTTGTACAAGAGCCACAGCGTTCTGCTGCTGTTGCTGCTGCTGTTGTTCCTGTTGGCAAGCATCATCGTGGGGGCATTTTTCATTTCTATGGCAGCACTAGCAGGAGTCAAAGTGCCTAAGTACCAGCTCTCTCAGGAGCCAGAGATAGAAAAAGGGACATCCATGTTGGTGACGGTCACATATGCCAACACAGTGTGGCTTCCTGCTCAAGCAGCTCCCTAACAGTTGTCGCTTGCTGACAGTAGTGGCTTCCTGATTTGGGGACTTTGATTGGGAGTGACGGCAGCTTCTTGGTGTAAAAGAGGGTCTCTTTGCGGCCCCAGTCTATGGTGCGGCTTTGGAAGTCATTTCTGAAAGCTCAACCTCCTAAATGATTTTAGAAGCCATCGAATGCTACACACTGAGTCTTTCCCTGCTAGAACCAGCTTCAATGTATTCTGCTTTCCTCAGCTGAAATCTGACTGACACAGGGCCAACCACCTACCAGGGATTGTCTGAAAGCAAATGGCAACACACCGTTACCAAGTTCCTATTCATTGCCAAGTGAGTATGCTCCACAACATGTCGAGACAGAAAGCTCCATTATTCATTTTCTGGTGCTGCATCTCCTTGTCTGCGTTTTTATCAAAGCCATCATTTGTCATGTTAAGCAGCTGTTGCAACATAAAGAGAAACTGTCTAATATGGTATTTGGAAATGGTGACATTTTCTTCTTAATGTCTTTTTCCTCCATTTCTCACTACCCTCTTTCAAACTATTGTTGCAGTAGCAATGCGCAAGGACTGACTAGCACCTCAGCTTGCTGCTGAAAAAACAAACAAACCAGAACTAGGATCAGGCCCTTCCTTGTTCTCAATGAGTTATGCAATCTTGGTGAGAAACTGTAGCCCTCTGCTCGCTCTCCTTCGGGCGCCGATTAACTGGCTCTACTCATACCGCAGACCAGAGGTTGGTTACCTTCGGTACTGTCACGGTCATCTAGTGCTGCTCTAAGTGAAATGCCACAGGTGGATGGCTTTAACAAATAGAAATTTATTCTCTTACAGTTTAGGAGGCTAGAACTCCAAAGTCAGGGTGCTGGCTCTAGGGAAAGGCTTTCTCTCTCTGTTGGCTCTGTGGAAACGTCCTCCTCTCTTCTGAGCTTCTGCTCCTGGGTGATCTGGCTTGGCGTGTATCTTCCCCCATCTCTGCTTCTTTCACTAGCTTATTTAATCCATTTTACATCTCAAAAGAGATTGACTTAAAACACACCCTACACTAATTCTGCATCATTAACATAACAAAGACAACCCATTCCTAAATAGGATTATAACCACAGGCATGGAGATTAGGATTTATAACACAGATTTTTTGGGAACACAATTCAATCCATAACAGGTACATAATTATGTTGAGGAGAAAGATCACCTTTCACTCCTTAGAACTGCCTGCCACCTAGAACCACTGGTCAGGAAGAATAGGTGTATCTAACAAAAGCCTCACAGTGTTCACAACTGGCACTCTTCCTTCTAGCTCACTCCCAGAAGCAGTGTCAGCAACTATGGCAGTTTCGTGTTTGTTACTTATTTGTAACAACTTGTCCGCTAGTGCCAGAGCTTGCCTTGGCAACCTTTTTCTTCTCATGGATGAAGACTCTTAATCCCCACTTTAGGCTCAGTCCTGGCCTAGATTTTAAGACAAATGTGGACCTCATTCTAAGGGATTTTATGAAGCTTGTGATACTAGCCTGGCCAGGAGCAAGTGGACCTTGATACAAAATACAGCCCACTATCTCCCAATTACTAATTCAGATAATCAGCTCTCATACCACAGTTCGCTCTCCTTCCAGTTTACTTGTCCAACTGTCCCTCCTTGGAACTTCCTGTCCTGACTCCTCCACTTACAATTTATGCCTCTCTACTCTCTTTTCTTCCCTCCTAAATCAGCTTGGATTTCATTGTTCTTTATTCCAATTGGCTCAACACTCTAAACTCCTTTGCTACTTAGAATTTTTGTCACAATCTTGTCACCAAATTCCAATCCTGGATGAACCCAGCATTCTGCTTTCTCTGAGCCTACAGCTTACAGTCAAGCACAGTTAAAGACACAATAGGATAAATTAATTGCTTTATAATTATCACCAAACTCTAGTGAACCCCTCAAACATATCCTACAATTTTTCTGCTATCCATTGGTCAGTGCATACTTCTTTACTCCACAATGACTTTTTCAAACCTTCTCCATTCATTTCAAATCCTTTGAATCCCTACTCATATCCCTTTGTTTTCCATACAGGATTGCCCTCTACTGTAGAGAGAAAGAGAAACCATTAAATGGAAATGTCCTAACCTTCCCTTAGGAAGCTCACAAACATGTCCAAATTTATATCTTTCTCCCTCCTCTTGCTGCAGAGAAGCTGCCCCCCCCTTATATTACTAATAACACTACTTGTGCTTTGGATTTCATCTCTTCTCGTTTTCTCAGGAAAACTACTCTAATGACTACATCTTATCTCTATTATATGTTCAGCTGCACAGTTTCAAGTTTCTCTTTCCCACTGGCTTTTAAATGTGTGAAAAATTGAACTGTAGTAGACATTTTTGTTTTTACTTGAACCTTCATCTTCTACTAACTCTATTGCTGTTATCGTCATTTTATGAAATTACCTCAAAAGAGTCTTCCAGACATGTTCTGTCCCATTTCCCAGTTACATTTCTACCCACTTTTAACTCATCACTCCCCTAAAGCAGTTCTTCCTATGATCACCAGTGACCTCAGTGGAATTATTAATTCCACTGGATATTCTTAAATCTTTATATCTTTGTATCAACACTTCTTCCTCCTTGAAACATTACAGTTCCTTGATTTTCTTCTAGCTTTATATCTATTTCATTTTTGTTTTTATTGCATATTCATTTTCTTTAACCTGGCTTTTGAATGTTGAAGTTCTTCAAGGCTCAGTCCTAGGCCTTCTCATCTTTTAATGCATACTTTCTCCAGATCCTATAGGTTCAATCATTACCTATGTGTGGATAACTTGATAATTTGTCCTTTAAGCCTAGTGCTCTCTACATATGTATACAACAGTCATTTTAACATATTTTACGGGGCTCATTTATTCATTCTCTCAGCAGTTAATAAGCAACTACCATGAGCCAGGTAATTCAGAAGTAAACAAAATATAAAAAGTCTTTGCCAAATGAAACTTAATATTTCAGTGGAGTAATAGATTATAAATAAACAAAAGGTAAAAATATACTGATAGAAAGTGATAAGTGGTATAAAGAAAAATAAAGTAGGGAAAGGGAATTGCAAGTGATGGGAATTCTATTTTAAATTGTGTATTTATGGAGGTCTTCCCTGAGGAAGTGAAATTTGATCAAAAACTCAAGGTGAGAAATGACTCATGTGAAATTTTTCAGGAAAAGAAATCCAGGCAGATAAAATAGCAAGTAGAAAGACAATGAGGTGGGATCATATAACGTACACTTATAGGTAAATAAATTCAGCATAAAAGATAGAACTTTAAGATTCTATCCATTTACCCAACTCCTCCAACTTGGTTGTCCATTCATATTTTCAAACAAGAAATCACACTTTTTCTACCTGTCTTAGTCATCTAGTACTGCTATAACAGAAATATGGCAAGTGGATGGCTTTTACAAACACAAATTTATTTTTTCACAGTCTAGTAACCTACAAGTCCAAATTCAGGACATTAGCTCCAGGAAAAGGCTTTCTCTCTCTGTCAGCTCTGGAGGAAGGTCCTTGTGATGCATCAGTCTTCCCTTGGTCTGGGAGCATCTCAGCGTAGGAACCTCAAGTCCAAAGGACACACTCTGCTCCCAGCACTGCTTTCTTGGTGGTATGAGGTTCCCGTGTCTCTCTGCTTGCTTCTCTCTTTTATATCCCAAAAGAGATTGACTTAAGACACTATCTAATCTTGTATACTTCATCAATATAACTGCCGCTAATCTATCTTATTACATCATAGTGTAGAGTTTACAACACATAGGGAAAACACATCAGATGATAAAATGGTAGATACTTATACAGTACTGGGAAGTTTGACTTAGCCAAGTTGACAGATATTTTTTGGGGACACAATTCAATCCATGACACTACCCAATCCATTACTAAGTCCTGTTAAATTTCTTTCTTTGAAAATTCTATTATATTTTACCTAGTTAGAAATTTTTTATTACCAGCAGGTGGCTCTCTTCCTCTCACTCTGAATCCCTTACTCCAGAATCTGCCCCATCAAAGTAGGCACATCTTCTAGGCAGTGGCCTCCCCTGATTTCGCCATCAGATGGCAATTAACCCATACCTCCTAGCTATGACCTGACATAAGACCAAAATTGTGTTCAAGAATTCTGACTGTTGGCATTTGTCCAGTGTTAGATGTTAATTATCTGATCATGTGAGACAGTGAGTCCTTACAGGTGCTTTTTTTTTCTTTAAAAAAAAAAAAGAAAGAAAATCTGAATGAAGCAGAGTATTGCCAGCAATTGAAGTGACTTTCCAATATACATGTATGTAGTTGGTTGTTTTCTTATTACAAAGAGTGAATAGCTGCATGATTTGAGTATAAGTCCGAGTAGGAAGAAACTAGGAGAGGGGCTCAAACTCAGAACACAGAATTTGAAGATGTCTCACCTCCTGTTCTCTTAATGAAGTGGTGTTTGCTGAAGGAAGATATTTCTTCCATCAGGGTTATTGCCTATAAAAAAAGGGGATGGGGGCATTCATTTATTAATCTTTAACAGCTGATGTGACCAATATTATGCCACCTCTAACTTGTTTTTATTTCTCTTTTGGAGACCAAGAAAAAGGTTAGCAAATGTAGTAACAAATGTTCTCAACTCCCATCAGGTGTTCAAGTTCATTTGCAGAAAAATGGGATGATGATTTTATAATAGCTAATAGGGTTTCTGATTTAATGCAGCTGCTAGAAATTAGCAAGGACTCCACAGAATGCTTCCCAGTCACTTTTAATAACAGGATAATAAATCATTCACAGCACTTTCTGGCATTTATGATTCTATTAGAAACATAAGACCTGGTTCAGCTACTCAGTTTTTCATTTATTTATTAAATTACCTTTCAAAGTTCAAGAAACAAGCAAAATAAAAGGCATCACTTTTACTTTGCTGCCAAATATATGAATGAGTGATAGTGTCTCCATGGAATTATATATTTCAAAAAGGAGTAGGGAGAGAAGTGGCATAGTCTTTAGATGAAGCTATAGGGATTTTTTTTTTTTTTGAAATTTCCATGGTTTTGGGATGCAATGCAATACATGGCAGAAGACATAGGATGTTGACTTTGAAGTCCCTTGCCCCGTACGTTTGCTCTTCTACTCCCTGCCTTGGTGACACCAGGCCAATTTCTGGGTATCTAAGAGCCTTAAGTCCCTTATTTATAGAAGTGGGATCATCATCTCTTCTTGGCATCAATTTTGCAATATAGTTGCTATGTATAATAAAATAATACATGTGACAGTATTTTTAAATTGGCAGGCTCAGTGGATGCTAGTTATTTTTGTTTATAGGGTTCTGTTTTTTGCTTGTTTGAAACAGTATTCAAAATAGGAAACACTGATTTCTAAGCTATTTACAGCTGCTTTGTTTCCCCTGCCCTCGGCTCCTAAGGATGGTCTATCTCTCTTTCTCTGTTGAATTTCTGAGCTGAATTCTCAACTGTGTCAATAGCAGCTAAATAATGCCCCCAAATACCCAGAATCTGGAACTGGGCCAGACTTCCTCTAGATTTACCTTATAGATAGCTATTTGTTCAAATTTAGCATTTCGCAAACACAAGAAAATATGCGTCATACAGAAAGCCACGTATGCACACTCATGTGGCCATAATTTTTCATGTTCTTTTTTTTTTTCCTTTTTTTTTTTTTATGGTACTTCAGGTGAAGGCTTGCAGAACAAATAGTTTCTCATGATACAGTAGTACACATATTGTTTTATGACATTGGTTAACAATCCCACAACATGTCAACCCTCTAACTTCTCAACCTTTTTTTTTTTGGTGAAAATACACATAGCCAAAGATACACCATTTCAAAAATTTCTACATGCACCGTTCAGTGACATTGACTATGCTCTTCCAGTTGTGCTGTTATTCTCACTTAAGATGAAGGTTTACAGAACAAAATAGTTTCTCATTTAACAGTTACTACACATGTTGCCCTATGACAATGGTTAACAATCTCACTACACATCAACAATATCCTTACTCAACCTTGGGTTCCCTATCACCAGCTTTCTTGCCCCTTCTGCCTTCTGGCCCTTGTCACTGGACTCCTGTACCTGGTTAGTCTCATTTGGTTTTATGGGGCTGTCCACTCCCAGCCTGAACGGTGAACCTCGGAGATAACTTCACCACTGAGCTAAAAGGGTGTCTGGGGGCCATACTCTCGGGGTTTCTCCAGTCTCCTTTAGGCCAGTAAATTTGGTCTTTTTTTTGTGAGTTAGAATTATGTTCTACATCCTTCTCCAGCTCTGTCCAGAACCCTCTGTTGTGATCCTGGTCAGAGCAGTCAGTGGTGGTAGCCGGGAACCATCTAGCTATACTGGACTCAGTCCGGTGGAGGCCTTGGTAGCTGTGGACAATTAGTCCTTCGGACTAATCTTTTCCTTGTATCCTGTTCTCTTCATTCTCCCTTGGTCCTGAAGGGATGAGACCAGTGGAGTATCTTAGATGGCTGCTCACAGGCGTTTAAGACCCCAGACACTACTCACCAAGGTAAAATGTAGAACATTGCCTTTATAAGCTGTGTCATGCCAATTGAGCTAGATGTTCCCCGAGACCATGGTCCCCAGAGCCCTCCACCCAGCAATTCAGTCCCTCAGGGAGTTTAGATGTGTCTATGGGGCTTCCATGACCTTTGCTTGTACAAGTTGTGCTAGTTTCTCCTGTATTGTGTACTGTCTCACCCTTCACCCAAGATACCACTTATCTATTGCCTATTCATGTTCTTATAAATACATTTTGGCAGAGACTATGTCATCTTAGTCCTTGAATTGTAATATAAAGGACAGATATTTAGGAGCTCTAAGAGCTACTGTGCCCAACAAGAGCTGGCAGACAGGATTATATAGAGTGTGTATAGGAGTCTTTGGTGACCCTCTTGATCCATGAACTTGCAAAAATAGAAAGCAGGTTCAATACATCTAATTCAATTGAAAAAATATTAAAATGCCACTTCTCTGCTTAGTGCTATGGCAAATAGAAAAGAAATGTGGTACAGTTTTCTGCCCTAAAGGAGTTTATCATCTCATTGGAGAGAGAAGATAGGCACAGAGGAAGTCATTAGAAAATATCATGAGATGATATGTGATTGATTAAAAGCTGAAATGGGTGAGAATAGACATGGAAGTCCTAGAGAAGATGTAGGAGCCGAGCTGAGCTAAAATACTTTGTGGGCTCTGAGAGACAAAGAGAAAAGTGGAGGAATCCTGAATGGAGAAATGGCATTGGCAGACTGGTGGAGGCAGAAGTGAACACTGGATGCTGGAGGGTAATTGGGTGCTCTATCTCATGTGGAAGATGACGATGTGACATTCTTAACAGATGTGGTACAAGAAAATGCCAGTAGTTGATGAATAATGTGTAGCCTGGTAGGAGACAAAGCTAGCAAAATAGTTTGGGCCAAGTGTGTGAAGGCTTTAAAAGAACTTGGCTTTAACCTCTAAGAAGCAAGATGACATTGTAGGTTTTTAAGAAAGGGAGGATGTGATCAGATTTTGGGTTAAAACAGTCACCCTGTAACAGTGAAGAGAAGAGATTGGTAGTAGGGAGACTAATCAGGAGGTCTTTGCCATGGAGAAGGCTTAAAATGGTGAAGGCTTAAACTAAATCAGCCATAAAGCAAGACCAGCACTGTTGCAAAACAGGCACTATTTATGTTGTCCTCCAGAGGGGTTTTATTTAAGTAGATCATAATGCAAACCGTGCTCCCTGCAGGTGTGCAACTTGTGGTCCTGAAGAAGGTATGGATAAAAGATACTTCTGGGGTCAAATTGACAAGCTTTGTAACCAAGGAGATATTCAGGGTGAGGGACAAGAGATCAGTTGGTTCTTCCCTCTCTCGGAGACCTCATCCAATTCATGGCTTTAAATGTTATTGCTATGTTGATGACTCAAATGATATGTATACATCTTTCTCTGGATTCCAGAATTGAATATCCATCAAACCACTCACCCTCCCCATTGGATTTCTACTGACATCTGGCATTTACCATGCCAAAACCCAAACTCCTTATTTTCTCCCATGCCCCACTTGCTTCTCTCACATATTTTACATCTCAGTAAATGTTAACTTCATCTTTTCAGTTGTCCAGGACCAAAGCTTTGGAATCATCCTTGACTCCTGTCATATTCTCACATGTCACATCCCACCCATCAGCAAATACTGCTAGATCCACTTTCAAATTACATTCAGAATCCCATCCTTTCTTACAACCTCCACTGCGATCAACCTGCCCTGAGCCACCTTCATGTCCCACAAGATTAGTACAATAGCCTCTGAGGTCATCTCTCTGCTTCAGCACTTCCTGCCATACAATCAGTTCTCAGAACAGCAGTAGGAATAACTCTGACTGTTTAAAACAAGTCAGATACATCACCCCTCTGCCCAAAACCCTCCACTGCCCCCATCTCACACAGAGCCTTGTGTGATCTGGCTCCTCATCAACTGTCTGGCCCTTTTCATATCACACAACTCCGTTCTAGCCACACTTCTTTGATTCTTTCTCTTTGAAGCAAATTCTTGCCTGAGGGCATCTGGAGTTGCAGCTCTTCCAAACATCCACATGACTGGCCCTCTCTTGAAGTTTATACTCCAATTTCATCTTCTCAGTGAGGGCTTCTCTGACTACTGTATTTAAAATTGCACCTCTCCCTTACTGCCTTCTTCTCTTGAAAGGTATATTTTTCTAGTACTTACTACCACTTAGCCTATTATATTTTTGTTTAGGAATAAATGCGTTATTGTCTCCTCTACTAAAACAAAAGCTCACTTAATATCTCTAGTGCTCAAGAAAAATGTGGGAGTTGGATACGTGGACCTGATCACCATCAGAATGTAAGTAACATTTGAAGCTCTGCCAGTGGGTATGTTTAACCAGGAAAAGCTTAAAGAAGGGAAAGACCAATATTTAAGGGATATTAGGAAGGAAGGGAAGCTGATAGGGAGACAGAATAAAGGTAGAAGAAGAACTGATTATTCAGAATGAAAGACTGGAGAGTTGTATAACAAAAAATTCAGCCATTGTGTCAAATGTTGAAAGGCTAAGTAAGATAAAAGCTAGACACTGGACACTGATCCTGACATTTGGGAAGACATTGGTGACATTAAGGAAATTAGTTTCAGTTGAGTAGAGAGGAGAAGAAACCAGATTGCAGTGGATTAAAAAGTGAATGGCAAATGAAGGGATAAAGGTTGCTGCTGAGTAGAGAACAGCTCTATGTGTGCGTACAGTGTCTGTTGAGCAATCAACAAAAGAAAGCCAGAGATACTGCCTGGTATTTTTAAATTGTTATGGGTAATTTTCAGTGAGAGATCTTGCCTGGATAATCAAAAATTGACACACAATGTCAGCAAGAAACTCCCCTTACTATCTTATTTATCTGTTTATGTAAAATTCCTTCAAGAGAAATTAAAAGTTTGACATTTCCTATGGTAATAATGGCCAGACATCTTTAATCTTTTCAACTAGAAATTACGTTTACCTTAGAACTAAAACAGAGAGTGAGAGGAAAACAAGATGTCTCTATTTGTTCTAAATAATTCTAATTTTCTTTAAAAAAGCATAGGACCTCTGGATTTATTACTGGTAAGTACCTTGTAATGAAGTGTTAGCAAGGAAGCACTCGAAGTGCCTTTAGCAAATTTAATTTTTAAGTGCATTATATGGTTAGAAAATTGACTTTAAAAACAAGCACGTTCATCTCCATCTTTATTCTCCCTCGGTGGTTTCTGAGCCATCTCTAATTAGTTCACACATGAGAGATAATCTGGTAAATGACACATTCTTAAACTCTGCCTAGAACTGGGAAAACAGACCCAAGAGTTTCTGTTCAACTTACTGTGTCCATGTGGGCAGCAATGGAAACTCTGCTCTGGAATTTGAGGTACTTTGGAGCCCATAACAGCAATAACAGAGATAACATGTAAGAGAAAGGCTAGAAAATGGTTTGCAATAAGCAATTGTGTAATAGTGTGATGGAGATGGAGCAAATTGTGATTATGGAGAAGTCAACAATGACAGGGATTGGCCTTGTATATGGCAATGATGGGCCTTAAAGGCAGAGTCCAACTTGAGCTAGTAGATGAAGGGGGAAAGGCTGTAGAGGTAATTGAAAGCATGAGTAAGAGGTAATATATGTGTTCAGTATATCCAAGGACAATACTGAAAGTGGCCGGCCACAAGCACAGAGGACAATTTGAGGGAACAATGAGAGATAAGGTTGATTAGGTAAGGTGGGCTGGTTGGAAAGGGACTTGATTTCTGGGTGAGGAAAGTGTGTTTGCTATAATGAGAACAAACAGAAACCACTGTGCACTTAGAGCTAACAATTGGCTGTTGGCTGAAGAGGTATCTACAGACAGCCACATGTAAGTATGACTAGAGAAGAGGGGTTTAAATAAGGAGAACCAAAAGAAGGCAAATTACTAAAGCTTTGTTTAATAAAGTGGATTTGGACTTGGCCGGTTCTAGGAGCCCTAGTGGCTCCTTTTGGCTGTTAACCGAAAGGTTGTCAATTCGAGTCCACCAGCAGCTCCTTGGAAAATCTATGGGGTGGTTCTACTCTGTCCTATAGTTTCACTATGAGTTGGAATCGACTTGATGGCATTTGTTTTTGAGTTTCCAAACCAAGCTAACGAAGAAACAAATGTTTTTATTTGGCATGTATTTAGTGCTAGGTACTGTTAGACATTTCCCATCTTCATCATACATTATCTTTACAACAACCTTGTAAGGACGAAAATCACTTTAGAGGTTTAAGTTATTTGTGTAAGGTCAAATGTCCAGTCATTGGTGGAGGTGAAATTCAAACATAAGCTTTTGGCCTGCCAAAAGTGTTCTGCCAAAGTGTAGTCTTGCTTTACTGCTCTAATATGTGCTTAAACTTCTGTACCTCTACTCCACTACACGTTTCCCATCCATCACCAACTGTTGCTGTCAAGTTGACCCCGACTCATGGTGACCCCATGTGTGCCAGAGTAGAAACTGTGCTCCAGACAATTTTCAATGGCTGACTTTTTTTGGAAGTAGATCACTGAGCCTTGCTTCTAAGGTGCTTCTGGGTGGACTTGAACCTCTAACTTTTCAGTAGCAGATGAGCACATTAACCATTTGCACCACCCAGAAGCTCCATACTCCAAGCCAACTCAGTTCCTATTGTTTCTCACGTAAATCTCATATTTATTCTGGCTTTGCTGTTAATCCTTTGTTAACTGAAAGGTTGGTGGTTCAAACTCACCAGCTGCTCTGTGGGAGAAAGATGTGGTAATCTGCTTCTGTAAAGACTTACAGCCTTGAACACCTTATGGGGCAGTTCTACTCTGTCCTACAGGATCTCTATGAGTTGGAATAGACTCGACAGCAATGGGTTGCTGATATTATTCCCACTATCTCCTATGTCTTTCTTTTCTCCTCTCCTTATCTCTGTTAAGATCCTACCTATCGGTTAAAGGCTTTTTTCGAATATCATGACATTTTTTCAGTGCTTTCAACTGTACTGATCACTCTTTCCTTTGAACCGCCTCTACCATTCTCTGCTTTCTTACTCTACTTGTATTGGAGTCATTTGGGTATTTGTCTCATCCACCATACTAGACTGCAACTTGTTGAGAATAAAATAAGACTTGTTATCTATCCAGTGGGCCTCATAATTCCTTTATAATGGGAATTTATTGAATGAGAAAAAAGATAAGGTAAAAAAAGGAGAGAAGAGAAGGTGCAGGGCTTATGTAAAGGCAAAATACATTGTAGCAATGCAAGTTTAAGAGACAGTGGAGTGCTGTATAAAGTAAACCTGAACTCAGAGGTAGGGAAGCTAGGTTCTGGTCCAAACATCTGCTGAGTGACTTCAGACAAGTCATCTTACCACTCTGGACCTCAGTTTCTCTTCTAAAATATGAGGGGTTTCAGCACCTCGCAGTGTCTAAAATCATGTCCAGTTTTAATATTTTGCTTCTAATATTTGGAGGCAGAAACTAAAAATCCAGATCTTGATTACCTTATTAAACCAAAACATTTTCACTCTTTAAAATATCAGCTCCACACCAAAGTCAACCCTAATGAACTAGTTCTTCTTAAGCACAGCATCAAGACAACCCAGCTGACCCTTAAAAATGTGATATCCTCCTTCCGGCAATATGGTGCTCTAGGTAGAAGCACCACGCCATCCCTCCACAGCAAAGATCCAAAAAACTAAGCCGAACAGAGAAAACAACAATCCTGAAACCCTAAGACATCAAATGAAGAGATAAAGAACTCAGCCGAACACCAAATGGAGTGAGAAAACTGACAGAGAATGGAGAGCAAGCAGAGATTCATGCAGAGGTCCCCTACCAGCTAAAGCAGCGTGGATCCGCCATCTTGGACTCCTATCGGAGACCAGCAAACAGGGGGTACGAGAAAGCAGCTTCATGGAGCTTCCAGCGGGAGAAAAAACAACCGGTAATTTGCAATAGACGCCTTCCCACCCCCACCCTTCTTTACCACCACTCGGGCTCCTCTGCTTCTGGCGGACACAGTCTCTTGTCCGGGAAACACCGGCTGCTTGGATTCCACACACCTGAATGGGCTGGCTGAGTGCCATTTGTTGGCTGCTGGTGTTGCTTTTTTCCGCTTCTTTTGATTTTTTCCTTACCTCTCACCACCTCCCCCTCGTTTCGCTCAAATACCTGGCTCCGTGCGCCATCTTTGCTTCTTCCTGAGTGGCTGCAGAGCTCCAGTAATTTGTGATATATGCTTTCCCACTCCCTACCCTTCTTCACCCACACTCGGTCCCCTCTGGTTCCCGTGGACACAGTCTCTTGTCTGAGAAACACTGGCTGCTTGGATTCCACCAGCCCGCACTAGCTGGCTCTCTGAGTGTCATTTGTTGTCTGCTGGTGTTGCTTTTTTTTCTGCTTCTTTGGATTTCCTTACCACTCACCACCTCCCCCTCTTTTTGCTCAAATACGTGGCTCCGTGCGCCATATTTGCTTCTTCCTGAGGGGCATGGGGCTCCATTCGAGTGTGGAGCTGTTTCCCGGTCTGGGCTGCCGCACTGGTGGGATCCCGGGGCT
The DNA here is from genome assembly GCF_000243295.1 of Trichechus manatus latirostris. Taxonomy (NCBI): domain Eukaryota; kingdom Metazoa; phylum Chordata; class Mammalia; order Sirenia; family Trichechidae; genus Trichechus; species Trichechus manatus. The sequence goes on along the minus strand of NW_004444000.1, from coordinate 3,252,744 downwards.
TTTGTTCGTTTGTTTGTTTTGAATTGTTTGTTTGTTTTCTTTTCCTTTTCTTGAGTTGGGAGCCCTTTCTGGCCAGGTGGTGCTGCGTGGCAAGGAGACTACGCCCTCGGCTTCACAGATGTGCAGAGGGATCCCTGAGGACATTCCTTTTTTTGTTACTTTTTTTTTCTTTTTTTCTGTTTTTCTGGGGGCTTCTCTTCTTCTTCTTCTTTTTTAATTTGTTTTCTTTTCTTTTCCTTCTTTTTCCCTTTTTGTCTTTCTTCATTACTCAGTTTCCTGTATCTCTATATCTTCCTTCTCTATCTGTTCCCTGAATACCTGGTGTTGTATACCTCTACACCTTCTAGCCAGGCTATACTGTAACACCTGAGAGCGACTCCTCCCAGACCTCATAGCTGCACCAGTGGGATCCCAGGGAACTCTGTGGTTCTATAACCTTTACATTGTTTATATATTCATTCTTTTCTTTTCTTTCTCTTCCCCTTTCTGTTTTTCTCCATTTCATAGATTTACTGGCCTAAAGGAGACTGGAGAAACACCAAGAGTATGGCCCCCAGACACCCTTTTAGCTCTGTGGTGAAGTTATCTCTGAGGTTCACTGTTCAGCCTGGGAGTGGACAGCCCCGTAAAACCAAATGGGACTAATGAGGTATAGTAGTCCAGTGACAAGGGCCAGAAGGCAGAAGGGGACAAGGAAGCTGGTGATAGGGAACCCAAGGTTGAGTAAGGATATTGTTGATGTGTAGTGAGATTGTTAACCATTGTCATAGGGCAACATGTGTGGTAAATGTTAAATGAGAAACTATTTTGTTCTATAAGCCTTCATCTTAACTGAGGATAGCAGCACAATTGGAAGAGTGTAGTCAATGTCACTGAACTGTGCAAGTAGAAATTTTGGAAATGCTGTATCTTTGGCTATGTGTATTTTCACCAAAAAAAAAAAATGTTGAGAAGTTAGAGGGTTGACATGTTATAGGGTTGTTAACCAATGTTATAAAACAATATGTGTACTACTGTTTCATGAGAAACTATTTGTTCTGTAAGCCTTCACATGAAGTACAATAAAAAAAAAATGTGGTATCCACTATAGTGTTCTGGGTCCCTGGGTCCCTTGTAAATCAGAGTTGATAGTCCTGTTACAGCCTGGGTTATTTTCTGTGGCTTATTTTCATAACAATAACACACATTAGGAAATCTACTGATTGGAGCTCTCTTTGCCAAATGATGATGGCAGTCTGTCTTTCTTGTATCTGAACAGCTGCAGACAGTGTGCTGCAGTCTTGAATCTACACAAGGAGAATGACACACACCCTGTCTTAGGCTGGGTTCTCTAGAAAAGCAAAACTATATATATATACATATATATATATATATATATATACACAGAGAGAGAGTGAGAGATTGAGATTTATATCAAGGAAATGGCTCACACAGTTGTAGAGGCTGACTGTCCCCATCTCCACCTGAGGCTTAGATTTTTTGAGACATGAAAGAACTTGAAATTATAGCTGAGTTTTATTAAGCACTTATTTTTCAGAAATGGAGCTCTGAGAGACCTTATAGCTACTCTGTTATTATTCATTCAAGACAAATTTCACAAATGTTTATTAAGCCCTTATGAGGAAAGCTCAAGAAATATGTTTCATCTCTCAGTGTTAGAACCTTGGAGAAACAAAGATACAGCACTTATTATCTGGCACACTAAATAAAACGTTCTAATAATTAATGACATTGTAAAGCATCACAAGTTTTATTAGTTAATTTAATCCTTGCAACATTTAGCAACAGACATTATTAACAATTACTTTGTTCTTTCATAGATAGATAAGAAAACTATAGCTTGAAAAAGGTAAGTGACTTGTTCAGGGTAAAGGGGCTGACCGGTAGAGTCAAAATTTGAACTTCAACTTTATAAATGCATTGCCTAGAGCTCTGTGTCACTACGTATACTGCCTCTCAACCTAACACCAATGATCTTTCACAATTCCAACCAATGGTCACTGATTGTTGATTGGACTTCAAACAGTAAACACTGACCAGCGTCAGAGACCACCTATTGCCTCTGCAATCATTGGTTTGACAACAGTACATAATATTTACAGTAAGAATCTTGACAGTCCAGTTAATTGCATCAAATTTCTAATCTCTGCCATTTTATATTATTGGTGAATTTGAAAACCTCTTCAGTTATCTATACTTTCTTACATTCTCAACCCTTTATATTTTGTACACCTAGACACCTACCTTTTCCACTCTTCTTGCCCTACTTTCCATTGTTTCCTTCCATTGTGCGTGGTAGATCTGTTATAAGCAAACATTTCCATGAGCTCAGCCTAATCTTCAAGTATCTCTCTACCTTCTTGTCTCATAAGAGACGTGCTCCTTCTATCATATAAGAGAAAACCTTTTATTTGATTCTTCTCTAATCCCTTGCTGTTGAGTCATATCTGACTCATAGAGACCCTATAGGACAGAGTAGAACTGCCCCACAGGGTTTCCAATCTTTACAGAATCTTTACGGAAGCAGACTGTCACATCTTTCTCTCATGGAGCAGCTGGTGGGTTCAAACCACCAACCTTTTGGTTAATGTGATGATTAAGATTGTATGTCAGCTTGGCTGGGCCATGATTCTCAGTGTTTATATGTGATCACTCCCATGACTGAATCTGCTGCGAGTAGCCAATCAGTGGAAAGGGAGTTTCCTTGGAGGTGTGGCCTGCATCCAAATATAAGCAGATGTTCTGGCTTTTTGCTCACTCTGGATGCCTCAGCTGCCTCTTGTTCATCTGACCTCCACTTCTTGGGACTTGAGCTATCAGATTATCTGCTGATCTTGGGAATCGCCATGATCTTCACAGCCTGTGAGTGGAGCCCTGCTCTCCAACCTGCCGATCTTGGATTCGCCAGCTCCTATGGCTACATGATTCAGGAGAAGCCTTGCAGTCTTGCCTGCCAATCTTGGGGTTCATCGATATTCACAACCTATGAGCAAAAGCCCTGCTTTCCGACCCTGATCTTGGGTTTGCCAGCTACTTAAATCGGGAGAAGCCTCTATCTTAATCCACGGATTTAGGATGTTCCAGCCACTACAATTGTGTGAGCTGTTTCTTTTATATAAATCTCTCTATGTATATATTTATATGCTTTACTGGTTTTGCCTCTCTAGAGAACCCAGCCTATGACAGCATCTGAGGGCTTAACCACTGTGCCACCAGTGCTCCCCTTACTCTTATCTATACACCATAAATCCATAGTCATAATCTGGCTTCCATTCTCACCCTTCCACTGAAGCTTCCCTGGCAAAGGACCCCATGGCCTCCTGCATTAGCTCACTATTGCTGTGTAACAAATTACCACAAAGTTAGCAACTTGAAACACCACTTTTTTTCTTTTTTTTAAAAAAATCTCACAGTTTCTGTGAATCAGGAGCCTCATACAGGGGATCTGAGTTCTCTGCTCAGGGTGTCACCAGGCTGAAATCAAGGTGTTAGCCTGGGCTATGATTCTTATCTGAGGCTTGGGGTCCTCTTCCAAGCTCAGGGGTTATTGGCACAATCCAGCTCCTTATGGTTGTAGGACTTAAGTCCCCATTTTCTTGCTGGCTGGTAGAAACATACCATTCTCAGCTATTAGAGGCCACTCTCAGGTCCATCTGGAAACCCTGGTGGCATAGTGGTTAAGAGCTATGGCTGCTAACCAAAAGGTCAGCAGTTCGAATCCACCAGTTCTCCTTGGAAACCCTATGGGGCAGTTCTGCTCTGTCCTATATGGTTGCTATGAGTTGGAATCAATTCGACAGCAACAGGTTTGGTTTTTTGGGTTTTTTTTCAGGTCCACACGTGGGCCGTCCATAAGCAGTTCACAACGTGGTTTTTTTGCTTCTTCAAGGCCAGTACAAGGAATCTTTCTCACTTTAAATCCCTTTCTTTCAAAGGGCTCACCTTCGAATAAATCAGGCCCATCCGGGATAATCTTCCCATTAATTAACTTTCAGTCAATTGATTGTTTTTATTGTTATTGTTGGGAGTTACCATCAGGTTGATTCTGGCTCATGGATACTCCATGTGTGCAGAATAGAATGGTTCGATAGGGTTTTCTTGGCTATAATTTTAATAGAAGCACATTGTCTGGTCTTTTCTTACATAGTACCACTGGGTGGGTTGGAGCTGACAACCTTTAGGTAGCAGTCAAGTGCAAACTGTTTGTACCGCCTAGCGTCCTAGTTTATGTAATATTTATATTGAATCTATATTTATTGTTTTATGATGCAATCAGGTTAACAGATTAATTTTTAAAATTATCAGTTTGCATTTCCATCTGAAGCGAAGTGGGTAGTGAGCATGGACTTTTTTTTAGGAAGGTTATTTTCTATGTCTGGAACATGGGCCAACAGAAGCTTATGACCAGATGCAGAAGATCAGGAAAAAAAAAAAAAAAAAAACTTCGGGTATCCAACAGGATATTCTGAGGGAAATTATAAGATAAATTTCTCAGACATAAGAAAAGCCCATATGAAGTAGATACAAGCCTGAGACAGGCAGGGACGTAATGGCATAGAGACATTGCCACACGTTGTACACTCTAGTAGTATTTGGTTCACTAGCAAGAAACACTAATCTGTTTAATAAGAGTCTTATAAAAGGTAACAGCCATTTAGAATAATTTAGCCTGTTCCATTCCCCAAAGATGGTCCCAATGTTTGATGCCAAGTCATTTTCTCGTCAACTGTTTGAGGCCTGTACCTAAATTACAACCAACAACAAACAACCCACCATCAATGAGTTGATTTCTACTCATAGCAACTCTATAGGACAGAGTAGAACTGCCCCGTATTGTTTCCAAGGCTGTAATCTTTACGGGAACAGGCTGCCACGTCTTTCTCCATATTATATAAAGCCTCAGACTATGCAACCATACTTTTACCACTGCCTAGAATGTCCCTCCCTTGCTCTCTTCTTCTTCTAGCCACTTTTATTCATCTTTCAAAAATAAGATCAAGTATCAACTCTACCTAGAAACCTTTTTCGATACTCAAGTCCCTCAATATAACTGAGGTGCTCAGCCTCCATTTTCCTATGACATTCCTTACAAAATTTGAATTGAAAAAACAGAGTATTAAGCCTATAGACATTCTGAATTTGTGTAGATTTAGAAAGGTTTTCTTCTATTAAATGGATATTTAAACTTAATTTTGTATTTAGAATACCAAAACAAGACTGACTAGTAGAGAATTCATTGTGGTCAGGGAAAAAGAAACGTCCAGTAAACTAAAATAGGAAGTTCCCTATAGATTCCCATGAACCTCTGGAAGCAAATTAAGCAAATCCATTAATGATGTAGAAAGCATTCCAATAATGAGTCTTGTAAAATTTGAACCTTTAAAGCTCCGTCTAAGGGATAATCTCACAAGTTATTTAATGCAGCACCCTAAGAGGAATGAAAAAAGGCTGGACAGCTCACACTCACTTAAAAAAATGAGCCAAGACGACCATATAAATATTGAAAAGAGCATGAGATTTCAAGACTAGGTTCTCAAATCCTCCTTCTCCAAGTGACTATGAAATTTCATTCACATGCTCATTCATTTACTCTCTCAATCATTTGTTTATTCTTTTCACAATACTTTATGCTAACAAATGTGATAGTAAGAATATCATTCTGTGGAGAAGACTGGATAATAAATAATAAATGATAGCACAGAATGACCCCCACACATCTGCCAGTTTGTTGTAATGTGGGAGCTTGTGTGTTGCTGCAATGCTGGAAACCATGCCACCGATATTCAAATACCAGCAGGGTCACCCATGGTGGACTAGTTTCAGCTGAGCTTCCAGACTAAGACTGACTAGGAAGAAGGACCTGGTGGTCTACTTCTGAAAAGAATTAGACAGTGAAAACGTTATGAATAGCTGCAGAACATTGACTGATATAGTGCCGGAGGATGAGCCCCTCAGGTTGGAAGGCATTCAAAATACCACTGGGCAAGAGCTGCCTCCTCAAAGTAGAGTCCACCTTAATGACATGGATGAAGTCAAGCTTTCAGGATCTTCCTTTTCTGTTGTGATATGACTCAAAAATGAGAAGAAACAGCTGCAAACATCCATTAATAATCAGAACATGGAATGTGCAAAGTATGAATCTAGGAAAATTAGAAATCGTCAAAAATGAAATGGAACGCATAAACATTGATATTCTAGGCATTAGTGAGCTGAAATGGGCTGGTATTGGCCACTTTGCATCAGACAATCATATGGTCTACTATGCCAGGAATGACAGCTTGAAGAGGAATGGAATTGCATTCATCATCAAAAAGAACACTTCAAGATCTATCCTGAAGTACAACGATGCCAGTGATAGGATAATATCCATAGGCCTACAAGGAGGACCAGTTAATATGACTATTACTCAAATTTACATGCCAACCACTAACTCCAAAGATGAAGAAATTGAAGATTTTAACCAACTTCTGCAGTTTGAAATTGATCAAACATGCAATCAGGATGCATTAACCATTACCAGTGATTGGAATGTGAAAGTTGGAAACAAAGAAAGATCCGTAGTTGGTGATAGAAACAGTGCTAGAGATTGCATGATAGAATTTTGTAAGACCAATGACTTCTTCATTGCAAATACCTTTTTTCAACAACACAAACAGCGACTATACACATGGACCTCACCAGATGAAATACACAGGAGGTCAAATCGATTATATCTGTGGAAAGAGATAATGGAAAAGCTCAATATCATCAGTCAGAACAAGGCCAGGGGCCAACTGCGGAACAGACTCTCAATTGCTCATATGCAAGTTCAAGTTGAAACTGAAGAAAATTAAAACAAGTCCACAAGAGCCAAAGTATTACTTTGAGTATATCCCACCTGAATTTAGAGACCATCTCAAGCTTTGATGTGTTAAACACTAATGACTGAAGTCCAGATGAGTTGTGGGATGACATCAAGAACATCATACATGAAGAAAGAAAGAGGTCAGTTAAAAAACAGGAAAGAAAGAATAGACTAAAATGGATGTCCAAAGAGAGTCTGAAACTTTCTCTTGAACATTGAGTAGCTAAAGCAAACAGAAGAAATGATGAAGTAAAAGAGCTGGACAGAAGATTTCAAAGGGCAGCTCAAAAAGACAAAGTAAAGTATTACAATGACATGTGCAAGGATCTGGAGATAGAAAACCAAAAGAGAAGGACACACTCAGCATTTCTCTAGCTGAAAGAACTGAAGAAAAAATTCAAAGCTCAAGTTGTAATATTGAAGGACCCTATGGTAAAATATTAAATGACACAGGAAGCATCAAAAGAAAATGAAAGGAATACACAGAGTTGCTATACCAAAAAGAGTTGGTCGATGTTCAGCCATTTCAGGAGGTATGATCAGGAACCAATGGTACTGAAGGAAGAAGTCCAAGCTGCACTGAAAAACAAGGCTTCAGGAATTGATGGAAATATCTATTGAGATGTTTCAACAAATGGATGCAGTTCTGGAAGTGCTCACTGGTCTATGCCAAGAAATTTGGAAGACAGCTACCTGGCCAACTGACTGGAAGAGATCCATATTTATGCCTATTCCCAAGAAAGATGATCCAGCCAAATGCGGAAATTATCAAACAATATCATTAACAACACATGCAAGTAAAATTTTGCTGAAGATTATTCTAAAGCAGCTGCAGCAGTACAATGACAGGGAACTGCCAGAAATCCAAGCCGGATTCAGAAGAGGACGTGGAACAAGGGATATCATTGCTGATGTCAGATGGATCCTGGCTGAAAGCAGAGAACAACAGAAAGATGTTTACCTGTGTTTTACTGACTTTGCAAAGGGATTTGACTGCGTGGATCATAACAAATTATGGATAAGATTGTGAAGAATGGGAGTTTTAGAACACTTAATTGTGCTCATGAGGAACCTGTATACAGATCAAGAGGCAGTTGTTTGAACAGAACAAGCATATACTGCATGGTTTAAAGTCAGGAAAGGTGTGCATCAGGGTTGAATTCTTCCACCATACCTGTTCAATCTGTATGCTGAGCAAATAATCCAAGAAGCTGGACTATATGAAGAACAAGGCATCAGGACTGGAGGAAGACTCATTAACAACCTGCATTATGCAGATGACACAACCTTGCTTGCTGAAAGTGAAGAGGACTTGAAGCACTTACTGATGAAGATCAAACACGACAGCCTTCAGTATGGATTACACCACAACATAAAGAAAACGAAAATCTTCACAACTGGACCAATAAGCAACATCATGATAAACAGAGAAAAGATCGGAGTTGTCAAAGATTTCATTTTATCTGGATCCACAATCAACACCATGGAAGCAGCAGTCAAGAAATCAAAAGACTCATTGCATTGGGCAAATCTGCTGCAAAATTCCTCTTTAAAGTGTTAAAAAGCAAAGATGTCACCTTGAAGACTAAGGTGCACCTGACCCAAGCCATGGTGTTTTCAGTTTCCTTATATGCATGCAAAAGCTGGACAATCAATAAAGAAGACCGAAGAAGAATGGATGCCTTTGAATTGTGGTGTTGGCGAAGAATATTGAATATACCATGAACTGCCAAAAGAATGAACACATTTGTCTTGGAAGAAATATAGCCAGAATGCTCCTTAGAAGCAAGGATGGTGGGGCTATGTCTTATACTTTGGACATTTTATCTTATATACTTTGGAGAAGGACATCACGCTTGGTAAAGTAGAAAGTCAGCAAAAAAGAGGAAGACGCTCAACAAGATGGATTGACATAGTGGCTGCAACAATGGGCTCAAGAATAACAACCATTGTGAGGATGGCACAGGACCGGGAAGTGTTTCGTTCTGTTGTACATAGGCTATGAGTCAGAACCGACACAAAGGCACCTGACAACAACAACAGCACAGAATGATAAGAGTTATAACATGGATAACTAAATAATACTTTGAAAATACAGTTTTTATGGAGAAGGACGGTTGAGGAAGGCGTTTGGGAAAGAATACTTTCTACACAGATACCCTGATAAGCCAAGTGAAGGAACATAAAGGAAGAAAGCTTTCAAGGCAGAGTTAAGAGAATAAACAAAGATCTGGGGTCCTTGCATGTGTCTGGAACAGCAAGTAGTTCAGTGTGGTTAGAATATGGAGAAACATAAGGTGAAAGTGGGACTGGCCAGTGATAGGACGCAGAGTTAAGCAGGGCTGGTTTGTGAAAGGGCCTTTTACGCTAGAGTGTTTGGGTCAAATTTGAACTATCAAAAAGTTTAAAATAGGGGTGGGAGTAATTCAATCAAATCTGTGATTTCAAATGATTACTCTAGATACAGTTTGGAGAATGGATTTTAGTAGGCAAGAGTAGAGACCAGGATTGTAGCTAGAGCTAAGACAATGGTAGTGGCAATGGATATGGAGAAAAATGAATGATATGAAGAAATATGGACATGTTATCAAATTATAAATGGAAAAATAGTAAGACTTAGCTCATAATTTTGTAATAAAACTTAAGGTAATGGGTTTGGAATTTCCACATGAACAATAATGTGCTACTAGTTATTATTGTTAGCAATGTGGGAGATGTGGGATTTTCTTTCATGCTGCCCAAATAATATGCCAAGAGACTCACCCATCCCTTTGAAATATTACCATCTCTCTTTCTATTAGGAGAACTTAGCAAACAGAAAAGGGAAAGGATTCTCCAGGATGGAAGAGGGTGGTCAATGTTCCTACAAGACACCATGCTGATAGTCTAGTCAGTGGTCAGGTCTATTTTCCCTTCCTCTGTTGTTTTAACCTCAGGGTAAAATGAAAGTTTTATTAATAATAACACACTTGCATAAAGTGCTAATTTATTCCATCATTTTCCTAATTAGCTCTATTGAATTGTGAGACTCATCTGCATTAATAATGAATCCTTAACACGTGTTTCCCAGATGAACATCTCCGCCAAGAGAAATAAAGAAAGAAATCAATATTCCCTTTATCATCTGGGCTAAATATCTCAATTGGATTGAAAATAGAGCTGTTCACAAAACTGGCAAAAATTAATGTCAAGAAAATTTAAAGAACTCCTAACGATAAGTCAATGAGAACAGTACAGCAACCCAATAGAAAAATGGGCAAAAGAAATGAACAGGCATAGTAGAGAGAAGAAAACACATGAAGATGTTCTCAGCATTCTAAATTAAGACTATAATGACACAGCATTTTATATAGAATCAACTGGAAAAAAAAATTAAAATGCCTGACACACCAAGTGTTAGAGAAGCTATGATTCTTCCAGAGCCCTGGTGGCACAGTAGTTAAGAGTCTGGCTGTTAACCAAAAGGTCGGCAGTTCAAATTCACCAGCCGCTCCTTGGAAACCCCTTGGGCGAGTTCCTATAGGGTTGCTATGAGTTGGAATAGACTCAACGGCAGTGGGTTTGGGTTGTTTTTGGTACAATTCTTCAGGATCTCTATACAATGCTGGTGAGATTATAAACTAATATTTTGGTAAGCAGTTTAGCATTACCTTCTATATTTAAAATTTCCAAACTCTATGATGCAGCAAGTCTGCTCCTCAATATAGAACAGGATCTATGCACAAGCACCTTTATAGTAGCCTTCTTTATAATAGAAAAAAAGTCATGAATTCAACCTTAAGACCCTTCGTCATCAAAGTAGATAAATTAACTGAGGTATATTCACAGATTGGAATAATATATGCCAGTCAAAGCAAATGAGCTACAACAAAACACAAAATATGGGTGATCCTGGAAATATAAGTGAAAACGTCCCAAAATAAACATGTAGCACATAATAATGTGTAGTCTTTTATGAAGATTAAAAAAAAAATCAAGATAAAAAATTAACTTTTAGAGAATCACCTATATGTGATGAAATTGTACAAAAAAATGAAAGTGTGAGGTGAACACAGAATTAGAAAGACAATTGCCTGGGAGTAGAAGGGAGGGAGGGAGATGGATTAGTGGAGGGATCAAATGGTTGAGACGTAAATCGATGTTAAGTTGTTAGCTTTTATATATTTGGGGGGTTATATCTGTGGGTGCTTATTACCTTATTTAAAAAGCATATCAGTAAAAAGATGTCAAGCATGGATTACTGATGAGAGTGTATCATAGATCAATAGTTATAAATAATCCAATTCTGTGCAGCTGGGTTTCATTTTAAAAAGGAAAAAAACTGAACTGTTAAAAGTATTTTACTCCATAGAGGCTTGTTTGCTTTTAAAGAAAAACAAAAAAACTTTCAATCTGTCATTAGCTTAGGTAGTAGCTACCTACAAATTTTATCACCCTTTGTCTTAGTCATCTAGTGCTGCTATTACAGAAATACCACAAGCGGATGGCTTTAACAGACTGAAATTAATTTTCTCACAGTTTAGGAGGAAGGCTTTCTCTCTGTGGGCCCTGGTGGAAGGTCTTTGCCTCTCCAGTTTCTGCTCACAGGTTCCTTGGAGATCTCCATTGGCATCTATCTTATCTGTGCTTCTCTGGCTTGCTTGTTTAATCTCTTTTATATCTCAAAAGAGATTGACTCAAGACACACCCTACACTAATCCTTCCTCATTAACATAACAAAGATAACCCATTCCCAAATGGGATTACAATCACAGGCATAACCAAAAAAAAACCCACTGCTGTGGAGTCTATTCTGACTCATATCGACCCTATGAGGTTTCCAAGGCTGTAAATCTTTACGGAAGCAGACTGTCACATCCTTCTTCCGAGGAGTAGCTGGTGGGTTTGAACCGCCAAACTTTTGGTTAGCAGCTGACCTCTTTAAACCACAGGCATAAAGGTTAGGAATTACAACACGTATTTTGTGGGGGACAGAATTTAATCCATAATACCCTTGGATGATTTTCCTGATTTATCAAGGTGGTAATAAGAAAAGGAAGGCAGAAGGAGTAACAGTATAAAAAGATATGTGTACATTAGATTGGCTGAGGTAAACTGAATCCTGAGTGGCAGAGAAACATCGGAGCTGGCAAAGAAGAAAACTTAGATCCAACGGTTTTCCGTTCTGGATACAGGGTCATAGTGTGGTTGAAAACAGGATGGGTGACCCTGGAAAGGTGTTGCCAGTGGGCCAGAGGGATGAAATCTCAGGCACATCTTGCTGGGATAAGCGGTTAAAGGGGGCTACCCAGTCTTTGTGTGTACAGGATGTTCTTAAGTTAGATGTACACAACTCACAGAATGCCTGTACTTCTCTTAGAATGCCTTTAAAGAAAGCTCTTATAGGGTTAGTATCCAGCATCTCTTCTCCCAGCATTCCTAAGTCATTTTTAATTGGCCTATAATCAAGAGAATAATTGCCTGCACTCACAACAACATCAGTTTATATTTGTATAACACTTTCTTATATACTGGCCCGCAGATTCTCACTACAGCCATAGGAGGGAGAGTAGAATTTGGTTTTCTTACTTATCATCTGAGAGACTTGAGGTATAAAGAGAGTTTACATGGGTCACCTAGAAGTGAGAATTCTGGGCTCCTGCCAACATGTCCTTTCCAGATGCTACCCCAACAGTAAAGGGTCGGGTGGGAACAGGGAACTCAAACTAATTTGATTGAATCAGATGTGTTGAACATATGACAGTCGTATCTCGTTTAATCCTCACACTAATCCTATATGATGTAGGCACTATCATTACCTCCATTCTAAGAAGAAGAAAATAGAAACTGATAGAACTTAGGTTGTTAGCTGCGTGACCTAGAGCAAGTAGCTCAGGCTCTCTTAGGCTCACTTCTCTTATTCATAAAATAAAGATCATAATAGCTACTAACATCAGGGGGTTATTGAGAGGATTAATGACATGAGGTAAGTAATGTGTCTACACTAAAAAAAAAATAAATTTCACCAAGTTTATAAATAGTGGAAATATGATTGAGCCCAAGGGTTTATGATTCCAAGTCTTGCTCTTTCAAATAAAGCCATGTTACCCCACAGGGCAATCAGAACCGATACTTCAGACAAGACAGGCTTGACTTTGCTAAGCAAAGTATAATTGCAACTCAATTCTCTGTGACCTACTGCCCAAAGGATTGCCGTTGAAAAAATAAATAAAAGATCTACACCTAATTCTCATCAGATACCCCTCTTCACACCTTCCAGGGCTCCTCCACACAAGACATCTCTCCACTCTTTGGCTACCATAGAAACCACCAACTAGAAAATCTTTGAAGGGCAAGAGACCAGAATGTCAACTTTTATCCTGTATCTGCTTTAAAGAGTGGACGTGAAGTTAGATTATCTGTGACATTTTGTCAATGGAAAGATTGCCTGGATCATATTTGTATTCATTTTTATAAATGCAATATACAAGCCACTAGTAGAACAAAATCTACTAATTAAATTTCATTCAACAATGCGTTTTCACTTTAGATTAGTGACGTCCTTGTACATTTCCGCTAGTATAGTGCTAATAATGCCTTATTTAGCTTATAAATGGTGCTTATCATTAAATTCAAAATACTAACAAGCATCAATGAGCCCAGAGTGACAGCATAATAAATAATTTGAAAGGGCTGTACACTACAAACCTATTTTAATTTATTAAAAATGAAACATATGGATTCAGAAGGATGCTTTCTCAGCTGCCATGTAAGCCCAAGCCCAAATAGGAGGTACTGAAATGGCAGCAAGCCTGAGACTCACACCTCTGACAGAACAGCTCCCTTTATAATCCCTTTTATGTTTTGAGTGGACAAACTGTTTATTGTCCTCCCCAAGACTGAGTTTTGATTCTTGTTTCATCGCAGTTTACCTTGACAGTTAAGAACTTTGAGTTAAACGAACAGGTATGAGTTATTTGGAAAAGGTTTATAATTTTCATATTCATCTTTGAAAAAGGACAAAAGAACTAAAGTATCTATATTTTCAATACCCTGTGTATAGGGCTTCAGTGTGTATAGCATGTGTGCACTGGTGTGTGTGCATGTGTGTCTGTGTGTTCACGTGGGTGTGTTGGAGACATGGGGACCTGGCATATGTTAATCAAGGCAAAACACATTTAGAATTAACATTATGACATTTGATCGCATACAACCCTTAAGGGGTAGGTTGGGTCAGTATTATTATGATTATTCCACAGAAGCGAGGTTCTGTTATCTTCCCAGGTCTGCAAAACAAGACAGAGGCAGAGCTATGATTCAAACTCAGATAAACCCTCAAAGGCTTTGCTTAAAATCTCTTCCAAACCTGACAGTCCGCGAGTTCATGCATCTGCTTCTGCGCCCATTCCTCCAGCCATCCAAACATCTTTCAGAGTAGAAAGACGAATTTCCACTAGTATTGGGATAATAAACTGTTATTTATTGCCCAGATTTCTTTAATTCATTTATTTATTCAAAACCAGTAGTCATCAAACACCTATTTTGTGCCACATACAGCTTTAAATGCAGAACACAGTACTGAACAAAGACAAAAGGGCCCTGCCCTCATGGAGTCTATCTTACAGCGGGAGGAGGCAGACGATAAACACGATGAATGAATATATTATATGGTATATTATGCAGTGATAATTGACAGAGAGTAATAAGTAAATAGGGAGTATTGGAGTCCCTGGGTGATGCAGTCAACATGCTCAGCAACTAACTGAAAAGTTGGAGGTTTGAGTCCACCCAGAGGCACCTGGGAAGAAAAGCCTGCAATCTATTTTTGAAAAATCAGCCACTTCAAGCCCTCTGGAGTACAGTCCTACTCTGACACTCCTGGGGTCGCCAAGAGTCAGAACTGACTGGTTTGGGAAGTGTAGGGGTGGTGACTAAAGGGCGAAAATTACAAATTTAAAATCTGCTATTTTCCTTTTTGGGGGTCTATCAAAGGATTGGTGTCTACCCCTCACTCACCCCACTGCATTCATACCATAAACCCATCAATCAGTAACTAAAGCTCAGACTTTCCTTTTACAAGACAGAAGGATACTGAGATTTCTGTTTGTTCTTTAATTGGCTAAGCAACATTGACATCCAGTGGTGAATTGATTAATTACAGGTGCCCACACTTGTGTTTTATTTGCTGCGGGGGGGGAGGCAGCGACATGAGTGCTGGTTAATGGTTCATTCTGCAACTCAACCCAGGGCTCCACGGCAGCTCCACGCCCTCGCCAGCCCCTGCTTCCCATCACCACCCTCCTCCCTGCACTGTTATCACGCTAGCTTGACTTGGTTTCAACAGTATGCATGTTGCCATAGTGAGGTAACTATGTTATACCCAGTACATATGTGGATATGTGTATATATCTATCTTCACGTGATGTTTGTATGTACACACATGTGTTTACTATGTATACATGTGAATCAGCGTGTGTGTGTGTGTGTATGTGTGTGTGTGTTTGTGTGTATGCATTTCCTATGCTACCTTCACAGGAAGAGTCTGGGGGTGTGGACCTCCTCAGCTGGTACTTTCTGTCCTCAATAGCATGTCATTAGGAATATGGAGAGAAAATAGCCCTGCATCCTGATTGAGTCCTTTCCATCTGGCCGATGTCCTATTGCCTGTGTTTCTAATGAAGTAGAAACAAGCATGGCTGCCTTGGGCTCCCTCCTTGGTCGGCTCCCAGCAGCTTAGATGCCAGCAGGATATGCTGTCTTTTCATAAAGGACACCGGTTAGTAAGCAGTCGATTTCCTTCCCCCCATGCACGTCAGTGAGCATTTATCTTGCATGAACACTGTCCCATCGCCATGTTTACAGTGCAGAACACAGGCTAGACAATGCCCCAGTCTTCTAAGAGACTGGACTCTATGGACACAGAAGACGCAGCAGGAAAAGACTATGGAATCAGACCTTGCTCAGTCTATACCATTTAATTCAGTAGTTATCCAGATTGCATGCCACTACTTATTAATAAACAAACTTTATGTGTTCAGGTAATATTTATTCAACATTGACAACTCACAGACAGTTCCGCTTGGAATCTGAGGCTCTGGCCACGCCACTAAGTTGCATTTTGAAGTCCTTTTTACCTCTGGGTTTGGAGAAAAGGAAAGAAAAAAAAAAAAGCCCTCTAACAAGTTTAACACACTACACAATTAAATATTGATTGGAAGTGTTCCCTGAGTGTTCTCCCCTCCATCTCACTGCCTCCACAGGGAGATGTCTAGAAGTGATTCTTAAGCTGTCCCCATCCAGTGGTTCTGTTCATTAGGACACCAGCCTTGTGGTTAAAGCACTTTCCTTACTGCTGCATGTTTAATTAGACAACTCTTCCCCGGAAATTATTTATAGCCAGGATCTGGAGCTATTGTTAGTCCAAATGTAAATAAGATTCAGGAAGGGATTCCCAGAGTGCTGCTGCGCTGGCAAGCTTTCGCTCTGTGCCATTAGTGGGGCTCCCAGAACGACGGCTCTGGACCACATCCAGGGGGTTTACAGCTGGAACTTGGGCTATTAAAAAAGTCTAGGCATGATTTTCTAATTAAACTTCCGATACATGAGCACACAAAAGACTAAATTTACAAGGTCAGCATGAATATAAAGAGGAGGGGCAAGGAAAGAAGAGGGAAGAGTTGGGAGAGAAGCAAGAGCCAGCCCCAGTGCCACCAATGTATGAGGAGGCAGGAGAAACGCGGCCCCCACAGGAGGAGGCTCAGCTATGAGTTTATCTTCATGGTCCTTATTTGTTGCAACTCTCTATGTGTGTTCACAGCAACTGCCTTTAAAGGAACTCTCCAAAAATAACAGCACAAATAAATGTTTTGGGGTGGGTGCAGTATAAAAAGCCAGGGCAGGGACTTTTCAAGCGCAGACATGCATTTGCAATCCCTGAGGTCCCAAATGCGTACACAGGGACCTGACTTCAACTTCTGCCATCTGCATTGTTTCAGTGTGGTATAAAGTAAATGTGTTGAGTTGCTACCACAGCCAGGCATTTTACTTGCTGCTGGAACTATAAGAGCTGAATGGTCACAGCCCTCCAGGTACTTACGCTCCAGGTACTTACAGTCTTGTAAATAGTACAGTCATGGCATCAAATTAGTGCAGAAGTAATAAGACTTGCAATAACACCAACAACTACTATTGATTGAGCAGACGTTTTACCTGCCTTGCTTCATCTGATGTGCACAACAACCCTAGGAGGTGAATGCTATCAATATAACACCCATTTATCAGCTGAGAAAACTGAAACTTTAAAAGGATAAATAACTTTTTATGGGTCACACATGGAAATAGCAGGAGCTCTGGTGGCACAGTGGTTAAGGGCAGGGCTGCTAACTAAAAGGTCAGCAGTTCGAATCCACCAGCTGCTTCTTGGAAACCCTGTGGGGCAGTTCTACTGTGTCCCATTCGGTTGCTATGAGTCAGAATCGAATAGACAGCAATGGTTTGTTTGTTTTTTGTTTTTTTTTGGTTTTATGTAAATAGCAATTACTTTACTGTCTACCAATATAATGTGGTAAGTGCATCAATAACCAAATGTGTAAATTGTAAACAAGGTAGCATGAAGGAGAGTGTTTAATGTCATGAGAGGGAACAGTGGTCAGAGAGAGCTTTGCCAAGGAGACTAAGGATGAGCTGGGTTTTTGAAGAACAAACAGAAGTTTGCTAAGCAGACAGGAGTGAGAGGGAGGATATTATAGTTGAAGTGTATGGCCACCTGAATGAGCTGTAATTGTCTCATTTATAAAGAGAAAACTTAGATACAGGGACTATGGCTGTTGTTAAATAGTAGTAGTAGTAATAATCATAAAATAGAATGTAGAAAGTTGGAATTGGAATCCAAAATGCTAAAGAAGTCAAAACCTCTTGAATTTTCTTCTTCTTTTCAAATATTGGCCCCACTCATATAGTCAGGGAAGGGGATATGGGGAGCAGAGGCGAACACACTTTGAGGACTAGAATTAGATTCTTCCAGCAGACATCCCAGATGTACCTTTACTACAACACACTCACTTTGGATAAGGATTCTACATAGACTTCAGCACACTGCATATGTTTAACAAATGTCAGTCCTCACTGGAGATCAGATGATTAAGCTGGTAGTATAGGTAGGAAAATAAAAGAACAGAGTAAACGCCTTGCTTGAGACACACTTGAGTACCAATTGTTCATCAGATGGTTGAGTCTTGGCACACAGGGGAGAGCAAATACACCATGGGGGAAGAAGCAAATATTAAAACTTTGTTCCTAACTTCCTCCCTCTGGACTTTCCTCTTCTTTAACCAAAGCAGACAGCCAGTCCTGGAACATCTGTCTGGGTCATCATTTCAGTCCACCTGGTGCAGAAGGCACCATGGAGAGCCACACCCTATCCTTACCTCTGAGGCCAGTCTAAACCATGACACCTCCAGTAGGGAAGCTGGGAGATGTCTATTATTTTAAACACATAATTGATTCTAACTCATCACTTATCACTCGGTGACAGATTTTCCTACTGTTTATTATCTCAGCAGTGACATGGGCCCTAAGGGCCTTCTCCTATTGTTCCACATTTTTTGCTGTGCCCTCAGCCATGGCTGCTCCCATTATCTGTCTGATTAAGTTAGGGAATCTGGTATCTCAGGGTCCCCAGGTAACTGTCAGCAGTGCATATCCTCCGATTGCAGGATTAAAGGAGGGTTTTACCCCTCTCCTCTTTGACCTGTAAGTCACAGTAAGTCTTTGTGTGTGCTGATTAATTTGGGACTTTGGGTCCCCAGGACCTGAGAGATAGCTATCATTCTTGTCTCCTCACCCTCACACACATCATCACAGAGTGCTCTGAAGGCCCTGGGAAGGGAGCAGAAACACACAATTAGCTAGAGCAATCTTATAACAACACTATTGTTTCTGGTTGTTCTGTGCCTTTGCTATCAGCCCAAGCCATCAAATAGCCCACCATGTCAATCTTTCCATGTCAATCTTTCTGATCTGTCCTAGTGTTGCCCATAAGAAGAACACCAGCGAGCTGGTGTTCTGCCATTTCCCCCCCCCCCCTTGGAAATGCTATTCTTTTTACCTGCCTCTGCTTTGCGCAGCCCAGACATTACTGGGAACCAAAATGGAGAGGTACATGCTGGTGTTTATCCACATGGTATCTACACCTGTGAGGTTAGAGAGTCTCTCTGGTTCCTAGTCAGCAAGGGAGCCAAGCAGGACACTTGCATGATGGCAGAAGGGGTGAGGGAAGCTCATCACCATTTCACCATCAGCTCTCAAGAATATCCTGGATGCACTAGGGGCCCTAATATATGGCATAAATAGGATACAAACCATAATTAACAATACACAAATATCAGAAGATAAGCTAGATAACTGGGATCTTCTAAAAATCAAACACGCTAATCAAAAGACTTCATCAGAAGAGTAAAAAGAGAAAGTACAGACTGGGAAAAAAGTTTTTGGCTATGACAAACCAGACAAAGGTCTAATCTCTAAAATCTTAGGAAAATCCTATACCTCTACAACAAAAAGACAAATAATCCAGTTAAAAAATGGGCAAAGGATATGAACAGACACTTCACCAAAGAAGACATTCAGGCAGCTAACAGACACATGAGGAAATGCTCAGGATCATAGACCCTTAGAGAAATGCAAACTGAAACAACAATGAAACACCATCTCACTCCAACATTACTGGCATGAATTAAAAAAAAAAAAAGTAAACGTTGGAGAGATTGCACGGAGATTATGCACTACTGGTGGGAATGCAAAATGGTACACCATTTTGGAAAACAATATGGTGCTTCCTTAAAAAGCTAGAAATAGAAATACCATATGATTCATCAATCCCACACCTAGGAATATATCCTAGAGAAATAAGAGCTGTCACCAAATAGACATATGCACACCCATGTTCACTGCAGCATTATTGATAATAGCAAAAAGATGGAAACAACCTAGGTGCTCATCAACAGATGAATGCATAAACAAACTATGGTACACACACACAATGGAATACTATGCAGTAATAGAGAACAATGATGAGTCTGCATAACATCTCACAACAAGAATGAATCTGGAGGGCATTATGCTTAGTGAAATAAGTAAATCAATCATGAAAGGGCAAAACTGCATGAGACCTCCATTATAAAAACTCATGAAAAGGTTTACAAACAGCAAGAAACAATTATTGATGGTTACCAGGGAGGGGAGCCATGGGGAGGGGAAAAAACTAATGAGACAGTAGATAAGTGGTAACTCTGGTGAAGAGGAAGACAGTACACAATACTGGGGAAGTCAGCACAACTTGTCCAAGGCAAGGTCATGGAAGCTCGATAGACACATTCAAACTCACTGAGAGACCAAACTACTGGGCTGAGGGCTGGGGACCATGATCTCAGGGGACATCTAGCTCAATTGGTATAACATAGTTTATAAAGAAAACATTCTACTTGGGTGAGTAGCATCTGGGGTCTTAAAAGCTTGTGAGCGGCCATCTAAGATACTCCACTGGTCTCACCCCTTTGGGAGCAAGGGATAATGAAGAAAACCAAAGACATAAGGGAAAGATTAGTAAAAAGGACTAATGGATCACAAGTACCACAGCCTCCACTACACTGAGTTCAGCACAACTGGATGGTGCTTGGCTACCACAACTGACTACCCTGACAGGGATCACAACAGGGGGTCCCAGACAGAGCTGGAGAAAAATGTAGAACAAAATTATAACTCACAAAAGAAAAAAAAAAAAGACCAGGCCTACTGGTCTGACAGAGACTGGAGAAACCCTTTGAGTATGGCCCCCAGACACCCCTTTAACTCAGTACTGAAGTCAGTCCTGAGGGTCACCCTTGGGTTAAAGTTTAGACAGGCCTATAAAACAAACAATAACACACGTAGTCCAACTATGTATATAAGACTAAATGGGCACACCAGCCCAGGGGCAAAGGATGAAAAGGAAGGAAGAGACAGGAAAGCTGGACAAATGGAAACGGGGAACCCAAGGTCGAGAAGGGGAGAGTGTTGACACATTGTGGGGTTGGCAACCAATGTCACAAAACAATATATGTATTAATTTTTTAATAAGAAACTAATTAGATCTGTAAACTTTCACCTAAAGCACAATTTAAAAAAAAAAGCGTATCCTGGATGCAGCTGATCCTTAGGAGCCACATTACGTTTCATCTTATTTTGTTTGCTTCCAAGAGCCTGTGTATTTCTGGCAAGTATCAATTTGTCCCTCACAAAGTAAGCTGTTTCTCCCATTCTTGAAATCTTGACCTATATCAGCCACAGCTTGGAGAGGAAACTTTTTTTTTTTTTT
>NW_004444000.1:3225297-3227948 GCF_000243295.1 Trichechus manatus latirostris | reverse complement strand
CATAAAAGAATGCTAGGAGAGCTTGCCGTTGGAATGGACAGATGAGAGACGGCTGTTTTGTCTCCCACTGGATGCTCCGTGAGGCTGCTCTCTCGTACTCCGGTTTGCTGGTCTCTGATAGGAGTCCAAGATGGTGGATCCGCGCTGTGTTAGCTGGTAGGGGACCTCTGCGTGAATCTCTCCTCACTCTCCATTCTCTTTCAGTATTCTCACTCCGTTTGGTGTTCGGCTGAGTTCTTTATCTCTTCATTTGATGTTCTATGGTTTCAGGATTGTTGATTCTCTGTTTGGCTTAGTTTTTTGGTTCTTTGCTGTGGAGGGACGGCGCGGTGCTTCTGCCTAGAGCGCCATCTTGCCGGACTCTCTGGAGAGGAAACTTTTGCCAGGGTGATCGTGGACACAATTTTTTGTATCTTCAGATTCACAAAATCCAGCTCTTCTCTCCAAGTTCCCTTTGAAATTTGGTTAGTTTTAGCCATGCCACAGGTTTGTGTCCTGTTCAGATTGGGACCAAGAAATTGCCTGAACCCTAGAAACACCCTTCCTTCTGGCTCCCTGTCAGAATCTACTTATTTGGATTTGGGCATACTTCCACTATGTGATTTAAATATCCTGTGGTCACTTGTCAATCCTTCAAGACCCAATTAAAATATCGAATCTCCTTCACAATCCTCTGAGTTCCCCAAGAAGAATCCTTGCATCTTTGCTCTGTCTCAGTTCCTTTTATTATGAGCTCATTCCACGATAGTGTGATAATTTCTTTATGTATCTTCACCAGTAGAGTATGAGTTCAGTAGTGTTTGGTGAATTTAGCTGAGTGAATTGAGGGCACTCATACAATGACTATTAGACACCAGATTGGGCTACAAGGCAAGTGTCATTTTCCTCCTGCCTTCCTACTGGGAGGAAGCATGTGCTTACTTGTTAGTATGGTTACTGTGGTTCTATTCACAGGAAAGTAAACATGGCTCTCTCCCAAGGAGAAACTTTCTGTGTACGCCAAAGGCTCTTTATCCCCTTTAGTTTCTTTATGATCGCTCAGTTTTTGTCAATTTCCATAGGTATTAATAACTGTTAAGGGTTAATTTGTGTTCCCAAAAAGGTATGTTCAAGTCCTAAACCCCAATACCTATGAACGTAACCTCATTTGAAAGTAGTACCTTTGCACATGTAATTAGTTGTTAGCCTGAGGCCACACTGGAGTATGATGGCCTTAATCTCTTTATGACTTATGTCCTTTTAAGAAGAGAAGGGACACAGACACATAAAGGAAAGACAGCCACAAAGGCAGAAATTTGTTTTCTGCCTCAAGGCAAGGAAAGCCTGAGACAGGAGGAACAGAAGCTAGAAGAGGCAAGGAAGGATTCCTTGCCTAAAACCTTCAGAGAGCATGGCCCTGCCAACATTTTGATTTCAGACTTCTAGCCTCCAGAACTGTCAGACAATACGTTTCTGTTGTTTTAAGCCACCTAGTTTGTGGCGCTTTGTTACAACAACCTAGGAAACTAATAAAAAGGTCAAGATTGAAAACAGTCACCAGAATAACTCACATTGTGGTTAGGTGTAGAAAAAGGTTTTCTGGAGAGAACCCCAAACCACAAGGTACGGACAAGTTTTATAGACCCAAAAGACCTCTGAAGTAATCTAGCCAAAGCTGCTTCTACAGATGAGGAAATAAAAGTCAGACAGTGAAAAACTTGTCCCAGATCAACTAGTAGCTAGTTGGTAGCAAAGGAAGTTCTTATTTATTTTATTTTTTTTTATTGTACTTTTTTTTTTATTTTTTCCCATACAAAAATTTATACATACAATGATATGTAACTCTAATTGCTCTCCCCATACAGTCACAGCACGCTCCTCCTTTCCACCCCAAATCCCCATGTCCATTCAACCAGCTCTTAATCCTCTCTGCCTTCCCATCTCACCTCCAGACAGAAGCTGCCCATTTAGTCTCTTGTATCTAATTGAACTAAGAGGCACACTCCTCACGAGTATCAATTTGTGTCCCACAGTCCAGTCCAATCCCTGTCTGAAGAGTTGGCCTCAGAAATTGTTTTCGTTCTGGGCTGATAGAGAATCCAGGGGCCATGCTTTCTGGGGTCCTCCAGTCTCAGTCAGACCATTAAGTCTGGTCTTCTTACCAGAATTTGAGTTCTGCACTCCACCTTTCTCCTGCTCCGTGCAGGATTCTCTGTTGTGTTCCCTGTCAGGGCGGTCATTGGTGGTAGCTGGTTACCATCTAGTTCTTCTGGTCTCAGGCTGATGAAGTTTCTGTTTTATGTGGCCTTTTCTGTCCTTGAGCTACTACTTTCCTGTGTCTTTGGTGTTCTTCATTATCCTTTACTCCAGGTGGTTGGGACCAATTGATGCATCTTAGATGGCTACTTACAAGCTTTTAAGACCCCAGACGTCACTCACCAAAGCAGGATGCAGAACATTTTCTTACTAAGCTTTGTTATGAGAATTGACCTAGATATCCCCTGAAAGCATGGTCCCCACACCCCTATCCCTGCTACTCTGTCCCTCAAAGTGTTTGATTGTATTCAAGAAACTTCTTAGCTTTGGTTTAGTCCAGTTGTGCTGACTTCCCCTGTAGTGTGTGCTGTCCTTCCCTTCACCTAAGATAATTATTATCCACTATCTAGTTAGAA
>NW_004444000.1:3200788-3223322 GCF_000243295.1 Trichechus manatus latirostris | reverse complement strand
ATTTAGGATGATGTTGGCTGTTGGCTTTGTATAAATGCCCTTAATTGTATTGAGGAATTTCCCTTCTATTCCTGTCTTGTTGAGAGTTTTTATCATGAATGGGTGTTGGACTTTGTCAAATGCCTTTTATGCAACAATTGATAAGATCATGTGGTTCTTGTCTTTTGTTTCATTTATATAATGGATTACACTGATTGCTTTTCTAATGCTAAACCACATCCCTGCATACTTGGTATAAATCCCACTTGATCATAGTAAATTATTTTTTTGATATGTCGCTGAATTCTATTGGCCACAATTTTGTTGAAGATTTTTGCGTCAATTTCATGAGGGATACTGGTCTATAATTTTCTTTTTTTGTGGTGTCTTTACCTAGTTTTGGTATCAGGGTTATGCTGGCTTCATAGCATGACTTTGGGAGTATTCCATCCTTTTCTATGCTCTGAAATACCTTTATTAGTAGTGGTGTTAACTCTTCTCAAAAGTTTCTTAGAATTCTCCAGTGAAGCCATCTGGGCCAGGGCTTTTTTGTTGTTGTTGTTGTTGGGAGGTTTTTAATTACCTTTTCAATCTCTTCTTTTGTTATGGGTTTATTTAGGTGTTCTACCTCTGTTTGTGTTAGTGTGGGTAGGTAGTGAGTTTCTAGAAATTTGCCCATTTCCTCTAGGTTTCCAAATTTCTTAGAGTACCATTTTTCATAGTATTCTGTTATGATTCTTTTAATTTCAGTTGGGTCTGTTGTGATATCACCCATCTCATTTCTTAGACAAGTTATCTGCTTCCTCTCCTGTTTTTCTTTTGTCAGTTTGGCCAATGGTTTATCACTTTTGTTGATCTTTTCAAAGCACTAGCTTTTGGTCCTCTTAACTCAATTGTTTTTCTAGTCTCTATTTCATTTAATTCTGCTCTAATTCTTATTATTTCCTTCCTTCTGGCACCTGAGGGCTGCTTTTGCTGCTCTCTTTCTACTTGTTCCAGTTGTAGGGTTAATGTTTTGATTTTGGCCCTTTCTTCTTTTTGGATGTGTGCATTTATTGCTATAACCTGACCTCTGAGCACTGCTTTTGCCGTGTCCCAAAGGTTCTGGCAGGATGTGATTCATTCTCATTAGATTCTATGAATTTCTTTATTCCATCCTTAATTTCTTCTATAACCCAGTCGTTTTTGATCAAGGTGTTGTTCAGTTTCCATGTGTTAGATTTTTTTTCCTTGCTTTTTCTGTTGTTGATTTCTACTTTTACAACTTTATGGTCAGAAAAGATGCTTTGTAATATTTTGATGCTTTGGATTTTGTTAAAGCTTGCTTTATGGCCTAATATGTGCTCTATTCTGGAGAATGTTCCATGTGCGTTGGAAAAGGAAGTATACTTGGCTGCTGTTGGGTGCAGTGTTCGGTATATGTCTATGAAATCAAGTTGTTTGATTGTCACACTTATCTCTTCTGTGTCTTTGTTGAGCTTCTTTCTGGATGTTCTGTCCTTCACCAAAATTAATGTGTTAAAGTCATGTACTACTATTGTGGAGCTGTCTATCTCTCTTTTCATGATGTTAAGAGTTTGTTTTATGTATTTTGGAGCCCTGTCATTGGGTGTGTAAATATTTATTACAGTTTTGTCCTCCTGGTGTATTGACCCTTTAATCATTATATAGTATCCTTCCTTATCCTTTGTGGTGGATTTTACTTTAAAGTCTATTTTGTCAGAGATTAATATTGCCACTACTTCTCTTTTTTGAGTGTTGCTTGTTTGATGTATTTTTTTCCATCCTTTGAGTTTTAGTTTATTTGTGTCTTTAAGTCTAAGGTGTTTCTCTTGTAGGCAGCATATAGACGGATCATGTTTTTTTATCCAGTCTGTCACTCTCTGTCTCTTTATTGTTGCATTTAGTCCATTTACATTCAGCGTAATTATGATAGGTATGAGTTTAGTGCTGTCATTTTGATGTCTTTTTTTGAGTTTTGTTCACAGTTCTTTTGTTTCACTTAATTTTCTGTGCTGAGTTGTTTTTCTTTATGTATTTTCTTTTCATCTTTTTCATTGTTGTTGATTTTGTGTTTGCTGAGTCTTTATATTTTTCTACTTTTCTATTTTAACTTGTAGGATTCTTAGTTTTCTTTGTGGTTACCTTAATATTTACCCCTATTTTTCTATGTTTATACCAGCCTTTTATTTCTTCATATTGCCTTGACTTCCTCTCCATCTGAAAAATCTAAGTCTACATTTTTTATAACCCTCTTTTTTGTTTTAATGTCATGTTTTACATACTGACATATGTTTTCCTATTTTCAGTGTTTTAGCTTTGATTTCCTTTTGTGACTTCCCTATCTGGGTTGATATCTGGTTGGTCTGTCCTGTGTTCTAGTCTTGCATTGTTATCTGATGTTACTGATTTTCTAACCGGAGGACTCCCTTCGGTATTTCTTGTAATCTTTGTTTGGTTTTTGCAAATTCCCTAAACTTCTGTTTATCTGGAAATGCCCTAAATTTGCCATCATATTTGAGAGACAGTTTTGCTGTATATATAATTCTTGGTTGGCAGTTTTTGTTTTTTTTTTTTCCCTTCAAGGCTTTATGTATATCATCCCATTGCCTTCTTGCCTGCATGGTTTCTGCTGAGTAGTCCAAACTTATTCTTATTGACTCTCTTTTGCAGATGACTTTTCGTTTATCCCTAGCTGCTCTTAAAATTCTCAGTTTATCTTTGGTTTTGGCAGGTTTGATTATAATATGTCTTGGTGACTTTCTTTTGGGATCTACCTCATGTGGGGTTCGATGAGCATCATGGATAGATATCTTCTCATCTTTCATGATATCAGGGAAGTTTTCTGCCAACAAGTCTTCAACAGTTCCCTCTGTATTTTCTGTTATCCCCCCCTGGTCTGGTACTCTAATCACTCGTAGCTTATTCCTCTTGTTAGAGTCCCACATAATTCTTAGGGTTTCTTCATTTTTTTAATCCTTTTATCTGATTTTTCCTCAAATAAGTTTGTTTCAAGTGCTTTCTCTTCAGTCTCACTAATTCTGACTTCCACTGCCTGAATTCTGCTCCCATGACTTTCTATTGAGTTGTCTATTTCTGAAATTTTCTTGTTAATCTTCTGGATTTCTGATTGCTGTCTCTGTACGGATTCTTGCAGCCTGTTAAATTTGTCATTATGCTCTTCTCTAATGTTTTTAATTTCCTCTATCGCGTGTTCTGCGTTTTGCTTAATTTCCTTCCTAATTTCTTGAAGAGTTCTGTATATTAATCTATTGTATTCTGCCTCTGGTAATTCCAAGAAATTTTCCTCCTCTGGAAAATTTCTAGATTCTTTATTTTGGGAGCTTGCCTGCCTCACTGCTCACTCCTGAGCTGATCAGGCCTGAAGGGCTCAGTCTCTCGCTACTTCCAAACTGTCTCTCCCTCACCCTGCCACTCAGTCCAGTTCCACAACCCTTCCTTTGATGTTCAGGGCTCCCAGATTACCATATATAATCGAATCACTTGTTTTTTTGAGTCTTTGTTGTAAGAGGGTCCACTGGCAGCATCTGACTACTCTGCCACCTTGGTCCCACCTCCTTTTTTTATTGTACTTAGATGAAGGTTTACAGAATCAGTTATCTTCTCATTTAAAGGTTAGTGCACATATTGTTTTGTGACATTGGTTACCACCTTCAGAAGTCCTTATTCCTTTAAAATGTTATCAGGATAGTTTCTTGGTCCCAACAGCCTGCCCTGCTGTCAGGAGCACTTCTCAGTGCATCATGAGGATGGAGAAGGAATTGATATCTCTAAACCTGCTATCATTTCTCTTCCAGATAGCTCCCACCCCAGGTGGCAGGGCCCCTGTGCCCCCGCCCTTTCCTAGCAATAACACCACTGTTTTCTACAGCAAGTGTAACGCACACAGAGACTGAGTTTAGGGACAGTTAATTTCCAATTCTTTCCAGATGGGTTGGAATAATATCCCCAGGTGGTAAATACATTATTAAGAAGGCAGTTTGGTGTGAAATTGGCTATTAAAATATAGATAAAGTTTAATATATTGAGCTCCTTGTCAGAAAAATCACTTTAGAGGGAGCTTATTATTTGTTTGATATTAAAAGAGTCACAGCTCTGCTCCAAGTGACAAAAGGCAGCGGGGGTGGGGGGGATGCCACTGGTAATGAACAAAAGCTTTTTAACATTTAAATTTAGGTTTTCTTGTAGCTCTGCATGCTGCTGTGAGCATGCCCACGTGGTGCAGCCAGAGGCAGGAACAGAAATGTCAGGGGCTTGCAGCCAAGGAGGTTGCCAACCTGGCTTTGAGCAGCTTGAGCCTTCGCAACAGTAAAAGCTACCAGACAGCAAAGATAAAGTCTCAGGGCCATTCCTTTTACAACACTGTAGAGCTGAGACAGGTGTCTATCTGAGGGCATAAAGTCTAAGTCCCTCCCTTTTTCTCGTGGAAATACACCAACCTCCTACAATGAGACATTTACACCTTGAATGCGACCTGTCTCAGAAAACTGACCAGGACTCAGCCAGCCAGACTTGGAAGCCCACCTCCCCTTGTATAGATACTTCACCATGCCAAATAACACAAACCAAAATTTACAAAAGAGAAAGGTATGCTAGAGCTTCAGAGGTCAAACCTAGTGTTATGCATGTGCTATAAAATACCCTTAACCAAACCAAGTACTTAATAAACAGTAAACTATGTTTAACATTCCAACTCTTTTAAGATTTCTACTGGAGGAGGTCCATGATCTATAATTGCAATTAGCTTTACCATTCCTCATACTAATAAAATCTTCGAGGAAACAAGCAGAACTCCAGAATTGAGGAACAGAAATTATAAAGGATGCACAGATACCACAATCCTATTTTATTCAAAGAATGAATTAACTAATTAACTAATGTCTACTCACTATATTCAGCAGGATGGAATCCTTATTTAAATGCTTAGCACACACATGACTGTACACACATGCCTACACACACACACACACACAAATTCATACATACACACGCTCTAAAGCTTTCTATTTGTTATTATATGCTCCTGGGACAGCTGTTCCCTGCCTAAGGCTGGACCTTTAAAATCAGAGAAATGGTCTCTGGTTTTAAGGTTGAATTAATGATATCAAATCAAACCAAACCCATTGCCATTGAGTCAAGTCCAACTCATAGCTACCCTATAGGACTGAGTAGAACTGCCCCATATGGTTTCCAAGGAGCAGCTGGTGAATTTGAACTGCTGACCTTTTGGTTAGCAGCTGAGCTGTTAACCACTGGGCCACTAGGGCTCCAAATTGATGACTGAGCAAATGTAAAAAAGAAGTCTGGGCATTTCACCTAGACTTTTGTTGTTTGGATTAATTAAACTTTAGTCTTATCCCTTAATACCCATGGTCATTTGTTATAATGGAATAATAGCAATGGTTTATGCAAAATTTTCCCTGTTACCCAAAGTCTAGCCAATAGGTGACTGCATCACTACCACTTGCTTGAAAATTGGGACAATTATGTCACGAGTTTAGTGTGACCAATGAGGAATAAGTGCTCAGGGCCATCGTGTGTAGGAGCCTTCCAGGTGTGCTTCAATAAAACATTGCCCACCATGGAAATCACTGCAGGTACTGGGATAAAGACTACAAGTTTGTAGGCCACTTCAACATCAGAGCACTAGTGTATTGACCCCTATCTCAGCTGAATTCCAGGGGCACTGAGGGCATACCCATGATGACCCTGCAGCTATGGCACAAGAGAAGTATGCCTGAAGCGACCTTCACAATCTGCCGAGGACATTTACAATGGCCTGGCTTCAATGTGGTGTAGCTACTGCAATAAGTATCTTATTAGTTAAAAGTAATACATTTCCTTTCTTTAAAAAGCAAGTGACTGGGAGTCACTTTACTTTTGATGAACAGAAAGAAAAAGAACTTGAACATAAATGGCTGGAAAGGGATAAAACAGATCAGATACTAAGTAAGACTGGTATTGAATCCCTTAACAACTGGGCAGGAGTAAAAGGAAGTGCCATATTTTTGAAAGAGGCCTTCTTAAGACTAGGAACAGATCCAAACATTTTTCCTTAACCTATTCTACTTAATACTCCATCAGCCCTGTAATGGATGTGCTATTATCATCCCAGTTTTATAGATAAGGAAGGTGGCACAAAGGTTAACTAACTGGCCAAAGTTACAGAACTACCAAGAGGCAACGCAAGGATTTCAACCTAGGTCCACATGCATTCAAAGTGCCTGCTCACTTGTACTGAATTATGCAGAATAGAAAGCCCTTTCAAATCTTCAGTTCTTCATCCATGCATTCATGGAGATCTGTGTTCGAATCGTGACTCACTGCTTACTGTCCATGTTACCTTGAGTAAGCCGATTAAGATTTTCTGGCTTTGCTCTCTTTCTCTATAAAATGAGGATAATAAGCCAGTTTTGTGTGCCTCATAGGCATGTTATGAAGATTAGATAAGATGATGGATATAAAAGTTCTCAGTAAACTCTAAAATATTTAAATGCAAAGCATAATTATATTTCTATTTTTCATATTTACATAGAATCATTTTCCATAGGTAGTGTGTGTGGGGGTGGGGGGAGGAAGAGTAAGAGAAAGAGAGAGAGAGAGAAAGATTGGTTGTAGGTTACTTTATAAATGAACCATTCTGGTAAGACTTTATACTCAACTTTGTATGCTACTGGGCAGTTTAGATGCTACCTACAAACACTCGATTTCATTTGAACTTTAAAACAATCCCATGAATGCTGTGTATTATCTTCTTTACATTAATGGGGGGAAAATGAGACTTGAAAACCACAACGCATTTTCTGATAAGCCATAAAATATTGAGTACGATTTGCTCATTTGCTGTGAATGGTAGCATATGCCAAAAATTTGAGAATAAAAATGTGGTGGAAAACTTAAAGAAATTTTTATTCATCAGCTCATTTTTTCTATTGGGAAAGTGTCACTCTTGGTATTTGTATTAGTTTTCTGTGGCTGCTGTAACAAACTAAATGAACTTGATGACTTAAAACAACACAGTTTTGTTCTCTGACAATTCTGGAGGCCAGAAGTCAAAAATCCCCATCACTGGGCTGAAATCAAGTGATCTTGTGCGCCTTCTGAGAGGACTCTAGGGAAGAATTCATTCCTTGCCTCTTTCCAGCTTCTGGGGGCTGCCAGCATTCCTTGGCTTGTGACCACATCACTCCAGTCTTCAATGCCAGCGTCTTCAAATTTATCTCTGCACTATCTTCACATAACTTTCTCCTTTGTGAATCCTAAAATCTCCCTCTGTCCTCCTCTTATAAAAATACAAGTGATTACATTTAGGACCCACCTGGATAATAGTAAATAATTTCATAATCTCAAGATTCTTAATGTCGTGACATCTTTGAAGACCCTGTTTTGCTGTATAAAATAACATTCACAGGTTTCAGGGATTAGAACATGGATATATTTTTGGAGACCATTTCAGCTAAACAGTATTTCATTGTTTTACAGGAGCACACTTGGAAACATTGCATCCTATTACTTTTTGTAATGAATTAAATTATCTCTTGAAGATCAAACTTCCTGGAGGATACAGAGTAGATTGAAGAATGAGCAGGGAATCAACAGAGTGTCCTTTGTACCAATTACTAAACCAAACCTCCAAGAGAGTGATGCATGAATAAAGTAGATCATTGCCTTAAATTTTGTCACCTATGCCCTTTTTGACAGGTATCAGAATCCACCCCACACTTGAGGTGGGCATGAGGTGGCAGTACCAGCCACAGTGCCCCTTATGAGTGGAGAATTCTGAGAATCCCTGAGCTCCCCGTGGAAGCTGGCAAACCTCTCACTGTGCTGAAATTAGGTGGAAAAGCCAGCTGGGAAAGAGGCAGCAAAGAGGCAAAAGAGCAAGGACATTGGCAGCTGTGTTCCAGTTTGTCAGAAAGTTGGACACACATGCCTTTCCACAGAGGGAAAGGCATCCTAGTGAGTGGGTCTCACTTTCTCTCTCTAAGCCAAGGTCTCCTCCGTCTATGTCATTTCCCATAGCCAACACCTTTTGGGACATAACTGTCTCCTTAGGGACTCCAGGCAGAAAATAAAGTGTGATTTATCTGCAGCTCTGAATTATTATTTAAATTTACTTTATTTTTTGGACTCTTTTAGATTCCCATGGTTTTGATGTTTTATTAATAGTTCCACTTTCTCTTCTGAGGCAGTTGCAATGCTGTCCATCATCTAGCAATTGACAGCTGAGCACCAGCAGAGACAGAGGTCATGCAGAGTACTTGACAGAGAAGAGGGAGGGCTGTCCGAAAATGCCTCTGTGGACCACTGGGACCTGACCTTGGTCACTTCGTGTTTTTTCTAATTAAAAAATAAAACAAAAACACATTGCTGACTCATGGTGACCCCATGTGTTACAGAGTAGAACTGTGCTCTGTAGGATTTTCATGGCTGTGATCATTACAAAAGCAGATTGCTAGGGCTTTTCTTCTGTGGTGCCACTGGATGGATTCAAATCACTAACCTTTAGGTCCTTTAGGTTAGTATCGAAACCAAAAACCAAACCATCTGCTGTAGAGTCGATTCTGACTCATAGTCACCCTACAGGAGAGAACAGAACTGCCCCATAGGGTTTCTGAGGCTATAAATCTTTATGGAAGCAGACTGCTACATCTTTCTCCTGCGGAGCGGTTGGTAGGTTCGAACCACTGACCTTTCAGCTACCAGCCGAGTGCTTAACCACTGTGCCACAGTCAAGCACAAATCCTTCATGCCACCCAGGGACCTTGTTGTTCTAGTATTTGCTACAGTGCAGTGAATTACTTAACATGGCCCTTCTAGCCATAGTCTTTGTGACTCCCACACAGTGATTGGGTGGGACAAATAAGGTGTTTGTGGCCCACCAAGGGGATTGGACAGCTTGCTATTAATGCAGATAAGGTACATGGAAACCTGCAGGGGTGGGACCACGGAAATAAGGTGTATGGAACCCTAATGAGGGGATTGGTCAGTTTTGCCATCCCACTAGGCTTAAAAGAGAATCAATCCCACAGCGGGGAGGGGGCCTAATATCACCATAAAAGAAGAGCTAGGAGTGGAATGCATCCATTGGACCCAGGATCCCTGTGCTGAAACCTAGAGGCAGGAGACCGGCAGAAGACCAGCAGAAGATAGCACGGTGGGCTTCCCAGCCCCAGAGCGAGAAAGCTGAGTGCCTTTGGGCAGGAGGCTTGCTTGGTGGAGCTACGTTTGCTGACCCACAGAGCTAGAGCTGAGCACCTTCGGGCCGAGGCTTACTGGCAGAGTGGGGTGACTTTGGGTACTTATCGGCAGAGCTAGAAGAGCTTTGTAACACTTGCCTGAGCAGGGCAGAGGCCAGTTCAAAAGGCTGAGGGCCAGAGAGAGACTTGCCTGTGGGCACAGCTAAGAAGAGGCTATCCTGATTGAAGAACTGTATCCTGAGTGTACCTGAACCTGAATTGTAGCCTGTTACTTCCCTAATAAACCCCATAATCGTGAATATGGTCTGTGAGTTCTGTGTGGACATTGCAATGAATTATTGAACCCAGCAGAGAAGGAGAGAGTGCCATGGGAGGGACAAATGGTGTTAGAACTGGTGAATAGTTTGGAAGGTGGATGCATGTCTGACCTCCGTCTCATAGGTATCAGCCTTGGTCTGTTGATCTTGATTTTCCTTCCCCCTGGTGAAGTTAGAGGAGGTCAGACACCACCACCATGCCATTTTTACAGTTGGCATCAGAAGCAGGATTTGTTGCAATGGCTCCAGACTCAGAGAAGTACGGGACTTTGTCTAAGAGAAAGAATGAAGGGGCGAGGTGAGTGAAATTTTTGATTCTTATATGGTTACATTGGTTGTTGTTGTCTGCAATGGCTGAAGAGAAAGTAAGAGATGTTATGCTACAGCTGAAGGGAGAAAAGCCACATCTGGAGTGGCCTGGGGCAAAAGCCAGCTTTATTAAACAAGATGATTGCTAGGAGGCCAGGGTCTACTGGTTCTGCCCAGCCAGAGGCCCAAGACCATATGCATATGAATGGGAAGATAGACAAGGGGTGGAGAAGATGAAACTGGAATGTTTTTTCAAAAAAGGTTATGTGTTTATTTGAATGTACTATGGATATTGAAGAAACACTGGTAACATAGTGTTTAAGAGTTCGGTTGCTAACCAAAAGGTGGACAGTTTGAATCCACCAGGCATTCCTTGGAAACCCTATGGGGCGGTTCTACTCTGTCCTGTAGGGTTTCTATAAGTTGGCATCGACTCAACAGCAATGGGTTTATTTATTTATTTATGGATGTTGAATGTTTCTCCTACCTAGTGTTGTAAAGTAGACCTAAATGTATGATAGAAATGAATATTGGGTAGTATAGATTACAGAGAGCGTGTAACTCCGCCTTTAGCTAATACTTGATGGGATATGCTAAAAGGGGAACTGCGATACTTAGAATGAAATTTCTGAGTGTTCTGGTATCTATCTACCTCTCCAACCAAACCTCTGGGACCTGTTTTCCACCACATGTTATTGCAAAGCACATTTCCTGTTGAGGAGGAGATTCTAAAATAATAATGGTGAGACGAATGAATGAATCAGCAATTAAATTCTTTCCAGGTTGTGCATAGACAACATGACAGGAAATGTGACGTATGCACAGTCCAACAAGTGATGTTTCTGGGATTTCTGCCTCAACTGGCACTTTTTCACCCTAATACCTATGTTCCCCATTTCCACTCTCGCTTCCTCCATGGCACTTCAGTATGTGTCCCTCTTCACAGGAACACATGACATGTTACATTGTGTAACACCTGTGCAGTAGTCTCCTCTGCATTTCCAGATGTGAGAGGTAATTTTTAAGGATTACAATTTTTTTATGACTCTTAGGAGTTAAAGCTTTACTCCAAGCCTTTACACCACACTTCTCTAATAGCTTGATGATCTAAGAGGTAAACTGTTAGGATACATAGATATTTATCAATATATTAAACACATCTGTTTGCATTGCAATGATCCAGAATCTCTCCATGGATCTCTTCCTTGAATCCCATTATCTTATAAACTGCTTCATTTCAGGAGATGGATATCCCCTGGCCCTGGGGAGTAGAGACTACTGATTGTCACCCAGTATCAATTTTTATCTTTGCCCTTAATCATGTTGTTGTTAGTTCCCCTTGAGTAGATTTAGACTTAAGGTGACCCGATGCATATACTGTAGCACTGCTCCAGAAGGTTTTTAAGACTGTGACCTTTCAGAAGCAGATAACCAGGCTTGTCTTCTGAGGTGCCTATGGAGGGCAGAGTTCAAACCTCCAACCTTGTGGCTAGTAGTCAAGCCCTTAACTGTTTGAGCCATCCAGGGACACATAGGACCCTGGAATTGTATCTGAACATATAGCCATCAAAAAAAACTAACCATATTTCTAGGCCTTCCTTGGGTTAGCTATTGTCTTATGACTAAATTTTGGCTAATGAGATGGATGCAACTTCTAGGATGAGTTTGTATAGTGAGAGTATTCCTTTTTCTTCCTTTTCTTCCTTTCTTCTGACCTGAATGTCAGCTTCATGAATGGAGTGACATTAGCCATTCTGGATCATAAAGCAACATTGGGAATGAAGGTTGTGCACAGCAGAACAGTAAGACGGGGTTCTCTGTTGCTAGGTCACCATAAGACCTTGAACTTATCTACTTCTTTACTTTTAAATGGCTAAGAAAGTCCTATCTGCTTAAGTCATCATAACTTTGTCACAGATTAACCCAATTCCAACTAGTAAACTCTGAAATTTTGCACAAGTTTGGTGCAGGTTGCTGTTCACTGACACCGGCTGACTGACGTGCTACCCTGGTCAGAACTATGTAAAATGTACACCATCTGAAAGGTGGCCATGTCCTTCCACAGTCCCACAGGTCTGCCATTTCCACTTTTTTTGCTAGATTGTTCCTTATACCTTTTTGCCACTGTTAGCAGTTGCCATCAAGTTGATTCTGACTCATGGCAACCTCATGTGTGTCAAAGTAGAACTGTGCTCCATAGGGTTTTCATGGCTAATTTTTCAGAAGTAGATCACCAGGCCTTTCTTCAGAGGCATCTCTGGATGGACTCAAACCTCTAACCTTTTGATTAGCAGCAGAGCATGTTAATCATTTGCACCACCCAATGACTGCTTTGCCACTGTTAGATTCGTTGGCTTCACAGCACCTACACATGCTGCTTGTTCCTTCCTTCCACTCAGGTATGAGCAAGGCTCTAGTGGGGAGGGGGTTAGGCACAAAGTGTAGGACAAGAGAACTATGTCAGAATGGCACAAAACATCCTTTCTACAAGGTACAGAACGCTAGACATAAAGCACACCTACCATGGGCCTCAGATGGCCTTGTGCTCACAGCTTGGGCAGGAGGCCTGCCACATAATTGCTTGAAAAATAAGTGAGCCATTAATCCTTCACTCTCAAAACCAATTCTATTCACTTAATTTAAAACAGGAGGTGTGGGAGGGGCAGAGGAAGGAAAGTTATCTCTTTCCTGCCTTTCAGATCAGATGCCAACTCAGTTACCCTTTCATGACCAGTGGTACACATGGTATATCACCCACTTTTTCCGGCTCTCAGGTTCTTTGGGAGTGTATTTTCACCACTGAAAATACTTGCTAGTCTCCAGTGGGGACTTACGTAATGGCAAAAGGTGAAAGAAATGTTAGCTGAAGCAAAATAGCTGGGTTATGAGGCTTGCAAGTAAGATAGTGAAAGTAAGGAAGTGTGACTGGGTAAAAATTTTGTCTTTTTTTGGCTTTTGTATCCCTAGATAAGACTTGTAAGCATATTTATGGTTCCCTGTGTTAGGGAGCCCCAATAGGTTTGTTTTGTTTTGTTTGAGTGTGTCTCATATTTGGAAAGCCAAATATTCCCCATGTAATGTGATGGAAGCCATCACAAAAAACATCAGCAACCAAAGTCTGGTGATACAGATGGGAAACCGCTAAGCATAGGTTCAGGAACCTTAAAAGTTCTGTGGTAACCAAATAGTACCATATAATATTTCTCAAAATTCGCATTACCAACTGAAAATTTAAACACACCCCATGACTCAGAATGCTTCCATTAATGAAAACATATGGTATTTAAAAAAATTTCAAAGCAGAAAATAATTGGATCTTGAAAGTGTTAAGAGCGAACATATCCCAAAAGCATTTTGTCTTTTTTCCCCCAAAATATATCAAGCACTTGTACAGGCTTTTCCCCATAAAACCTGCCCTGAGGATTTTGCACTGCACAGCCAGCCCAGTGGAACATGT
The DNA here is from genome assembly GCF_000243295.1 of Trichechus manatus latirostris. Taxonomy (NCBI): domain Eukaryota; kingdom Metazoa; phylum Chordata; class Mammalia; order Sirenia; family Trichechidae; genus Trichechus; species Trichechus manatus. The sequence continues at coordinate 3,210,039 of NW_004444000.1, read as the reverse complement.
TTTAGAGTTTGGGCGTGTCCTCTTTCTAATAAAGTTTCCCTTTTATCATATTCAAAAATGCCTGAGTCCCTTACTGCTGCTGTGGAGTGCAGCTCCTCTACAAAGGACCTCAGCAGAACTCTGGATTGATTTAAATTTCCTTATCTGTGTGATTAGCTCAGCCACAGAGCAGATACTTGGTGCTTATCAGCCCATTAAAGAGTCAAAGAATGCTGTTACCAGTTTTTTATCTCCAAAATGCACACAAAGCCCTGCTGATCATTCTATTAATTTGTTAATGAACTTGTCCTGTAGACAGATCTCTGTTCCTTTGGAAGGTAGGGTGGGGAACTGAGCTTTTAAAGGAGTTTGAGTCTTTAGAGCTAAAGCTTAAAATTGTCTAAGTGCTTGTGAAAGCTGAGATTCACCTGCTTGTTTTTGTTTTTTGTTTTTATTTTCTTTTAACCTTCTACTGAAATAGCAGGCACATAGAGAGACAAAGAAATTAACGTGGGAACAACTCAACGTGAAATACAAACAGACCCAGGCCCAGGCAGAGTGGGGCAAAGACCTCAGGCAGAGACATTTTGAATAAGTTGGCACATATATCAGGTCTTCTACAGCCAGATCTTCTCTCAACTTTTTGCAGCTAGTACATGGATGACAATTCTATCCAAGAATAGGAAATTCTGGGGGAAATGGTTTCTGTTTTTCTTGCATATATTTTGCTGTACTTGGGGGCCATTACAAATTTACTTTTTTTTTTTTAATCTTCTCAGAAATACAGAAGATTCCAGAATTGCAGACACATGTCCACATATACCTCAAATGCACAAGGGTGCTGTATCAATACAGTCACCCTACCTGTGGGGTCCTGTAGGAGGGCAGTAGGCATTGGAGGCTCTCTGGTTCCCCAAGGGGTTTACTTTCTACTGAAACTCTTCAGATTCATAACTCTTCTGGGCAGAAAGATAGCTTAAAAACGATGTCAATGGCACACCCAAGTTCATTGCAGCACCGTTCACAATAGCAAAAAGATGGAAACAACCTAGGTGCCCATCAACAGACGAATGGATAAACAAATTATGGTATATCCACACAAATGATAAAGGTCAACGATGAAGCCGTGAAACATCTTATAACATAGAGGAAGCTGGAGGGCATTATGCTGAGTGAATTTAGTCAGTCACAGAGGGACAAATATTGTATAAGACCACTATTATAGGAACTCAAGAAAAGGTTTAAACACAGAAGAAAACATTCTTTGATGGTTAAGAGGTTGGGGAGGGAGGGTGAAGGTTATTTAATAACTAGATAGTAGATAAGAATTATCTTAGGTGAAGGGAAGTACAGCACACACTACAGGGGATGTCAGCACAACTGGACTAAACCAAAGCTAAGAAGTTTCCTGAATACAGTCAAACACTTTGAGAGACAGAGTAGCAGGGGTAGGGGTCTGGGGACCATGCTTTCAGGGGATATCTCAGTCAATTGGCATAACAAAGCTTACTAAGAAAAGGTTCTGCATTCTACTTTGGTGAGTGGCGTCTGGGGTCTTAAAAGCTTGTAAGTGGCCATCTAAGATGCATCAATTGGTCCCAACCACCTGGAGTAAAGGAGAATGAAGAACACCAAAGACACAAGGAAAACATTAGCCCATGAGACAGCAAGGGCCACATAAACCAGAGACTTCATCAGCCTGAGACCAGAAGAAGTAGATGGTGCCCAGCTACCACCAATGACCACCCGGACAGGGAACACAACAGAGAGTCCCTGATGGAGGAGGAGAAAGGCGGGGTGCAGAACTCAAATTCTGGTAAGAAGACCAGACTTAATGGTCTGACTGAGACCAGAGGAACCCTGGAAAGCACGGCTCCCAGATTCTCAATCAGCCCAGAACTAAAACAATTTCCAAGGCCAACTCCTCAGACAGGGATTGGACTGGACAGTGGGACATAATGTGGTACTCGTGAGGAGTGTGCCTCTTTGTTCAATTAGATACAAGAGACTAAATGGGCAGCTTCTCTCTGGAGGTGAGAGGGGAAGGCAGAGAGGGTTAGGAGCTGGTTGAATGGACTTGGGGTATCAGGGGTTGAAAGGAGGAGTGTGCTGTCACAGTAAGTGGAGGGCAATTAGGGTCACATAACAATGTATGTATAAATTTTTGTATGGAGACTAAGTTGAAACATAAACTTCATTTAAACTACAACAATTAAAAAAAAAAAATGGTGTCAATGGCCCAGGAATCCCTGGTCTGTTCCATTGGTGACAGAATCTGCCATTTGTGATTTATAGGAAGAGAGTGAGTGAGCCATAGGAGTTGGCCCTTGGCCACTTCAGTTCAAACCAAAGAGCTTCATACAGTCATGGTTCTATTTCAGTGTCTTTGTATATGTTGTTCCAACTGCCTTTTCCACCCTTTCCACCTGGAATAGTCCTGTTCACTTTTCAAGGAACGGTTTGAAAGTCACCTTTTCAGGGAAATCAACTCCTTCACATTGAGTTAGCTGTTTCCTTCTCCATCTTCCTGGAGAGAAGCTCATTCACTCCCTCTCCTAGCATTTATCACAACTCTTTCCCCTTCTCATGATAATCTAAATGAGGGCTGCCAGGGCATCGTATCTTTGTAGTTTCAGCATGTAATGGAATATCAGATATACGGAAAGTGTTCAACAGCTATTTGATAAATGAGTAAAATTTGTGAATAAATAGATGAACAAATGAATGAACAAGTTCTAAATGCAGGAAGAGGCAGCTTGGAAGTGAGCAGACTTGTCAGAGAAGGGAGAATTTTCAAACGTTTAAAGAGTTATTAAAGTATCCTTGTAACACAATAAAGAAATATGGCCTGGATCATAGTTTAATGGAGTGAATCTTAATTAATTTAATAATTGTAACCAAAAGTTTCTGATCAATGAATGCATGGCAATCTGAAAGGAGGCCTCTAGTGATGACTTTAGGACTCTGGCTTTAGCCTTAATTTATTTGTATTTTTATCAACATTTTGAATAAAGATACAAAGAGAATATTTGTCAAAATTTACGAATGACATGAAGCCAGGTGGAATAATAAATAAATTAGAAGACAGAAAAAAAAAGATCCAAAAATATCTCAAGAGGCAAGAATTATGAGCTGAGTTTACCAAGTTGACATTAAAGAGAAAGGAGTAGAAAGCCATGCAATCAGATCCCAAAACAACTGTAGAATATAAGATGGGAAAGATGTAGCTAAGCAGCAGCATTCTCGAAAATCCACAGGGAATTTAGCTGAGTGTGAGTTCATAATGAGCTCACATCGTGAACTGACTAAAAAAGAAGTTAATGCCAACTTGGGAAACATGATTGGTGGTAGAGTATCTCAAAATTTTTTAGAAGGCTGTAGGTAAACGCTTGCAGGTTATGTTCAGAAAAGAGTAACCAAACGTGTCAAGAGGGCTTGAACTCATCCATGTTGGAAATGAGGAAATGAGAGTCTTGGGCAGATTAAATCTGGAGACAAGGACATTTAATAGAGATTCCATTGTTAAATTAATAAGATCTGAAATATTTACATCTGGGAAGTGGGATCAGACTCTTTCTGCATGTTCTAAGTGGTATAATGATTTTTAATGGCAGTTGTTAGCTGTCGTGAAATTGATGCTAACTCCTGGTAACCTTATGTACAAGAGAACAAAACGTTGCATGGTCCTGTATCATCCTCATAACATCCAGCATGTTTTAGTCCATCATTGCGCCAATCCGTCTCACTGAGAGTCTCCCATACCTTGTTAATGGCAATAGGTATAGGGAAGTTTACTTCAACTTAATACATGGAGGGATTTTTAAAGTCACAGCTATGTAACAATAGTGCAAGCCATCACAGTAGAAGTGAGCTTCAGTGGTTACTTGTTACTAGAGGCATTGAGGTTGTGACTTGATGAATGCCCACCAGAGACACTCTTGTGAGGATTCACGTATTGCATGAATAATTAGCGTGGACAACTTTTAGTTCCCTGAGATTTTCTGATTCTACCTGAAGGAGGTATGTTGTAAAGTTCCAGAAAGCATGGTTAATTTAAGGAAAATTTTAAGGATTAATATAAGGAAAAACATTCTAAAAACTAAAGTTATTTAAAAATTTCAAAACAGGACGTGGGGGCCAAGATGGCAGACTAGTCAGACGCTTCCTGTGGTCCCTCTTAAAACAAAGACCCAAAAAAAGAAGTGAATGGATTGTATATGACAATCTACGAACCCTGAACATCAAAGACAAAGTTGAGGAATCAGACTGAGTGGCAGGGGGAGGGGGAGATGGTTCAGAAGCAGTGGGGAGTTGCCAGACCTGAGCAGGTGGGAACCAGCACCTTGCAGGCTGGATCGGCTGGCACAAGTGCTGAGGCAAGCAGTGCTGCTCAGGATGCATTTTCCACATTGAGAGAGACCAAGCTCTGTAGAGGCAGCTCAAACCTCCAGAACCTGCGAGAAAATTTTTGGCTACGACATATCCTATCAGGGTATAATCTCTAAAATCAACAAGATACTGCAAAACTCCAACTGCAAAAAACAAATAACCCAATTAATAAATGGGCAAAGGGCATGAACAGACACTTCACCAAAGAAGACATTCAGGTGGCTAACATATACATGAGGAAATGTCACGATCATTAGCCATTAGAGAAATGCAAATCAAAACTACAATGAGATACCATCTCACTCCAACAAGGCTAGCATTAATCCAAAAAACACAAAATAATAAATGTTGGAGAGGTTGTGGAGAGACTGGAACACTTATACACCATTGGTGGGAATGTAAAATGGTACAACCACTTTGGAAATCGATTTTGCACTTCCTTAAAAAGCTAGAAATAGAAGTACCATATGATCCAGCAATCCCACTCCTTGGACTATATCCTAGAGAAATAAGAGCTGTCACACGAATAAATATATGCATACCCATGTTCACTGCAGCACTGTTCACAATAGTGAAAAATGGAAACAACATAGTTACCCATCAATAGATGGATAGATAAACAGATTATGGTGTATTCACACAATGGAATACTACGCAATGATAAAGAACAACGATGAACCTGGGAAACATCTCATAACATGGATGAATCTGGAAGGCATTATTCTAAGTGAAATTAGTCAATCACAAAAGGACAAATATTGTACGAGAGCACTATTATAAAAACTCAAGAAAAGGTTTAAATACAGAAGGAAACATTCTTTGATGGTTACTAGGGTGAGAGGGAGGGAGAGGGAAATTCATTAACTAGATAGTAGACAAGAATTATCTTGGGTGAAGGAAAGGACAACACACAATACAGGCGAAGTCAGCACCACTGGACTAAACCAAAAGCTAAGAAGTTTCCTGAACACAACAAAACACTTCGAGGGACAGTGTAGCAGGGAAGGGGTCTGGGGACCATGGTTTCAGGGGACATCTAGGTCAGTAGGAATAACAAAGTTTATGAAGAAAATGTTCTGCATCCCACTTTGGTGAGTGACGTCTGGGGTTTTAAAAGCTAGGGAGCAGCCATCTAAGATGCATCATTTGGTCCCAACTCACCTGATGCAAAGAAGAATGAAGAACACCAAAAACACAAGGAAAATATTAGCCCAAGAGACAGGAAAGGGCCACATAAACCAGAGACTCCATCAGCCTGAGACCAGAGGAACTAGATGATGTCCGCCTACCACCAGTGACTGCCCTGACAGGGAACACAACAGGGAGTCCCTGACAGAGCAGGAGAAAAGTGTGGTGCAGACTCAAATTCTAGTAAAAAGACCAGACTTAATGGTGTGACTGAGAGGGGAGGAACCCCAGAAGACACAGACCCTGAACTCTCTGTTAACCCAGAACTAAAAACATTCTCAAAGCCAACTCTTCAGACAAAGAATAAACTGGACTATAAGACATAAAATGACACTCGTGAAGAGTGTGCTTCCTAGTTCAAGTAGATACTGGAGACTAAATGGGCAGCTCCCGTCTGGAGGTGAGATGAGAAGGCAGAATGTGATAGGATCTGGTTGAATGGACATGGGGAATCCAGGTGAAAAAGAGGAGTTTGCTGTCACATTATAGGGATAGGAACTAGTGTCACATAAAAATATGTGTACAAATGTTTGTATGAGAAGCTAACTTGAGCTGTAAACTGTCACCTAAAGCACAATAAATAAATAAATAAAAACAATGATTTGTTTCTCCCTCCAAAGATATTGTTATAGAGGGGATCCTTGCATTTGGCAGAAAGTTATAGTGGATGATCCTTAAAGTCCCTTCAACATCCAGGATTCTAAGGTATAGTGGAAAGAACTTTGTGCGTTCAGAAGACATTGGTTCTAGTCTTAGTTCTGACAGGCATTGTAAAGTCATTTACCCACTTTTAGCCCAGCGTGTTCATCAGCAAAATGAGCTGATATTAACTTCTTCTGCCTACCTTACAAGGTTGTCAAAAAGATCAAAGCTTCTAGAAAATTTAATTAGGTATAATACAAAACCAATGTGTCCTTGCCATTATTGTCATTGCTCTGGTGTTTGGATCTTCTTGCTCCTTGATTCACCTCCATCCCCTGCCTCACCACACTCTCCTCTAAGAAGCTGTAATTTATTCCTGGTAGGTAGGGATGATGCTAAACATCTTACAGTACAGATGACAGCCCCCCACAGCAAAGACCTATCTGGCTCAAAAATGTCTAAATACCAAAGTTGAGACAAATGAAACAGCTCCTGGTCTAGATAAAGGATAAGATCCTTTGTGCTTATCCAAGGTCCTCAGTAGTAAACTCAACCTCCTGCCTGACTTTTGGGGCCCTGGTATGATCAAGTCTATTACAGAGCCCTAGGAGATTTTGATTGAAAGCACTTGGAAGACAGAGAGAGGAAATGAGAATCTCTCTGAATTTAGATCAATTGTAAAATAATTCAATGTAAACATTTCTCAAAGAAGAGCTTTTTTTTTTTTTAATATTTATTGTCATTAGGTGCTATTGAGTCAATTTTCAACTCATAATGACTCCATGTGACAGAGGAGAACTGTCTCATAGGATTTTCTAGGCTGTAATCTTTACAGAAACAGATCACCAAGTCTTTCTTCCTTGGAGCAGCTAGGTAGGTTCGATCCACCAACCTTTCAGTTAATAGCCAAGCACTTAACCATTGCACCATGGGTTGCATATAGCAGAAGCTCAATTCATATCTTAAATTAGCTAGATTATAACAAGGGGCCCTGGTGGCCTAGTGGTTAAGCATTTGGCTACTAACCAAAATGTCGGCAGTTCAAATCCACCAGCCCCTCCTTGGAAAACCCTATGGGACAGTTCTACTCTGTCCTATAGTGTTGCTATGACTTGGAATGGACTCGACAGCAACGGATAGATTAAAACAAAGCTAGACTCAAGAGATCCTCTAATGATGAAAACACAGTTTTGCTCTAGGCTTCTCCCATACCATGCTGGATATTTTAACATTCTGTCCAGGACTTTGGATGTCTCACTCCCTGTTGGCTTTGGGATGTTGATCTGTATCTGAACTGGGCTAGCATCTCCCACAGAAATTAGCACCAGTGCTATTTAATCTACAACATCATTTTAAAGATGAGGTAAGAGGTACAGAGAAGTTGGTAACTGACTCTTTGTAGTGGTGGTCCTGATACGAGAACTAGTTTTCTTGGCTAAGGCCCCTGGCTTTCCCACACCATGCAGCATGTGGGCTCTGCCACACAGAGTAAAGGGTGTTTAATCTTTACAAGATAAGACTTCCCTTGGATATAAAAAATACAAGAAACTTCTCTTATATCATGATAATAATCACTTTCTGGTTAGTGTGTGTTATGGATTGAATTGTTTTCCAAAAATACGTGTTGTAAATCTTAACCTCTATGTCTAAAGTTGGAGCTCTGGTGGCATAGTGGTTAAAAGCTCAGGCTACTAACCAAAAGGTTGGCAGTTTGAATCTACTAGCTGCTCCTTGGAACCCTTATGGGGTAGTTCTACTCTGTCCTTATAGGGTCACTGTGAGTTGGAATTGACTTGATGACAATGGGTTTTTTTTGCAACTGATTTATGCCCAAAGTTCTAATTCTATTTGCATTTGAAAATTGGTTGTCTTTGTTATGTTGATGAGACAGGATTAGTGTAGGATGTGTCTTGAGTCAATAATCTTTGAGATACTGTATAAAAGAGACTAAACAGGCAAGAGAGCAGGAAGAGATGGGGGAAGATCCACGTGGAGATCTCCAAGGAACCAGGAAACAGAAGCTAAAGGACCTTCCCCAGAGGTGACAGAGAGAGAAAGCCTTCCCCTAGAGCCGGAGCCCTGAATTTGGACTTCTAGCTCCCTAAACTGTGACAAAAGAATTTCTATTTGTTAAAGCCATCCACTTGTGGTATTTCTGTTATAGCAATGCTAGATAACTAAGTGTACAATATCACAAAAATAAAGTATTTAATGCAATAAATTAGGAAAAACTAGTTTAAACAGTGTACACATCCAATATATGCCAGCTTCACAAGAAGGCCAAATTTCATTAAGATGAAACTCAGTTCAGCATATCATATTTAAGTATTTTAACAAAGGTTTATTTAAACATATTCTTTGAAGAGTAAGTATTATAAGATGATAATGATAATTATTCACTGTAAGCATAATGGGTCACTTGACAGAAGGCATTAAATGTAAGGATAATTTCAATAAAAATTAAAAACCTCACTTCTACCACCCTACTTTATAACAAAATTTTGAAAGACAATGGCCCAAAATTCCCCTTGTTCTATCTCTGCAGCTTGAGGCTTAACAGTATATAGTAATGGTTCCTCAATATTACTTAGGATAGTGTCTTAGTGTTCTAGTGATGCTATAACAGAAATAACACAAGTGGATGGCTACAGAAGTTTATTGTCTCACAGTCTAGTAGGCTACAAGTCCAAATTCAGGGTGTCATCTTCAGGGGAAAGCTTTCTCTCTTTGTCGGCTCTGGAGAAAGGTTCTTGTCCTCAGTCTTCCCCTAGACTAGGAGCTTCTCAGTGCAGGGACCCTGGGTCCAACAGACACGCTTTGCTCCCAGCACTACTTTTTCCGTGGTATGAGGTCCCCCTGTCTCTCTGCTTGCTTCTCTCTTTTATATCTCAAAAGAGATTGAATTAAAATACAACCTAATCTGATAGATTGAATCCTCCCTCATTAACATAACTTCCCCTACTTCTGCCTCATTAACATCATAGAGGTAGAATTTACAACACATAGGAAAATCACATCAGATGACAAAATGGTGGACAATCACACAATACTGG
>NW_004444000.1:3149743-3200688 GCF_000243295.1 Trichechus manatus latirostris | reverse complement strand
GAATTTACAACACATAGGAAAATCACATCAGATGACAAAATGGTGGACAATCACACAATACTGGGAATCATGGCCTAGCCAAGTTGACACACATTATAGAGGGACACAATTTAATCCATAACAGACAACAGGAAAAGCCCTATGTCCTACAGGAAACTCAAGGTGGTATTTATACCTGCAGCAGGTATAATTGGTCTAGGACAAATGTCAGAAAAACATACTTATATTTAATTTCAATGCTTGCAGGTTATGCTGCAAGATTTTCTGTTCCTGCTGCCTGTCCATCTCAAGATTATTACCATATTTTTATGCAAATAATGAGCACCTTCGATGTTTGTTTGCCAACCACAGCCCCCCTTCCCCAGGCTGCTGTTAAAAAAAAAAAATAGCATAGTGCACTTACAAAAATACCTTGGAGGGGAGGGTGTAGTTGGCAAACAAACATAGAACATGTAAGTTATTTGCGCAAAAATACGAGATTTGATCACAGTCCCTTTCTCACGAAGGAAGGGTAGGACAGGTCTAAAAGACCCATTGTTTATCCAAGTGCCACCATCTATCAGCAGAACCCAGAAGACTGCTTCCCAGAGCTGTATTTCTTTCCTTGAAAAAGATTCTTCTTCTTCTTCTTTTTTTTTTTTTTTTTTTTTAAGTGATGCACGGCATGTACTGACACTTTGCAAGGGATAGAGATATATATTCAGCTCTGCTCTCTTAGATCACAGGGATCAGCTAGATGAGGTTTGCATTTGTATGGACACAACATGAAGTCCAGTGGAAGAAGAGAAGCGAGAAGAATATGATTGTAATCTGAGTTGAATAAAAATATTTCCTATGCCAACCAGTTTGAGCATTGGTCATTTTCAGTTTATCTATCATCTATTTCTAACCTGCCTTCTGTTGTCCAACACACTTCTACAGCCCTAGTGTTGGTGTCACCTTTTTCTCTTAAGAGAACATTTGCATAAACCTCCCAAATTCCCAAAGAATAGAAAAGTGGATAAATTCTTTGTGATGATTTCACCCAAAGGAATAATATTCAGCAATCAAAATGAATGAAGCATAGCTACAGGCAAAATATAGGATGAAATTTAGCAATACAGTTACAAATACAAAACATTATAAACAGCATGATACTCTCTTCTAAGTTAAAACAAAAACTCTAAAAAATATACAGTTAAGAAATGTACATATTAATGGTCTGACTGAGACTGGAGGAACCCCAGAAAGCACGGCCCCTGGACTCTCTGTCAACCCAGAACTAAAACAATTACTGAGGCCAGCTCTTCAGACAAAGATTGGACTGGACTGTGGGACATAAAATGATACTCATGAAGAGTGTGCTTCTTAGCTCAAGTAGATACATGAGACTAAATGGGCACCTTCTGTCCAGAGGTAAGATGAGAAGGCAGAGAGGGTTAGGAGCTGGTTGGAGGGACACAGGAAATCAAGAGTGGAAAGGAGGAGTGTGCTGTCACAGTTCAGGGGGAGCAATTAGGGTCACATAACAATGTATGTATAAATTTTTGTATGAGAGACTAACTTGAATTGTAAACTTTCACTTAAACTACAACAATAAAAAAAAATGAAATGTACGTATATGACAAAACCAATAGGTAGGTTGGAAGGTAGATATAGACGGATGGATAGATAGACAGACAGACAGATAGACAGACAGATAGAAAGAAAGAAAACAAGGGGATGGAGGAGGACATATACAAGTAGATATAAATTGTCCATGTTCTCGCTTCTTGTTGGGTGCAGTGTTCAAAAGTATGCATTATATTAGGAAGGAAGAAATAAAGTGAAGGTAGGAAGGAAGGAGGAGGAAGCCATGCACAAAACAATCTTGAGAGTGTGGCATGAACCCATCATTATAATTAATACAATTCTGTGTGCCTGAGTTCCAAGTAGAGACAAAAATTGACTAGTCACTCTTCTGCTTCCCAACATCCAGGGCTCCCTATCACAAATGTAAGACACATTCCAGTCTCTGGCATGATTTTTCCACAGCCTAACTACTAACATCATCTCTGGTTATTGCCCATGTGTTATAAGCTCCAGCTGCAATTAACTCTTTGCTCTTGTTTCCTATTCTTGAAGACGAACTTTCAGACCACCTTGCTTTGCTTCTACTCTTCTTTTTTGCTTATGTTCTACCCTATTTCTCTACCTAACAAAATCCTATACATACTCCAAGACTCGGCACAAATATTGCCTTCTCTTGAAAATGTTGATGACCTTCCTCTACCTGCAGCACACTAAGTAAGAATGATCCCTCTGCCAGGTTCCATAGTTCTTTGCGCCCATTTTTCAGTAGATGCTTAGTGCAATGATATACATTGAATTAGTCCCCCAAATCATGTGCTGGGTTCCTAACCCCTATACCTATGGAGATAATGTATTGTAATGAAATGTAACCACATTTTATAATGCAATCTAATGTTTTGTTAATGAGGCCATATCATGGTGGGTGTGTCCTAAACTTAATCACTCTGAGTTATAAAAAGAGTACATTAGACACAGAGACAAGGACAAACTGGCGAAGACAATTACCATGTGAGGATTGTCAAGGAACCAAACAACTCCTTGGGATACCGACAAGAAAGGAATTGATATAGCTTATACCCTGATTTGGACTTTTAGCCTCCAGAGCTGTGAGAAAATAAGTTTCTGTTCTTTAAAGCCAATCACTTCTGGTATTTGTGTTACAGTAGCACTAGGAAACTAAGACATATGCCGTATTTTAAATGGATGTGTTTATCGGTCTCACTTGGATTCTGAGATCCTGGAGGACAGGCCTATGTTTTCTTCATTTTGTGATCCCCTAGTGTTTTTGTTATTGTTAAGTGCTGTTGAGTCGACTCTGACAGAGCCACTTTACGTATAACAGAATGAAACATTGCCTGGTCCTGCATCATCCTCACAATCGTTACTATGTTTGAGCCCATTGTTGCAGCCACTGTGTCAATCCATCTCACTGAGGGTCTCCCTGTTTTCCACTTACCCTTTGCTTTACCAAGCATGATGTCCTTCTCTAGCAACTGGTCTCTCCTAACGACCTGTCCAAAGTAAGCGAGACAAAGTCTCTCCATCCTTGCTTCAAAGGAGCGTTCTAGCTGTACTTCCTCCAAGGGGATAGATTTGTTCATTCTGGCAGTCCATGGTATATTCAATATTCTTCACCAACACCACAATGAATGCATCAATTTCTCTTCAGTCTTCCTTTTTATTGTCCAAATTTCGAGTGCATATAAGATGATTGAAAATATCATGGCTTGGGTCAGGCGCACCTTAGTCATAAAAGTGATGTCTTTGCTTTTTAACACTTCAAAGAGGTCTTTTGTCGCTGATTTGCCTAATGCAATATGTCATTTCTTGACTACTGCTACCATGGGCATTGACTGTTGATCCCAGAAGAATGAAATCCTTGACAACTTTTATTTCTTCCCCATTTATCATGATTTTGTTTATTGGTCCAATTATAAGAATTTTTTTTTTTTCTTTATGTTCCAGTGTAATCCATACTGAAGGCCGTCTTTTGCCTTCATCAGTTTTTCAAATTGTCTTCACTTTCAGCAAGCTAGGTTGTGTCATCTGCATATCTCAGGTTGTTAACGAGTCTTCCTCCAATCCTGATGCTGCATTCTGCTTCACATATAGGCCATCTTCTCAGATTACTAGTACAGCATATAGATAAATAAGTAAAGGGAAAGAATACAACCGGGGCAGATTACTCCATAAGCAAGGTACCCACAGGCTTATTTGTGCTCACTTACTAATCTGAAATGCACAATTTCACATGGGTTTCACCACATCTGTAGTGCACAATTTCACCTGTTTTTCACCACATCAAAGATGTGAAACATCAAAGGATAAAACCCATGTGAAATTGTGCACTACAGATTAGTAAATAAACACCATTAAGCCCGTGTGTACCTTGCTTACTGTTTAATCCACCCCTGAATACAACCCTACCTCACATCTTTTTGAATTTTAAACCACACAATATCCTCTCGTTCTGTTCTAATGACTGCCTGTTCCATATATAGGCTTCGCATGATCACAATTAACTGTACTGGAATTCCCATTCTTCTTAATGTTTTCCATAATTTGTTATGATTCACACAGTTAAATGCCTTCACGTAGTCAATAAAACAACAGGAAAATCTCTTTCTGGTATTCTCTGCTTTCAGCCAAGATCCATCTGACATCAGCAATGATATTTGAATCTGGCTTATACTTCTGGCAGTTCACTGTGAATGTGCAGTGGCAGTCGTTTTTGAATTCTCTCCAGCAAAGTTTTGCTAGCATGTTATATTAATAATATTGTTCCATAATTTCCATACTGTTTGACCGCCTTTCTTTAAAATGGAAATAAATATGAATCTCTTCCAGTTGGCTGGCCAAGTAGCTGTGTTCCAAATTTCTTGACATAGATGAGTAAGCACTTACAGCATTGCATCTGTTTGTGGAAAGGTCTCAACTGATATTCCATCAATTCCTGGAGCCTTGTTTTTTGCTAATGCCTTCAATACCAGCAGTTCCTGATCATATGCTACCTCCTGAAAAGTTTGAACATCAACCAATTCTTTTTGGTACAGTGACTTTATGTGTTCTTTCCATCTTCTTTTGAGACTTTCTGTGTCATTCATTTTTTGCCCATAGAATCCTTCAATATTGCAACTCTAGGCTTGAATTTTCTCTTTAGTTCTTTCAGTTTGAGAAATGCCAATTGTTTTTCCCTTTTGGTTTTCATTATAATACTTTACCTTGTCTTCTCAAGCTGCCCTTTGAAATCTTCTGTTCAGCTCTTTTACTTCATTTCTTCTCTTAGTTAGTCTAGCTCATGAGCAAGTTTCAGTCTCTTCTGACATCCATTTTGATCTTTTGTTTGTTTCCTCTCTTTTTAATGACCTTTTACCTTTTCATGTTTGATGTCCCTGATGTTATCCTACAACTCTTCAGGTCTTCAGTCACCAGTGGTCAATACATCAAATCTATTCTTGAGATGGTCTCTAAATTCAGATGGAATGTATAGAAGATAGTATTTTGACTTTCTTGGACTTCTTTTGATTTTCTTCAGCTTCAACTTGAACTTGTATATAAGCAATTGATGGTCTGTTTTGCAGTCAGCCCCTATCTTTGTTTTGACTGGTAATATCAAGCTTCTACATAATCTCTTTCCACAATTTGATTCTTGTGTAAACCATCTGGAAAAGTTCACCAACTGTGTAGTTGCCATTTGTGTTGGTGAAAAAAATATTCCCAATAAATAAGTCATTGGTCTTGCAGAATTCTATTGATTGTCTATTGCTATGTAACAAATCATCACAAATGTTGCTAAAAATGTTATCTCACAGCTCTGCAGGTCAGAAGCCTGGGCAGGCTTGGCTAGGTTCTCTGCTTAGAGTCTTACAAGGTTGAAATCAAGGTGCCAGCTAGCTTGGGCTCTTATCTGGAGGCTCTAAGGAAAAACATGCTACAAAGCTCATTTAGGTTGTTGGCTAAGTTTAGGTCCTTTATGGTTGTAGGACTGAGGTGCCTGATTCCTTCCTGGCTCTCAATCATGGGCCATTCTTAGCTCTAAAGATCACCTACATTCCTTGCACATGGCCCCCTCCGTCTTCAAAGCTAGTTCAAAGACCTGTCAAATCCCCTAGGTGCTTTGAATCTCTCTGATTTCTTTTGTCACCAGCTGAAGACAGTTCTCCGCTTTAAGAACTCATGTGAGTACATTGGCCTCACCTAGGTAAGCCAGGATAAACTTCCTATTTTAAGGTTAACTGTGCCATGTAATATAACATACTCATGGGGCGATGTTTCATCATAGTCAGAGGCGCCTGGAATTAGGGCAGGGCATTATTAGGAGGCCATTTTAGAAATTTTGTGAACCACGTTCAGTATCTACAACACTGAATAAAAACAAAAAGAGACGAGAGAAAGGAGTCTCTAAAGCTTATTTCAAAGCTTCACACTTGTCCCCCACTCCCTCCAACCCCACATGCTCATATCAACATACAATCACAGCCATTATAACATCCTGGGAAGCACAGTCCACCCTATTCCTTTAGAAATGGCATTATTAACCTTGACTAACGTTTGTTCAAGGGTGACTTGGTAAACACTTAAAATAGAAGCACCCGAAGGTGCTTGTTAAAATGCAGAGGTCTGGGCCCCACTTCAGGTCTAGTAAATCAGGATCTCTGAGAGTGGTGCCTTGTAATATGCATTTTTAGTAAGCTCCCTATATAATTACTAAGCAATTTAATATTTGAGACTACTCTGAACTCAGGGTCAGATTATCCAATAAGCAAGGTACACATGGGCCCAATTGTGCCTTGCTACCAATCAGCAGTGCACAAGTTCACCTGTCCCCACCATGGCCAAGATGTGGTGAAACCCATGTGAAATTGTTCACCACAGATTAGCAAGTAAATACAATTGTACCCATGCATACCTGGCTCAGTGCAAGACAGTGCATACTGTATTTACTGGTTAATCTGCCCCTGCCTGGACCCCTCTGTTCTTTGATGATACTTCTTATGTTTAATGCTTATTTATTCATTTGGACAACTGATGTCCCACTTTTTCTTATACCTGAATTCCAGCAAATATCTTACCCAACACACTCTTACTGCTTGCTAGCGACTGGAGGAATAATAGCATACACACTCTCGGAAGGATCAATAAATAACTGGCCAGGAGTCATTTTCAGTGAGAGTCTTCAGTTTTGTACAACATATAAAACTGATCCAATGAGACTGTTGATTTTCTTTGCCATAGATTTTATATGCCCTCATTTTCCAAACATCTGTCTCTGTGGGCTCTTGCCTGACAACACTCTGGGAGAAGGGCATCAGAACCTTGGTAACTGCAGTACCAGGTAGGGGGCCTGCAGTCTGTTGGAGAGTCGGGATCTTTCTTATAGCATTTCAGTTATAACTGGTTTTTATTTATTTATTTGTTTAAAATTACTCTCTTATTTAAGAGTCTGGTAGTTAATGTTGTTATTTTTGCTTCTGAAAAGTCCATAAAGGTAAAAATATATATATATATATCACCTGATCTAGAGGGGAAGGAATAGGCCCATCATTCTAGAGAAAATAAACTTCTGGGATCAAATATGGGTACAGGAAAGGGAGAAAGAAAATTTATATCTACACTATGTAATCTTCCTCCTGCTCACCAACCTGCCCACCTGCCCACCTGCCCACCTACCCACCTGCCCGTCTGCCTGCCTGCCTGTCTTCATCCTTGCTTTCTATTTTTTTGTGCATTATGGCCAGTCAAGACAGCAAAGTATAGTCAGAAACACCTCCACCAATCTCCAAAATGAATGTCAACTCAGACATGTCCTTTTGCAGGTCAGGAATGTCTGACCCTCTTTTGAAGGCAGATTACAGTCAGATAGAGGAAAAGAGATATTAATTGTGCTCTAAGCTGTATTTATAGGTCATAGTTCATTGTGCTGCTGCTGGTTTCACACCAGCCGTTAAGAAGTCATAAAGTATAAAGAGATTCAACTGGGCTTATACTTGGAAACAACCTCTTCCTGCTTCCAGAGGACAGAAGTGTACAGTGGACACCTTGCATAACCCTGTGGCCCTGTATACCCAGAGGCACAAATTGTGTCATCCCCAGCAACAGCTAATGTGGCTTCATCACAGTTAGCGCTTAAATGAGAACTGACAAAACCAAAGCTCTTTGGTTCCATCTCTCCTGAGCCACACAGACGATGCTGGAAGGATGACTGCTCGTGCTTTTTCAGTGTGTTGAGTGAGTTTGAGCTGAGTCCCAAATTCTCTGTGTTCTCCAACAGTTCTCACAGTCACTGGGCTTTATTCTCAAAGATGATGTCACTGTGAGTAATTGTAATCACTGCATGCTGGTGAGACCAAAAAACCTAAAGAGGACTGTCACTCTTGTTTCCTGGCCACATAACATCTGGCTGGATTGTGGCTTTGGTTGCCTTTTGAAAGGGCAGGCTAAGAAAGCCCAAATCATGGACTCCTATTTATAGGTATAATAACTCAAAGATGCATACTCTCTGGATTAGTACTAGATTTAATGATACTCATCAAGCTCCACCAAATGTTAGAAGTCCTCATGTCCTTGAGTGTTTGAGAAGGAATTCTAGGTATACTAGTAATGTTTGGATAGGGATAGGGATGGGATCATCAAGGTTTGGCCAGCCCCAAGTTACCTTGGAACCAGTTCCTCCAGTGAGCGGACATAAGTGGGGTCAGACTGCTCCTTCTCCATGTCTCTCCATCTCGACAATACTTGATATTTGAATCTAAAGGTTAATTAAGTGCAGCTGCCAGGCAGAAAAGTCACAATCAATTATCATGTCTTCTTGTCCATTCCAGCCTATTCTTAATTATGTTCATTGGGTTTTTGGAAGGAGCTGTTTTTAAGCTAAGTTTTAGAAAAAGGGAACTATTTTGTTTTGTGCTGACAGCTCTGCCCTCCTACAACACAGCATTCATCTTCATCATCCTACGGTGTCCATGGTCTGCCTGTCACAGCAAAGGGGCAGGAGACAGGCTCTGCAGAGAGTTATTTCCCTAAGCGTACTGGAGAGCAGTCTGTGGGCAACCACCCTTGGACATAGAGTGTAGGACACACCATCAAGTGCTTCACTGAAGGAGTCTCCCTGATACGAAGGGCCGTTTCTGGTTAGACCACTGGAGGCTCAGAGCTGTTACCCAGAATCACCCTCCCTGGCTCACTGTAAACGTCCATGCACTCACTCCCACCACTAGCGTGGCAACCCTCACAAGCACGTGCATGCTCTCCCCAGTGCACTCATGTGCACATGCTGAATCCTTTGTCATCATCAACTATTTAAAATTCCACTGTTGTTAATTGAAGCAGCCCGAGCTGTGTTCTCATTAAGGAGGATCAATTCCTGTTGAATATTTACCTCCAGGGGCAATGTGGTCAGAATGAGCTGATGGTTTCTGTCTGGCTCACTAGAGCTAATGAGTGGCTGTTGCTATTGTAGTGCAGTCACTTGCCTGCAATTAGTCAAAATAACAAGCAGCAGCTCCTTGCAGGGATGCTGGATAGGCTACGTAAATACACATAGACAATTTCAAAAATGCCCTGCACATCTCGATGAATCATGCCTGAGGTCTGGGCCTCCCTGAATTGAAAATGGATTGCAAGCCCACCTTAAGGTTTTGAATCTCAGCAGTACGTCCCTTCCTCTGCCATCTATCTTCTCCAGACATTCACCCATAAACAGTCTGTGTATGATGGTCTGGTAAAGCCCACTGAAACACTCTGACTGCCTCTGATCTAAATGTGCTCCTATTAGTGACTTTCTACCTCAAGACAATTACCCACTAAAAGTCTTCTGAGAAATGAGCTTGAAAGCACTCTTGACGGGAGGTTGTTGTTGGCACTGGAAGTACCTTCGGTTCCATCTGCCATGAGCTGTCAGCACTGTAGAGCAGGCAGTTAGAAGTCTGACTCCTCTTTTTCTTTTCCAAGAACTCAGGGTTAGAGAAGGAGAAAGCAAAAGGAGATTCTTAACTTCTGAGGCTCTTGTCTGGCATCTGGGGACATCAGAGGATAATTCTTCTGAGCTATGGGGATGAGACTAAACCAACTACAGAGCCCCCCCCCCCAACCACCACACACACACACACACACACACCATGACTTAATGGTATGGAGAAGCAATTGACTCTTCTTTTAAGATATGGATCAATGAACACCAATTACAATAGATCCCATTAGGAAACTTTTTCTTTTCTATTACTTAGGAAAATCTTGCATTAGCAACCTGAACAAGGATTGGATTTTAATCTATTTCTGCCCCTACCCCCCACTTCCATGGCATAAATGGACCCCCATACAAATTAGCCTCACTGATTGATGCATATGGCATCACAAGACATTAACTTAAGATACAAATGTGTCCTTGCATCGATGTATTGATGTATCATTTCTGTGTTCACTGAAGAACTCATTCCCTCCTTACTTCATTTCTTTATTCATTTAGAAAATATTTATCAAGTACCTGTCAAGGTCCAGACACTGAATTAGGCACCGGGAATACATAGTCTTCATGGGGCTTACAGGCTAGTAAAAGGATATATGTGTGTAATTGAAAGAGTGCAACCAAGTGTAGAGATCATTGACTTTTAATCTGGGTTGAATTGTGTCTCCCAAAAAGATACGTTGAAGTCCTAACCCTGGGTACCTGTGAACATGATCTTGTTTGGAAATAGAGTCTTTGAAGATGTTATCAGTTCAATTAACATGAGGTCATATGGAGTAGGGTGGGTCCTAACCCAGTCTGAAAGAGAAGAGACAGGGAGACACAGACAGAGGAAGTATACCATGTAAAGATGCATCTACAAGCTAAGGAATGACTGAGACAACCAGAAGCTGAGAGAGACAAGAAAGGATCTTCTCCTAGTGCCTTCGAAGGCAGCATGGCTTGGCTGACAAGTTTACTTGGACTACTAGTCTCCAGAACAGTGAGACAACAGATTACAGTTCTTATAAGCCATCCAGTTTGTGACGTTTAGTTAAGGCAGCCCTAGGAAACTAATTCAACTTTTGATTCTGAAGGTTTTTTTATTTCCAAAATTTTCAGGCCAGAACATTTTCTTAGAAATGGTTATGACTTCTGAGAGGGAAGAGATTTGTTTTTATTAGCAACCTCAAAAAAGCAAATGGAGACTCCAAAGAAGGAGCACTCAGTATACTTCTCTATTCAAGAAGATGTGTTCCCTAGTCCAGGTCTGTCCAGGGGCAGGTTAACCAGTAAGCACAGTATTCACCGTCTTACAGCAAGCAAGATATGCATGGGCTTAATTGTGCTTACTTACTAATCTGTAATGCTCAATTTCATCTGGTTTTCACTACGTCTTTGATGCTGTGGTGAAAACCAGGTGAAATTTTGCACTGGATTAGTAAGTAAGCACAATTAAGCTCATGTGTACCTTGCTTACTGGGTAATCAGTCCCCGTCTGTAGCACATCCTGGCTCAGCAACCAAGGACTCAGTTGTCTCATGTGGTCAGTGCAGTTATAACTGAGATTTAATCAATGGCAATTAGGTTTGCAACATCTGTGCTGGAGAGAGGGTATGCAAGTGAGCAGGGAGTGCATAGCTCCCTCCCTGCCACACACAGGAAAGAGACTCTCTTGCTCACTTGGAGGTATGTGCCACATCATTAGGGAAAAAATGAAGATAAGTGGATGTCATTTCTAACTTGCTGCTCATGGAGAAGGCTAAGGACAATAAGGAAACGGGAAATAGCAGCTGGTGCCACTCAGCATTCCAGCTCACCCACCCTTTGATCCTTATCAGCCATTAGGGAAGGTAATTAAGCCAGTGTCTCACACAGCCAACACTGTGCTGGTCAAAACTAATCTGCACCTTGTGCTCACAACAAAATAGCAGACCCTGAATCATTGGCATCGGGGGACATTCCAGCCTCCACTTGCCCATGATGTGACAATGTGCTGCACCCTGCACTGGAGAACAAAGCCGACCAAGAGCTCACTCTATGATTTGCTTTCTGAATATCCGCAGCGACTGTGTGCAGAAGTCAACCCGTGGTGAAGTAAAACCTCAACACGTAGTCACAGATGAGAGAAAGACACCAGCATACTACATAGGATCCCACTAGTGGATGGCCTGGGGTGGGAAAAATCTGAATTGTAATTAGAAACGGGACCTAGGAAACTCATCTTGTGAGTTCCTATACAGACTAGGAGGGGGTGGCATTTTCCCTGATAATAGAGATGGCAAGTTTTTCCACAGAAGGTGCAATTTTGGGACATGTCACAAGGATAATAAAAATGAAAATACAGGAAATATTTGAAAGAAATAACCTATAAATCCCAATAGCAAACTTCTTTGAAGGGAAAATTCATGGATGAACAACTCATCATTCTTTCCTTTTTTTTGGTTGTTATTTTTTAATTATTTTCCTTTCTAAGGAACCAACATTAAAAAATATATATATTTATTTTGTGCTACCCACCAAGGCAGAGGAAAGCATCTAGATAAAAATTAATCATAGGAGATTCAAAGATAAATCTCCAATCTATGGACAGAGCTTGGACTCTGGAATAACAAGAGGGGTGCTGCTCACTGACACCGAGTGGGAAACCCTGCGTGTGGATGGTTTCATCCAGTCTGCAAATGGCCCCAGGAGACAGATGCCGTTATAACTCTATTTATAAGGAAACTGAGGAAGAGACGTTAAGCCACTTGCCCAGGGACACACAATCAGTAAATGACAAAGTGACAAACCTCCCCTTTGAGGTCTATCCGTTAAGCCTGGGCAGTCTTTCTGCCGTATTTGCCTTTTTGCAAATGAGAGAGACAGGACACTGAAGCCTTGAAGAGGAGACACTTACCTGCATGGGGTCATCATAGCACTTCAGAAAATGATATCACTGCTCAACCCTCTCTTGGATGAAGGACAGTCACACATCTGCACACATATTACGTCTCACCAGACTTAATCTAGTTAATTCCCCCCCCCCTTTTTTTTTTTTGGAGGGGAGAGCAATTTAACATTGTTCTTAGATGGGTTATCTCTTTGATATCATCTGCTTCCTTGCAACCCTGACCTAGCGTAGAGTTTGGGATGCTGACTGCCATTAGCAGATGCACAGCCCTGGGCATCACACCGGCAGGTGTTAGGTCACAGGGTTTAACTCACTCCAATCTAGGAACCTGTAATTTTCTTCTTAAAATAGCTTTGGATGGCCCTTGCCTTCCCCCTGGAGTCCTACACTGAATGCAGCTGAGTTTTGTTGTTATACAGCTGCTGTGGTTGGCCTCTGGGGTAGGTGATGGATTTCTCCATACAGCATTATTACATCTGCAAAGCACTTCACAATGCTCAGGGATGAAAGGAGTTATAAATGAAAGATATTATTATTAATAAGCATGTAGATGAACAAAGGGAAAATGTACTCATTCTCACTATCCATCACCTTACCACACTTCACCTATAGACCATGATCTTCTGGAGCCTCAAGGAAAGCCTATTTGTAGAAATCGATAACTGGTTTTAAAAAATAGATCTGTCTCCACTGGAGCTGACTACTCAGGGGTTTCTCATAATTCTATGCAACAGTCAATATTAGCCATCACTGCCTCAAATAAAGACTGAATTCAAATTTAGTTAAGATTAGTTTCATATGCTAATCTACCAACTGATTATTAAATGTATTTACTGAGGATTTTGAAAAATAGGGTGTAGGGAAAACAAGGAAAGAAAAGCCTGCGTGAGTCTGTTTGATGTGAGCTCTGAGGCTAACCCGTAGTGATGGGCTCACATGAACCCCATTCTCCTGGCTAATAAAGTTAACACTTGGTGGAACCGAGTTTCCCTCTGTGGGTGGCAAGAGGCTTTTCCATCGTCTGCATGGTAAGGTAAAGGAAGCATACCAGTCACCCAGTCAGTCAGTCAGAAGCATTAGTCACCCATCCCCTTTGTGCAGAAGCCCCAAGCTAATTGCTGTGCAGAATGTTGAGTTGGGTATCATTAGGTATTACAATGGAAGCAGTAGACAGCTCCATCTCTTGAGATTGTTTTGGTCCATGGGGAAATTAGACCAATGCCAATCTATGTAAGCATAGGGGGCATTGAGTGGGAAGGATGGGAAGTGTTACCAGACTTCAGGTAGGTTGGGGTAGGAGAAGCTAAGAGAAGGCTTCTGGACCAAGTGTGTCAAGCAGTTTTGATAGAAACTGGGAGTGTGCTTTAGGAGAGAGGTATATTCTTATTAGGTGAAACAGCACACATACCCATGGGACTTAACTGTTAGAAGGTGAAACTTCTGGAGAGGGATAAATATGGAGCAATCGTCGGTAAAACACATGCATGAAGAAGGGGAGAGTCACTCCAAGTAATTCATGTACAACAGAGAGCTACATATAAATTTTTGCCCTGAGAATATTTAATTTCACCGTGCAAAATATGTCAAGCAAGCCTCATGTTTTCCCAGGATAATTCAGATAGTGGTGAAGTCTTCATCAATAAAAGATATGAGGGATGGAAAGGCTCTCCTTCTATGCCTTTTTGCCAGTCCTCATGCAATTCAACTTGGGCTAGTAGGGCCATTTAGTTGAAGACCTAAACACAAGATTACTCATCCATGACTCAGTTCTACTCATATGTCTCAGGGAGAAGGAACTTGTTCTTATGTTCTTTCTATGCCAGTGATCCTCCTAATCAGTGTATAAGAATTGTGTACAGTGTAGAGTTTTTGATACATCTG
Source organism: Trichechus manatus latirostris (assembly GCF_000243295.1). Classification (NCBI taxonomy): domain Eukaryota; kingdom Metazoa; phylum Chordata; class Mammalia; order Sirenia; family Trichechidae; genus Trichechus; species Trichechus manatus. The sequence goes on along the minus strand of NW_004444000.1, from coordinate 3,186,421 downwards.
AATTTCTGGACCTATACTCAGTGCAGGGCCTGTGAACCTGTATTTTTAACACTCTGATGACTCTGAAATCAAAACTTTCAAACCATACTTAGAGAAACACCGCTAGGCAGATGTGCTGGGGTGACTAGAATGTACATAGATGAGCCTACAGCTCATTTCCCTCCACAGAAAGGAAAACAAGATTGCATTGGGAGTAATTAGAATATGAGACTGCAATATAACCCAGTGGTGGGCATAAATATGACTTATTCTATAGTTCACAGAAATGTAAATTAATTTTATTTATGCAAATATATGCAGTCACTTCTCATTTGTGAATTGCACCTCCAAGTATTGGGGCTGTCAGTTTTTAATGTTGGCATTTCTGTGGTGATTATGGCTGTTATGAAGATCTTAATCATTCAGATTGTTGTCTCTTGGCTTGAAACTAGTGCTGGGCAAAAGGATCCCCCAAATTTGTGGCTCAAACGGAGTTTGGATATATGTATTTAAGAAACCCAAACTTTGTAGGCCTTAACTATTTCTCTGGAAAAAGTCAATAGGGTCTGTCAGAAATACCATCTTCTTTGACTGAAAGCATGAAGAAAGTTGTAAAAGTGAATTCTGTGGGTATTTATTTTTGTGTTATGTTAATTGATTTTAATGTATTATTGTTTCCTCTAGCAAACAATGTAGTTTGGGCAAATATATTAAAGTTTTTGTGCTGCACGTGGTAACTTACAAGCACATCACTGATCTGAATAACTTTTTTGTTTTCATAGCCTTTCTAATAGTGAAAAGTATAATCTGTAAAGTTGTCAAACCAGGTTATGGAAGTCAGTTATAGAACTCCTCCTCCTACACTAAATACGTATGTGTAAATAGGAGTGGAAAATGGATCTTGGATTTTGGCTTGTTCAAAGGATAAAAAAAAAAAAAAAATCATGGATTTTTTGAGAGTTATCCAGATGCCATCCTCTGATCTGCAGCTGTTTCTGACTGATGAGTGAACACAATTGTCCTGCCTCTCCTTTAGGCAAACCTGGTCCCAGCCTCCTTTCTTGTCCCCATTCCCTAACCTCATCATCCTTAACGTCCTCCAGTTGGTTGGTTTTGTCCTGCCCGGATGCTTTTTGTCTTGTTTTTCCACCTAGAAACCTCTCCTTTCCAAATATCTAAATGTGATGTAAGTAAAACAGAGACTCCTAGCTAATGTCCCACATTTTCATGATGTGCTTTCTCTTATAACCCAACTCTCACTTCTTTGTTCTCTCAATTCCTAGAGCTGTTACAATTAGCAATGTGTGTTTGGCGGTAATTGTCTTCCCAGTTAGTGCATAAGGATAAGGACTGTGGGTTACGCTTGTATATGTTGTTGTTTTGGATGTTTCACATGTTAATGTTTCCCATTCCTACTTCATATATAGTTTAGACAAATGTGTTAGAGTGTCCTGATGTACATAACAATTTATGAGATAAACGTCATTAACCTTGATATATATATATACATCCTAAATAGCCTAATGATGGTGAGACATTGCAATGTAAAAGAATTGAGCCTGGATATGGTGGCCAACTTGGAAGGTCTCCTAAGAGAGGGATCAGCAGCTAAAATGCTGCTGTAGATTCAATTCCAGCTGCACCATTTACTGGCTGTATTACCTTGAGAAAGTTATTTAACCTTCCTGTGCCTCAGTCCAAGGGGGCCTGGGACTTTCCGGGATTTTACATAGTAAACTTTGAGTCTTGGGAACCCGTCAGTCCCTGGCAGACCTGGACATTGGTTATTCTACTAGTTAGTTCCTCTGTATTTAATAGAAAGGAAAATAATAATATGTACCACGTGAGGTTGTTATGAATCAATTCATGGCAAGTGCTAAGAAAGTTCTGAGTAAAATTTAGGTCTTACTGTATGACATAGTCTCAGTACGTGTTACAAAGAAGGTACTTACTGTAGACTTGCTTGTCAAAGCAAAAATGAAGACTCAGTGTCCTAGTTCACAGGCTATGAACAGCTACAATCTCTACTGCAAAGATTATTTTCCTACAACACAGGACATTCCCATGTAGTTGGGTGGCATTGTCCAAGGACACCTGCATATACACCAGTCCATCAGTCAGGTAACATGGGTGTCTGTACTTGGCCCGGTGCTATGATAGGCTGTGTGATGCACTCAGGGGTCAGTGCAAAGGCCCTCTATGTTGGCCCTCCATGAAGAAACACTTCCACTAGTCTGCTGAAGACACGTGCCTGCTGACATCTAGGGCACTATACGGCTCATAGAGCACTTTCCACATGTCATCCAGTCCTCATACCAATTCTGAGGGAGGAAGCAAATTATCCTAACCCCTTAAGGGAGAAATTCAGACTCAGGAAGGTAAAATGACTGACCCAGAGTCACACAGCAAGAAATGACAGACTGGGGATCAGAATTCACACATGCTGGTTTCTTTCCTATGCCCGTGTGTGTCTCTGTATGTGTTTTCAGTCTCCATGCTGAAAAATCTTTCCTATGTGAAACTAGGAGTCTTTGGGTGGTGCAAACTGTTAATGTGTTCAGCTGCTAACCAAAAAGTTGGAGGTTGAATCCATCCAGAGACATCTCAGAAGAAAGGCCTGTCAATCTACTTCTAAAAAATCAGCAACTGAAAACTCTATGGAGCACAGTTCTACTGTCACACACATGGGGTTGCCATGAGTCAGAGTCCACTCAATGGCATCTGTTTTTGTTTTATCTTGTTTTTTGTTATGTGATGGGAAACTGTTAAATCCTGAGTCAGAACTCAACAAAGTGTCAGTATGCTTTTACAAATCACACATGCAGTGAATGAGTTAAAAAAGAAAAAAAAAAAAAGCTACTTTTTAGGTACATAAGGATTTAGCCCCTTCTTCAGGTAAAAAAGTAAAATTTGAAGAATTTATCTTGGAGCTGAAAACCTCCCCCCTCTTTCTTCACCTAGCTATGTTTTGCTACTTGCTCTCTTCAAACTTCTAAGCACAGATAGGTGGTGTACTTCAGCAGAGTCTGGTTCTTTAGAGTGTTTGCACGTCGAATGTTCTTTAGAGAAAAAAATAAATATAAGACCCAAGGAATACTTTACTAATGGTGGGATTTCAGGCAATATGATAAGCTGGTGAAAGATATATTTGGAAACAATGTATTTCCATAACAACACTTTCCTCAAGGTGGTTGCAAAAAGTTAGAGCTTACCTCTTCTATTCACATGAAGCTTCTTGAGATAATTATCACATCCAAATCTTATCATGTCATTCCTTCGCACATGTGTAACACATCACTTCTTGTGAGGTGCAAAAGTTTGTAGCCTGTTCGTGGCATACATGAAAGTTTGAGTTATTTCGTTAAAAGTATGTGTGTGTGTGTGTGTGTGTGTGTGTGTGTGTGTGTGTGAGGGGAGGGTGGGAGAGGTAAAGAGACATTCTTTGAATCAATAGTATGAACTACCTACTCCCCATACAGTCATTGAAACTCATTTTTTAAAAATAATACATATATTTCTTTATTGTGCTTTAAATGAAAGTTTACCATTCAAGTTAGTTTCTCATACAAAACTTTATACACACACTGCTATGTGACCCTAGTTGCTCTCCCTATACTGTGACAGCACACTCCTCCTTTCTACCCCGGATTCCCCATGTCCATTCAACCAGCTCCTGCCCCTTTCTGCCTTTTCATCTCACTTCTGGATAGGAGCTGCCCATTTAGACTCATGTATCTACTTGCGCTAAGAAGCATACTCCTCACGAGTATCATTTTCTGTTGCGCAAACTCATTTAATACTTATAGCAACATAAGTAAGGAATACTAAAACCCCATTGCTGTCGAGTAGATTCTGACTCATAGCGACCCTATAGGATAGAGTAGAACTGCCCCATAGGGTTTCCAAGGAGCAACTGGTGGATTTGAACTGCTGACCTTTTGGTTAGCAGCGAGCTCTTAACCACTGCACCACCCAGACTCCAAGGAATAGAATTATCTTCATATTACAGAAGAGGCACATAAAGCACAGAAGATGAAATAACTTGATCAGATCTACCATGACTTAAAGAGGAGACACCAGGATTAGGACCCTGGTGGTATGGTTCCAGAGACCAGTTTCTAATGTGTCCTACTCAACCCCCTTAACACAAGGAATGGATTTGTGGAACAACACCATCTTCTGGCCACATTACAGTCCTAAAAATTGTCAGGGAGCAAATCCTCCCAGGGTGGATTCACTTCCTGGTTATAACACAGTGTAATGCCAGGCCACTCCCCTAACCAAGGTCTCAAAGTTAAAGATATCTTAGATAGAACTTACAATGAATGCTGCAGTGCAATGGGTTGCTTTTGTGTGGCCTTTCTTGCCATGGTCTTCTAACTCCCCCTCAAGTGATTGGGCAGGACTGTGCAGATACAGTAATTGTGGCCCACCAAAAAGATTGGTCAGTTTTACCATCCCGCTGGGCTTGAAATGAGCCACCCCAGAGGCGAGAGAGAGAGGATTCCACTACCACCAAAGAAGAACAGCCAGGAGCAAACAGCCCTTTGAACTTGGGATCCCTGTGCTGAGAAGCTCCTGGAACTAGGAGACAAAGAGAGAGAAAGAGAGCTCAAGAAGCAGTGGTAGAGAAACGACGGCAGGAGATGGTGTGGTGGGCTTCCTGGCCATGGAACAAGAAACCTGAGGACCTTTGGGCAGGAGCCTTGCTGGCGCAGTAGGGTGCCTCTGGGCACTTACTGGCAGAGCTAAAAGAGCTTTGTAACACTTGCCCAAGCAGGGCAGAAGCTGAGGGCCAGAGAGGCATGCCAGGAAGCACAGCTGGGAAAAGGCTGTCCTGATGGAAGAACTGTATCCTGATCATTCCTGAACCTGAATTGTAACCTGTTACTTCCCTAACAAACCCCATAATCATGAGTATTGTCTGTGAGTTCTGTGTGGCCATTGCAATGAATTATCGAACCCAGCAGAGAAGTAGAGAGCGCCGTGGGAGGGACAATTGGTGTCAGAATTGGTAAAGATGGTAGAGAGAGGAGGCATGTGTGACCTTCACCTCATAGGAATCAGACTTGGGCTGTTGATCTTGATTCTCCTTCCCACTTTGAAGTTAGAGGATATCAGACACTGCCCCATGCCATTTTTACAAATGCAGAGTAAAAAAACTTGAAACAGTAAGTTAGAACAGTTATATTCAAAGGTCTACAAAGTAGATAAATATGCATGCCTCACATTTTATCCCATCACCCGTTTCCCATACCCCCAGGTGCAATAATGCTGTTTTCAGGTGTCGTTGAGTCGATTCCGACTCATAGCGACCCTGTGTACTACAGAACAAAATACTGCCCCGTCCTGCACCATGCTCACAATCATTGTTATGCTTGAGCCGATTGTTGCAGCCACTGTGTTAATCCATCTCGTTGAGAGTCTTCCTTTTTTTTATTGACCCTCTACTTTACCAATCAAGATGTCCTTCTCCAGGGACTGATCCCTCCTGATAAGATGTCCAAAGTATGTAAGATGTAGTCTCGCCATCCTTGCTTCTAAGGAGCATTCTATTTGTACTTCTTCCAAGACAGATTTGTTTGTTCTTTTGGTAGTCCATTGTATATTCAATATTCTTCACCAACACCACAATTCAAAGGCATCAATTCTTCTTCAGTCCTTCTTATTCATTGTCCAGCTTTCACATGCATATGATGCAATTGAAAATATCATGGCTTGGGTCAGGCATACCTTAGTCTTCAAGGTGACATCTTTTCTTTTCAACACTTTAAAGAGGTCTTTTGCAGTAAATTTGCCCAATGTAGTGTGTCTTTGGATTTCTTGACTGTTGCTTCCATGGGTGTTGATTGTGGATCCAAGTAAAATGAAATGAATGGAAACATGCGGAACTTAACCCAAAAGGGCTGTGTTCACATTCTGGCCCTGCCACGCCTAACCCTCTATATCTGAACCAAATATTTAAAGCCCCTGAACCTTAGTTTTCTAATTTGTAACATAAGGATAGGCAACCCTGCCCTGTCTACTTAAGGCAGAATCATCATAAGGCTCAGAGAAAAGAATGGACATCAAGATGTCACCAGGGAAGTGCTACAAAATGCAAGCTATTATTAATATTCACAACAGTCATAAATAATACAGCATATAAAATGCAGAATCACTGCTTCATAAATTGTACCTAAAACTGATGTGCTAGCTATAATATTCATTAAACTTTTAATTAACAAGACTGCTCTTTTTAGATTTAAAAGTGTTATTTGGGGTTGATTTGGATGACCTGGGACTCTTAAAAAGCCATCCAAGAAAGTTTGAACTTCTGCATCTTTTTTCGTTAATGAATTTCTCCCTACCAAGCACAAGTGCCAAAATCATTAACCATTGAATTATGCTCAGAGTTTGGACTTTTTTATAGCAAAGAAGGCATTATAGCAACTACACATTTAAAAGTATCACTGAAACTTGTATTAGGCAAGGTTAGGGGAAAGTCTTTTGACTGTTTCTCTCCTACCTCCTACCCCAAGGCAGCTTGAAAGGATATAAATTCCAAAAGTCAATCTCACAGCCTAGCTCCAGGAGGCAGGGGCTTTGCTCAAAGCATGACTACATAGTCAGTACTAGCACAGACCTGTCATATAGTAAGTGCTCAAAATATACCTCATGGAGGGAAGGAGGGAGGGAGAGGAGAGGAAGAGAAGGTGTGTGGTAATGGAAGAGGAGGTCATAACTCAGTGATGGTGGCTGAAAGGTGCAGGGAAGTTCTAGACTTATTAGGACTAATCTAAGGCAGTATGGCAGAAAACGTTAACTTTCTTCTACTTGTTACCTCCTTAAATCACAACCTAGGCCAGAAACATTAGAACCAAGTCTTTAAAGTAGTACTCCAAGGCTGACAGAATTAAAATATAGGTTACCTATTTGGTACAAAATGAACTAACATTTATCGAGTACCCAGGCTATGCCAAACATAAAAGTTTGTTCTCTATGTTAACTCATTTAATCTCCAACCTTAGGAAAGAGAGATTATCATCCCCGTTTACCTGGAGCACAAGGAGATTGCATTCTCTGTCCACAAATACATGATGAGAGATGACTATCGAGGACATGCAGTGGCTGTATCTGCTCAGCACCCCTTCTTTCAGCCCCCTTTGAAAGCACAGTCTCTCCTCTTCCTCACACACTCCCTGGTGCTGGTAGATCACTGTCCACGGTAGTATCCTCTAGCCTGTGCAGGGCATGTGAACTAGGCCTAGTTGCTCATATTACCCAATTTCTCTGGATAAAAACATTGGGCCAAAGTCAAGCCAATCAGACAACACCCTTACTTTTCCCTTTATGAGTGTAGCCTCACTTGTGCAAGATAGTTCACCGAATGCTGCTGTAGCGGGGGGAGTCATCAGCTTTAGAACAACCAGAGTACTTTGTCTTGTCATCTTGCTGGTTATTTATCAAAGAGAAGAAGTGGACCTAGTGCCTTGTGTGGATCTAATATCCCCTCACCTACCAGACTCAATTCCCAACAAGGAAGAAGATGGGACCCAGACTGGAGCAATGGGATGGAAAAAGTGAAAGTGGACCTTCCGGTGGCAATCTCTATGCATTCTTTTTTTTTTTCTTTAATTAATCCATTTTTATTCCTTGAACAAATGGACATAAATAATTCCAACTATTAGCAGCTAAAAATGGACAACCATTTCTGGATCAGGAAAGAGACAAACTAATTACATTAATGTAGAGTAATTACGTATATTTATGTTCAGTATCCTCACTGTGGTTCTGAGATAAAACTCATTTCAGAAGGAAATTGGTGAAGGCAGAGAAGCAGTAGGGTGCTAGGCAGATGTGTGGCCAGTTTCCTGTGAAGTGCCAGCTGTTTGTAAGCAGAATAAATGTTTGTGTTTGAGTTTTTGACTTGTCCCAAAGGCAGGTCTGAATAGTGCACTGGTTTCTAAGAAACCTGCACCAAATTGTAAGTGAGCGCTAAGAGCCAGAATCAACTTGATGGCAGTGGGTTTTTTACTCATAATAGAGTTGAGATGGTTAAATAAGATGTAAAGAACATTTAGACTGTAACCAATATATAACCCGTTGCCATCGAGTCAATTCCAACTCATAATGACCCTATAGGACAGATTAGAACCTCTCCATACAATTTCCAAGGAGCGCCTGGTGGATTTGAACTGCCGACCTTTTTGTTAGCAGCTGTAGCACTTAACCACTATGCAACCAGGGTTTCCAATCAAGATATAGTACGTGCTTAATCAAGTTAGTTGGTTCTGTTGCTTTTATTGTTATTAAAGCATAAGAACTGAGCCTAACTTGGGGCACCCCTCCATCTGAATTCCAAGTCTTCTTTTTTCCTGCACCCCTCACTCACACACTTACAGCGCCAGTTCCCACAGGTATCAGCAAAGGTGCTTTCTGAGCTCTGGCATGGTGAAATGGGAACTCTTTGCAATGATTATCATCTTCCCCTCCTCTCCTGCATGTCCCCCTCCCATCAAGTTGATGTGACCTTCCACATCAGATGGCTAATGCCCCAGGCAGAAAGGAGGGATGTGCTGGGCCCATTGCTTTCAATAAACATTATCCCCCTTGATTTATATGGAGGTGAGAGCTCTGCTGACCTGCACTCCTTCTCATAGATTATCTCCATTCCAGCTTCAGACACCTGACAGGGGAGGGGTGTGCAGTGTGGCCTAGCATCCTATCTGTCATGTTACTGGAGAAGTTTCCTAGAGAAACACTCTACTTTATCAACCATAAAAGTAACATTTCAGGTGCATGTTCATAGGTCTTTCCAGAAAACTCCACTTCCAGGCTCAGTCCTTGAATCAAGGGTACAGAAAAAGGATGAAACAGAACCTGGAGACACAGGGAGATTCCTTTTCATACACCACAAGGCCAATGAGGAGTCAGGAAGGGGTCAGAATGGGTCTAGACTACATGACTTCTGTCCCCATGGCATTGCCCATTCACAAACTTAGTGCCACCTCAGCCCATGCCTTCTATTTTGCTTTCATTCTCTCCCATGAAGAACAGCTTCTCTCAAGGTAATTGAGACTTTGATAAAGTAAAAATTCAAAATCTACTTACAAGGTAAGAGTGGAAAGAGAAGAGGTCTGTCATCAGCCATGGCCAAAGGATGGGAAACATGATTACATTTTAGAGGTTTCTGCCTCTTTGCACAAGAGTGGGTCAAGAACTTTTCTACATCCCATTCTTTCCAGGATGATGTCAAAGCATATGTGTTCTTTTTTTTTTGTAATAAACATGAAGTGAATTCTTATTATGTTCCAGGCACTGCTTTGCTGCCAAGGCTGCAAAAATCAATAAAATATTCTCCATAATCTAGTGACAGAAATATTGAACTTCACTGTTATCATTTGTTTACATGTCTACATGCTGTAATTAAATGATCTAATATTTATTTTACATTGTTATCTCTCCTTAAACCATATTAAATCACAAAACCTTGCAATAGATTATATTTAAGCATGTCTACTACATGCCAAACACAGGAGTGTGCTTCAGGGCTCTGTACATGCCCGTTTTTATTGTATGTTTAATGTAACCAATGACCTGAACAAAGATGTAGGGTGTATCCCAATGTTTTCTATGAACTTAGCACCCAGGGAGACATATTCAGGATTCTAAAAGATCTTGATTTCTGGTGAAGTTGATTTAGAATAAAGTCCTGTGTTTGGATTCAAGGAAACAGTAGCTCAACTCTGTGATGAGGTGGGGGCCAAAAGAGGGACTTGGTTTATCTGCATGAGAACAAAACCTAGATTTTTTAGTTATGTCATACATATCCCTCCTTCTCTTTCATAATTCATCTGCTACACTTTGCTCACTCCATTTTCTTTGCTTGTCTCCTCTTTGGGACTGATGCTCTGAATGATCTTCATGAGGAGAATCATGGTTCTTCCCCCCACAGAGTTAAGTTTCTTCCAGCAACCCTGCCTTAGATGACAAACACTGTGCACCGCATGATGGAAAGCATGCCATCAAACATTCATTCAGGTCTACCCAGACCCTGAGAAGAGGGCACTGAGGATAGTGAAAGTCTGGAAATCATAAGAAATGGCTAAATGAATAGTAGTGAAAAGGCAATACTTATTAGAGTTAGCAGGGCTAACTTCAAAATACTATGAGGATGAGGACTGTATTTTTTCTGGGAAGCAGCCTCAACATGTAAGAGGTATAAGAAACTGAGGATGAAGTTCAAGCAAAAGCCTTAAAAAAGTGTTGTTCAAAACTGTATTTGATTATCTTGTTAGGTGTCGAACTCCCTATGATTGTTGTTGTTGTTGAAAGCTGATTTTGACTTATAGCAACCCCATGTGACAGAGTAGAACTGCCCCATAGGTTTTTCTAGGTTGTAATTTTTAATGTTGCTATGAGTCAGAATTGACTTGACATAACAACAACAATCTTTATGGGAACAGATCAGTAGGTCTTTTTCATGAGGAGCCACTGAGTGAGTTCAAACCAGCCAACTTTTCCATTAACAACTGAGCCCTTAACGACTGAGCCACCAGGGCTCCCTGTGATTGAAAGTATTCAAATAAATTGAGGCTGCAGGGCCATCTGCAGGACCTTACAAAGGACACTCTTGCATTGGTTGGGAGGTAGGTCTAAGTGACCTCTAATGTTGTTTCTAAATTTAACATTCTCTTCTTCTAACCTAGTTAGACTATATTTTATTTAGAGCCAGGCTGGAGAGGAAAGTTCAAGCTCCTATATGTGCGTACATTTTACCACCTTTTCAGAGAGTGAGAGAAATATATACTTAGCTCAAATGTCAATTTTAGGCTTTACAGCTGCTGTGTAAGTAATTCAGATTCTGCTGGAGAATGAGAAGGGAGCCCAGCTGTCTTTGATTCATCACTCCCTTGTGTTGTCAAGGTCACTGTCACCTTGCAATTAGCACTTACCTTAAGATAAAAGCAAGCTCATCATCTGTGCTACGCTGGCCAGAACTCTCAGTGGATAGAAAATGGGCCAAGACTTTGAAATGATTGGAATTTGCGTGAATTAAGATAATCTTTAATCTTAACAAGGAGCCCTGTTGGTACAGTGGTTAAGCACTCGGCTGCTAACCGAAAGGTCAGCAATTTGAACCCACCAGCTGCACTGTAGGAGAAAGTTATGGCAGTCTGCTTCCTTAAAGATTATAGCCTTAGAAACCCTATGGGGCAGTTCTACTCTGTCTTATAAGGTTGCTATGTGTCAGAATGGACTCAAAGGCAATAGATTTTAATCTTAACAGATAAGACTAAGTGTCTGTTTTAGCTCTTACCCTTCCTGCTGCTGCTTGAGGCCAAGCTCTTGAAAACAAGTCCCACCTGGACTGCAGGCTCCTGTCCCCTTGAGTACCAAATTAATGCAGACTACTAGGAAGAGGGCTGTGAAATCATTCTTTGTACTAAAGTCAATGTTTCAGCAGGATTTTAGGTCCCCTTCATTATTGGCCCATATTCCTGCCAATAGGAGAGGTGGCCCCCTTTCTTCTTCCCTTTAAGGCCTCCAAGGGGCAGAGAGAGGAAAAGGTTCAGTAATGGTCAGGAGGCCTGTGCACTAGCTCTGTCTCTTCACACACTGTCTTAGGCTAGGTTCTCTAGAGAAGCATAACTGGTAAAGCATATAAATATATAGAGAGATTTATATTTTAAAAAAAAAATGGCTCATGCGGTTGTAAAGGCTGGAAAGTCCCAAGTACATGGGTCACAGGAGGCTTCTTCTGACTCACGTAGCTGCAGCAGCTCGTGAAGCCAAGTTTGGCAGGTCAGATATCCTCTGGCTCACAGACTGTCGAGGCCAATGAATTCCAAGATCAGCAGGCAAGACATCAGGTAAGCTGTTAGCTCAAATCCCAAAAACTGGAGATAGACAAACACAAGCCAGCTACAGGATCTAGAGTGAGCAAAACCCTAAGAGCTTTGCCAGAAAGTCCACCTGTATTGGATGCAGGCGACACTCCAAGGAAACTTCCTTTCAACTGATTGGCTACTTATAGCAGATCCCACCACGGAGGTGATCACGTTATATCAGATCTCATCATGGAGGTGATTACATCACTATATGACTGCCAAACTATATCACAACTGAGAATCATGGCCCAGCCAAGTTGACACACAACCTTAGCAGTCACACATACCCAGCCATGTGGCATTGGAAAGGTTGTGGTCTGAAATTGTTTCTCCTGCCTTAGTAAGGCAGAGGTCCACAGGCTGTGGAAAATTCCACTGCCTCAAGTAGCTTTGCATCGGAATCCTGTTTCCTGTGCTTGGCATGCCCCTCAACTTTGCATTAGAATCCTAGTTCCTTTGCCCGGCCTGCCCCATAACTTTGCATTAGAATTGTATTTCCTTTGCTTGGCCTGCCCTGCAACACTGCGTTAGAATACTCATTCTATTGCTTGGCCTGCACCATAAAAATCTTGGCAATGCACAAAGTTGTATGTAAACCCAATTATGCCTGCTTAGTATGATTAAGAATGTTGCTGACATAACTTATATGAACTCCCTACTTGTAGATGCCTTAAAAATAACCTTTCCCCTCACCCTCACCAAGCAGTCTTGGTAGCAGCAGCACAATTGCCTCCTTTCCTTGTGCAACGAAATAAAGGTGTCTTTTCTGCTCTCCCACCTCGATCTCTTGTTTACTGGCCAATACGAGTCACACTGAGCAAAACCTGGGGTTTCCACCCGGTAACATTTCTGGCGAGCCAGCCAGTAGTCATCCGCTCAGTTCCTGAGATGGATTGGACAATACACTGGCCACAATGTCTGGCACCACCAGATTTCTCCTGGAGACCTTGGAGCAGCTCTGGAAGCTGATCCACATTGGACCAATGGTGACTCCTGTGTCGAAGGAATGAAATGCGCCTGGGTTATTTGGTAAGTACCTAGGTAAGACCTTAGAGGAGTTCCAAGAGGTGGGAGGAATTGACCACTGAGGCATTAGGTATGTGAGGTTATTTGGAAAATAACATGGTAATTCTTAGGTAAGGCCTTGAAGAGTCCCAAGAAGCAGGAGGAATTGACCACTGACGGTGTAAAAGGTGCTAGGTTTCTGTTATTATCTTGGTGCACCGGATTAGGTTGTATGAGTGTGCAAGTGTGTTTGTATCCAGAGAATGGGGAATGTTCAAGGGATCCCAGAATGCAGACTAGGATGCATTCTTAAGAACTTAGAATAGGGACTTGGTCGGACATGGCTCTGACAGCTTGCTTATCCATTTTTCCACTTTTGTCTGTTCTATAATATTTCCTCAGACTCGCAAAGACATGGCTCTGGCAGCATCTTGTCCTTTCCTACCTTTGCCTCTTTGAATATAAGCCAAACAAAATCTTACTTTTTACTTTACTAAATTTTGTGGTGTTTTTACCCCAGAACAGTTAATGATGTAGTCGTTGCAGGGATTCTAAAACCACGAATCTAGTCAACCTTTAGGAAACCTGGGCTGTGCAGCAGAAGCTGGCAAAGAGAGGTCCTATCTTCTGGACACACATGTTTACCCTCCACATCCCTTGGACACCAACGGGGTGAGTGCTCTCAGAAAAAGAGCTTTTGCTTATACTTTTTGTTCTTTTTCTCATGTTTTCTTAAGTTTTGTTTGGCATATTTGTTTTGAAAACTGGTTGTTTGTTTTGAAAACCTTTGATTAAGGAGACTCTTAGGTTTTTGCTTGATCATTTGGTTAAGAGTGACATTTGCTAAACCTTTTGATGAATTGCAGCTTAGTGTCTGGATTCAGGCGCTTGAAACATTAATGAGGTAATTCTATTTTCAAAGAGCTCTGGGTCACTATAAGTAACAAAATTTGGGCAAGGGTTGACCAGTAATAGCCATTAGGGCAGTCGTCAGTGCTCATCATGAGTGTTAAAGACTCCCGTGACAAGATAAGGTGATCGTGAGACAGACTAGAGTACTAGGCTGCCTGCCACCTGCAAGCAAACTCTCGTGCAATGAAGGTACACATTGGTCCAAGCGAAACACTGCCCAAACCCCATGGCATGTCTTGTTAGAGTTCTTTTTGTGACTCATAGAAAACCTGGGAAAGGTCCTCTGTTTTGTCAAAATTGCAGAGGAAAATAATAGCTCTGACTTGTTTTATGAAATTCCCAGGGAGAACTGGTAGCTCCATACCTGTTTTATGATACAGTTTCTCAATAAAGAATCACAGTGTTAAAATTAAAATCATCAGTAGCTTCTTTAAAATATTTTCCAGTAGATTGTTTCCAATTGAAGGAACTAGTATATTTAGGGTCTAAAATAAGAGACTAGGTTTCTAGTCAGCAGAGTGAATTAAGTTCAAAAAGAAGGAAACCAAAAGCTTGAACCTTAGAGCTTAACATCTTTGATAAATAAGCCTGGATTTCCCCCTTGCTACCAGGACATTAGTTTGCAGTTCATTTAAAAACACAATAAACTGAATTAAAAAAAAAAAAGTTGCCATCAGTCAATTCCAACTCATAGTGACACAATATACTAGAAGTAATTTGAAATTTCAGTGACCACTTTGTGAAAATGAGTTCTCATTTGTGTTGTCGTTTCTTTCCTCTTTGGGGAACTTTTGCTTGATGCTCAGTTTTATCAAAAGGTCTAATATCTCTCCATCTGAGGCTCTGGAAAGGTAATAAGTTTTATAGAACTTGTTCTTTCCATTGAATTGAGTTGATCTTACCAAAAATTGCTATATACACTTTAAGAAACTAGGATCCCCAATACCCTTGTTTTGTGTGGTATTGTCTGGTGAGTTTATGTGGTCTTTCTGTCTCCTTTTGTCCTGAGAGCTTGCTTCTGGTATAGAACACTGTGTTTTAGTTTCTGTCTTGTATCAGATTGGAGGCTATGGCCGACAGATGCTGTTTTTTTGTAAGGCTGCCTTAGAACCTCAGTTCTTTTCTCATCTCAGAAAGACTGTCTTGTGTCTGTCTTATGATTTAGACTTTTAGTAGCTACTTGGAGAAACTTTGATATAAATTGGTCTATTTGAAAAGTACACTAAAATTCTTAAAAGCAAAACCTTTCTAAGTAACTTAAGCTAGATATTACAAAATGTGTTTTATTTAAGGAAAAGGGATAACTTTGTCTTAAAGTAAAACTAGCAGTTCCAGAGTAGGAAAAGAGAGGCATAGAACAAGCCTAAAATGGGGAGAGGAGAGGCTAGCCAAGAATTGATGGATTCATTTACAAAATTGCTGAAGAGCTTTGGTGTTTACTGGGTAGATAAAGAGAAAGCAAAACTGCTTACCAGGAGCATAGTAAAAGGGAAAGAAAATAGTTATCTTTTGCCCTTCAAAATGCCTAGGTCAACTTAAACATATATAAACGAATCAGAGTGACCCAGTCTTGTCATCCATGAGTTGAGAGAGGGAGGATGGGGCAAGATCAGGCCTTCCCAGGCCCCAGTCTCTGAAGTCATATAGCTCCAGGAAGCTTTTGAAAGACCCCCTCCAACTAAGTGAAGGCCTTTTTAAGACAAAAGAAAATAAGAAAAAAATTGCTGCTTTACTATAGTTACCAAAAATTAGGTAGCTCTCTATCATAAAAGAACTGGAAACAAGTTCTGTCTATTGTAGGGGAACTCTAAGAAGCCAAAAAAATAGGAATCATAATGAGATACACCTGAAATGGCCTGGAAAATGTTTCCACTCCTAGCCAGAAACTGAAGGTTATATCCACATCAGTGAATTAGTCAGTTGAGCAAAGACTTTGTGATTTCCAAAAGTCAGTTGATAAAATCTCTAAGGGCTAAAAGTAGATTGGGAAAAATATGAAAAATGGTAAAAATTGAATGAAAACTTAGAATGTTTAAACAAACTTTATTTCAGCTACAGTTATGTTTTATGGTGTATAGACTTAAAATAATTTCCAAGACCTTTTAGGTAACTTACTAATATTAAATTGAGTTAATAGGTATTCATCATAATTTAAGTTTATATACTTTTGCTTTTTATACCACAAGAGAAAGGATATATATATATTTGGGTCTGCTAATGAGTGTGTTCATTTTTGCCGTTTTAAAGGGATGCACTATAAGAGACGTAACAAAGATAACATTTAAGAGGTTTATTAAAAAGAAATTGATACGGTCAAAACTTTCATCTGACTGAAGTTTAATGGTTTAAAATTTTTAAGATTTTTAGGAGGTTTAATGTTAAATAGCACATAGAAAATGATTGAGCTTCCCACTGTTAAAATAATAAAATTTTCTTTGATAACTGAGTTGAAGAGTTAATTTATTCTTTGTGAAATTTGCCTTGAAGACAAAGATTCGTTCTCTCATTAGAATAAGATAACTGAGTCGAAAACCAAGTCACATGGCTTAAAAAAAAAAAAAAAAGAAAAAACTAAGGATTTTACCTTTAGATCTTTGATTAAGTAATTTAAGTATTGTTTCTTGATAACCTATAATAAACTTCTGACAACCTTGAAACTTCATGGAAAGCCACAAAAAAGAATTTTATAAAGGAAAATTGCTGAAAAGATTTATTTAATATGTTATAAATTACATGGAACACTTTGTCAAAATCAAAAGAAATGCCTGATTTTCTTTGGGTTAAAATTTATATGTTGGTATTTCCTCTTACTTTTTTTGCCTAATTTAGACAGCAAATGTATGATATTATGTCACAATTTTATTACTATTTCTTTATTGCTAACTTGGTCACAACTTTATTTTTTTAAATCTAGCCTCATCAAAGCCACTTGTTTGATTAGGGAGTTCACATCATTTACCTATGAAGTTTTTTTTTTTTTTTTAATTGCTATTCAAGTATTCAGGACTTGATAATATTGGTATATGCTTGGTATATCCTTGCTATGTGATATTATGTCTCAAGATTATTATGTGTTATATCTGAAGCTCTTTTAAAAATAAGGTTAATTGTTATATTAAGAAATTTTTTTTCTACAGTTTTTTTTTAAACTGACCTTTTGAATTTATTTTTGCAATTAATTTATATCAGGTCTTTTACTTTTAAGAACATTATTTTGATAAATTAATCATAGCCATATTGAATTTTATCATCTGCAGATAAGTTTTTACTTTGCTGATTTGCTGAAAACATTTAACTTAATATCTAAACAAAAAGATGGACTATATTAGAGTTATGAAAAGGACTGCGACTATACTGAATCAAGATTTCCAGAACTCGCATCTAGAAGCTGACGGGTTCACAGACTATGGCTGATCTAGAAGCATATGGAACAGAAATTAACTACATAAGACAAAGTAAACGAAAGGATTACTATGGGTTTTATGTGGGAATATTGCTGATGTTTTAAGGTCATACTTTCTGAAATAAAAAACCATTCTCCTCTTTTCTCCTAAATTATTTGACTAATGGGTTTAGATATTATAACTCTTGAATTAGAAATTGGTAAACTTAGCAAAGTTATAAATATCATAACCAGAGAAGTGTCTGGAGTTCCAACTATTATTTAAAAAAAATAGAATAGCATTAGATTTATGTTTTAAATAGATTAACTAAGGACTTCCAACAGGACAGATCCATCCTGTATTATCTTGCTAATCATGTGTTCTCTAATGGAATCTTAGTTATCACATTCAAATTTTTCTGTACCTTCTGTTTCTTTTAGACAACCTTTGTGTGCTCCTTATGGATATATGTTTCTGTGTAATGGATCCAACTATACTAGTTTATTATAGATGACTTGAAGAAATATTTAAGAAATTTGTCTATTACTATAGGACAAAAAGCAGACGAAGCTGCAAATGGATAGAAACACAACAGCGATCTCTGACCTCATTAGCCAAGGTTACATGAGATAACAAAATAGCCTTATATTTTTTTATTAGCCCAATCGAGTGTAATCTGTACTGTAGCAAATACCTCTTGTTGTATTCAGATAAATAACACAGGAGAAGTAAAAGAGGATATACATAGAATTAGGTAGCAAGCGACTGGGTTATAGACTATAACACTCTTATAAACATTAGATTTTTTTGGTTAGTTACTGTCAAGAATAAATATATGAACTAAATCACTATTTCAAGAAATAGTAGCATTCTTAGTCTGTATCCTGATAGAGTTAGGCATAATAAAACTTATCTTCTATTGTCTTACACACTGCCTTAGTTATCTAGTGCTGCTATAACAGAAGTACCACAAGTGGATGGCTTTAACAAAGAAAAATTTAGTCTCTCATAGTCTAGTAGGCTACAAGTCCAAATTCAGGGCATCAGCTCCAGGGGGAGGCTTTCTCTGTCAGCTCTGGAGGAAGGTCCTTGTCGTCTGTATTCCCTTGGTCTGGAAGCATCTCAGCACAGGAACCTCAGGTCCAAATGATGTGCTCTGCTCCTGGCACTGTTTTCTTTGTAGTATGAGGTCCCCTGTCTCTCTGCTTGCTTCTCTCTTTTATATCTCAAAAGAGATAGGCTTAAGACATTATCTAATCTTGTAGACCTCATCAATATAACTTCCACTAATCTGTTTTAATACATCATAGTTGTAGAATATACAACACATAGGGAAATCACATCAAACAACAAAAGGTAGACAATTATACAATACTCGGAGTCATGACCTAGCCAAGTTGACAGACATTTTGGGGGGACACGATTCAATCCATGACACACACTTAAGAAGAACTCAGGCTGAAGTGTTGATGTGCATTGCTTCTGCTCATTTTGGTAACGTGATTGATGGGAACATCGCTCTTACTTAAGATCCTGGTAAAGAACCAGATCGTATCTGGTGGAAGACCAGCACCGTGAGTTTAAAGAGCCTGCCATGGCTGCCATCAATGAGCTTGACTAAGTCCAGGTATTAATCATCACTGTGTTACCCCAATCTCCAATCAAAAGAAAAGAATGATTAAGAAGATAAAATTGGAGCCATTATTCCCTGTCCTTGAGTATAAAGAGTGTGACCCAGCTGGAGCTGGACTCACAAGGACTCACAAAGATACAACTAGGCCCTGAAATATAAAGACAATAGCTGAACAATCTTGAAAAAAACATCTTTTAAGGAAACATTCCCATAAACAGAGCATAAAAGCCACTCTAATCTTTTTCTTTTAACATTTAGTGAATAGTCATTTGTAAACCATACTGCATAGGCAATTAATAAATTACAAAAAACAAAACAAAAAAACAGTAGATCAGTGGTCACAATGAAAGGCTGACTGTTCAAGCCTAGGTCCTATATTTGCCTCTCCTCAGGAACATGCTAAACAATTCCTAGCTGGGCAATAGTTCAAAATGGACACTGGTCCTGAACAACTAATGTCTAAAAATAAATGGAGGGAAAAGGACAGAGATCCCAGGCTGTGGAAAATTCCACTGCTTCAAGCAGCTTTGCATTAGAATACTATTTCCTTTGCTTGGCCTGCCCCGTAAAAATCCTGGCGATGCATGAAGTTACATGTAAACCCAATTGTGCCTGCATAGTATGATTAAGAATTTTGCTGACGTAACTTGTATGAACTCCCTACTTATAAACCCCCTAAAAATAAACTTTCCCCTCGCCCTCGCTGAGCAGTCTTGGCAGCAGCAGCTACTACTGCCTCCTTTCCTTGCCCAATGAAATAAAGCTGCCTTTTCTGCTTTCCCACCTCAGTCTCTCATTTATTGGCCAATACGAGTCACACGGAGCAGAACCTGGGGTTTCCAACCAATAACACTAACATACCCCAGAAGGCTGTTTATAGTTCAGGTAGGACACTGACCTAGCCTTTCCTTGTCCCTCCTTTCACAGTTCTATAGAGCATCATTGAACTTTAATTTCTTTACAAAATGTGGGAAAATAACAATTTCCCTGCCTCCAGGTTTTGGTTAACCAACATGAATTATTGTCAATAGATTGTATTTATCAAAATAAACAATTCTACCTATGTTAAAAAAATTATGATTGTTGAATAGTAAAATTAATAATAGACATTTTATTTTGATTTCAAGGTTTATTCTTATCGATGAAAACCAAATATTAACCATGAAAAGCCTGACCCAAAATGCAAAAGCCTGCCAGAAACTGCTCTAAGGCATTGTAAATTTGTCTTATCCTGCTAGAAAAGGGTAGTCATCAAACCACTACCTCCTAGTTTAAATTTCAAAAAGTCTCATGGCTGCAGGTGAGTGGAGGGTCAAATTATTAGCAACCAGGCCAGAAGTAACTTGCTATCAGTTGATCTCAGTAAAGGGGGGAAAGCCTGGTTCAGTCAATCATGTTAAGATCAGCTATTGGTTGATCTTCTATATTTCTCCCCACTCTTCTCTTTATAAGCCCCATTGTACCTACCTTCTTGGAGCCATTTGCTTTTTCTGGGGTCAAAATGGTCTCCCTATATGTATATAGGATAACTGCTCAGCATAAAACTTACGTCCAAATTTTGGTGAGTTTTGATTGTTTTTAAAATGATTAGTAAATATTTTTATCTAAATAAGGCAACTAAAATTGAGGTATTATGTATAGCCAGGCTGTAGGCCAAAGATATTTGACAATGTCCAACTTAGCTTCCTTAAACATCCTTGTGGAGAAGTTATTATTTTTACCCTTCATTGCAGATGAAGAAAATGCAGCACAGAGAGGTTGAGCACATTTCCCAAAGTCATACAGCTAGCAAGTGGCATAGCTGGGAGAGAATTTCACTGTAACCTGACCCTATGAATGCCAGTAAATTTCCATTAGTCAGAAAAGACTGCCTTAACCTAGCCCAAGCCAGATTTGGCCCACCCCACATGCGCAGAAGGGCCAGCTGTGACCATTAGTTGACCTCAACAGAGGACGCAGCAACAGGTGGAAAGAATCAGAAAGAAAATCATCAGCCAGACCCCATTCTGGAGCAAGAGGTCTAACAAGAACCATGTCACCTCCTGTTTCCTGGCCACCATAATTCCTGCAAAGTCTTCCCTACGTATTCCTTCTAGAACTTTCCCTCCCCAGTACACCTGCACAGCTGCCATTGCTGCTCAAATCACATATAAGCCCTGCTTCCCCATAGCTCAGGGAGTCAGATCTGAGGATCTTTCTCTCAGCTCCTTGCTCTGTGCATTGCAGTAAAGTTACTTTCTCTTTCTCAAAGGTCAGTGTCCAGATTATTGGCAAGTCTGAGCGCGCTGGACAGAACCCACCTTCTAGGGTTCGAAAACACCACCACCCTGTCCTGTCAACAGTGAGGTCAGGCCAAGTGTTTTAAAAAACAAAAACTGATTGTATTAGGGTCAGCTCCTTTTTATTCTTCAGACTCACTGTTGCCCAAAATGCTGCTTTGTTTAGTTGAAACAGCTCCTCCCCCAAGTCTGTGATTTTGGCAAGGATGCCAGACTGCAATATTCAAAGCTGTCTTGACATTTCCTGTTGCTTCTTATCCGTGACAGTTTCGGAGTCAGCAGGACCCACACCTGTCTTTTCTGTTCAAAGCAGTTAGTGGTAACATGATGCATGTCTGGCCCATTTCCCTGCTGGCTGGGACTTGTTTCTCATCTGTATGCTGAGATTTCAGGATTCTAAGCCTTCCCAGAGCCTTTAGAGAGAATTCCATAGGCAGAGGACTGGAGGAGGAGATGCAGGGGAGAGGGAAAGAGAATTGACGTTACCCCTGACCCCTCACCCTGACACACAGAGATTAATTTCAATATCTGTGCCCCTGAAAAGGTGAGTATAAAGGGAACAGCGATATCTCCCTAGCAGGCAGGTGCCAACCCCTGCCCAGGTAACAGCTGGATTCTCAGGTGTCCTTCTGTCCCAGGACACTGTGTTCAAGGCCACCACAACAGACCCGGGAGGGCTAGCAGGAATCAGGGAATGTTTTTATGTTTATTAAATTTTCATTCAGGCCTTTCATCTGTGGGCCTTCCAAAGACCTCAGGGCAGGTGCATTCCAACCATGACAGAGATGTCTATGCACACTGCTGTCACCCAGAAGGGACACCCTGACAAACAGTCATGGGGACGCGTGCAACGCCATGAGATGGACAGGCTTGCTCTCAGCAGAAAGGAGAGCTAGAGCACCAGGCTGGGCTTCACAGCAAGTCCCCAGGTGCTAGGGCCAGAGATCGATAATGGCTGACCAGGCCCACTGACGTAAGTCACGTCATTCCTGGCAATCTGAATGGGTTCATCTAGGTTTAAGTCGTCAATCAGGTCGAAAGGAAGGCTGATCACTACCATGAGAATCTGGGAGGAAAGAGCTTCCCTTTTCTTACATCTTCAATCAGCCAAATGGAAAATGCCCAAAACTATTGACATCCTGCAGCCACCTCCTTAATTCTGAATAATGGATAAAAACTGTGTTGCATTTACTGGATTTTCTTACCAAGACTGTTTGACCCCCCTAAATAAAAACACCTTCCTCTCTGAGAATGCCTCACCTCACTGCATCCTCAAACTGCACCCCCTGATGAACTTTGGTTCTTCTCCCACTCATCCCTAATAGTCATCCAACCTGCCCTATAATCTGCAGCCTAAATTCATCTCCCAAGAACACTGCTCTCTTCCTCAAACACCCTCAATTGTTTCTCTCTCCTTCCAGTTTTAAGACCAAACTCTTTTCCTGTCAGTCAAGGCCCTTCTCTATCTGGCCCCATCTGTCTTTCCAAATTGATTTTCTACTACTTCCCCAGAGGAATGTTGTATTTGAATTTGTGTGTGTAGTGGCGGCTTTGGCATAAAGTTGGAAAGATAAGTGGAAGTGCGCCCTGTGTCAAACAGACGGGAGGGAGCCAAGGCTGCTGAACCATCAGGAGCAAGGACCTAGTGCATGACGGGGGTTCCCCTGCTTGTCTGGGGGCAGACAGTCATCCAGAGCATCATTTACATGACTGGCCATCCCTACTCTTGGTATAGAAGGAGCCCTGGTGGCACAATAGTTAAGTGCTCGGTTGCTAACTAAAAGGTCAGCGGTTCGAACCCACAAGCTGTTCTGAGGGAGCAAAGACCTGGTGATCTGCTCCCATAAAGATTACCAAAACCAAACCTATTGTCATCGAGTCCATTTCAGCCTAGGAAACCCTATGGAGCAGTTCTACTCTGTCATATTTAGGGTTGTTATGAGTCAGAATTGACTCGAAGGCATACAACAACAACAACTGTTGGTACGTTGTGCAATACTAAACCAAAACCAAAAACTAAACCCATTGCCATCAAGTCAGTTCCGACTCCTAGTGACCCTATAGGACAGAGTAAAACTGCCCCATAGGATTTCCAAGGAATGGCTGGTGGATTCGAACTATCAGCCATTAAGTTAGCAGTGGAGCTCTTAACCACTGCACCACCAGGGCTCCTGTGCAATACTGGTGCTCAGTAAATGCTCTTACAATAACACATGAATAAATGCCACCAGGATGGGAGAAGCAGAAACAGTGAAGAAAGAGGAGGCGTAGCAAACGCTGTGGGAAGAGGACTCCGTGATTTATAAAACAACTGTACCTCTAGATTTCATAGTAGAAAGAACAGAATGGAAAATTAGACCAAATATCTTCTTCCCTGTGAGAGATCAGCAGGGAAAAGTACAGAAAGCTTTGTGGCGGCTTGGATTATAAAAGACTGAAAAATACTGCAAGTTACCCAAAACAAATCCAGAGGAAAGGATTAACCATGTGGAGAGTTTGAGTTCAAATTCCAGCTTCTTTCTTAAACCTGAAGATTTTTTTTAGCTGGTGACCTTGGGAAAGTTACCTAGACTTTTTACATTTTGGTGACTTTTTCTAGTGTGTGTG
The DNA here is from genome assembly GCF_000243295.1 of Trichechus manatus latirostris. NCBI lineage: Eukaryota > Metazoa > Chordata > Mammalia > Sirenia > Trichechidae > Trichechus > Trichechus manatus. The sequence goes on along the minus strand of NW_004444000.1, from coordinate 3,162,750 downwards.
TTTTGTTTTTTAATCTGTGTGAAGGGAATAACAGTCCTACACACTTCTTAGGGTAGCTGTGAGGATAGAATTAGATACTGCACATAAAGCAGTTGGCAGAGGTTTTTAGCACAGAGTAAGTGCTTGATAAATCAATGAATCTTAGGTGATGTTATCATTGTTATTATTATTGATCGGATCAACTTTCAAACAGAAGTGAGTAACCTTATGGCTGGGATCTGCCTCCTGATTTATTCACTTTCCTCCCTTTATATTAGGCACTGCATCCAAGGTCTCTCGCCACCTCTCCCACTCTCTGTGGTCTCTTTCTGCACTTGTGAATTGCCTTTATACAGCTTTGTCAAGCAGTAGCTGAGGAAGGACTTCTAGGAAAGGAGAAGAACATCATATCCTGTATCTTCAGTACCCTAAGTGTACTCTTCCAGCAACTGGGTCACATACACCCTCTGCTCTTACCTCTAGCTGACATTTGAGTGTTCCTTAGAGAAAACGTGTTGTGCCCCTAAGTTTACTCAATCTGCATGATCTTTTATCAGCATGCTGGCAGAGCATCTGTCAGGAATAGAGCTACATGAATTAAGAATGGAAAAACATGGGAGAATATATTAAAAAAAAAAAAAAAAAACAACCTCAAAGACCTGGCATTTCAGAGGTCACTTCAATTTGGGATCGATAATGGGTTCTCTTTGAGTCCCTTTAACCCCAAAGGGCAGTGGTCCTCCTGGGCCCTCAGGGCCCTCAGAGTCCTCCAAGAAGGTAGAGTTGCTTGAGTTCCACAAGAAGAAGTTGTGACTTCCCTCCAAATCCCAAGGTCTTGCCTCTCATATCCACACCCAGTGCTGCTGGCTGATGACCTTTCCATCCCCTCACAGCATGCCTGAAGGGGTGGAGTAGCAGCAGGAGTCCCTCACGCTCTCGCTGGATGCTGACTGATCACCACCATTAGGCCCATGGCCACATGGGACAGGGTCCGCAGAGGGCCCAGCTTCTTGCTTAACAAAGGCAGGCTCCTGGGCATGGCGTGGCTGCAGTGCCAGAGAAATGACGATGAGCCTCACCAGCTCAGCACCCACCTCACCCCTCACTGCCCACCTCCCACATAAAGTGACCTTTTCTGGTATTAATGAGAAAGGGTCCTGGGAGCCAAGTGGCCAGGAATGGTTTCCTGTGGACAAAGTACAGGAAAAGTAAATATACTGCCCTCATATGCTGAGCACTTACCAATTTATAAACCCTAAGATGTACTCTTGAAGGAGCCCTGGTGGCGCAGTGGTTACAGTGCTCAGCTGCTAACTGAAAGGTTGGTGGTTTGAATCTACCAGCTGCTCCGCAGAAGAAAGATGTGACAGTCTGCTCCCATAAAGATTACAGCCTTTGAAACCCTATGGGACAGTTCTACTCTGTTCTATAGGGTCTCTATGAGTTTGTTTTTTTGTTTTTTTGGGGAAGCAGTGGGTTTGGTTTTTTTGGAAGATGTACTCTCGGTCTTTTCAATGATTCAATTAAGTAGGTGTCTCTTGATCACCACTTTACAGATGGGGCAGCAGAGGTTCAGAGAGGGTAAGCAAGGGGACCCAAGCTGTATGATTAGCAAATGCAAGTGCCAGTGTCTGACTTGTTGGCATCTGCTGCTTTTTCCCACCACACAGTCACTCTACTGGTCCAGCTGGAGGGGCTCGGCCCCACACGCTGTCCCCACACTGGCTCCATGGAGCTCAGAATAGCACCATGAGTGAGTTTTCTCTTAGCTTAACTGTTGCCCTGTTCCTTTTGTACTGTTGTATTTTGCTCAAGACTAGCTCTGCTGTTAAATTCTTCAGAGCCAGATGGTTAGACCTTGGCTAGTTTCCAAACGTGTCAGAGTGCACCTTTAACTGCTGAGGTTAACGCTGGAATCTTTAGGTATCTGTGAAGCAGAAAATCTCAGTAAAATCAGATCATATTTCTGTTGCAGAAAGAAATTACTTTTGAAGACATTCAAGATCCCCCCTCTATTTTTGGCATCAACCTGTTTCTGTAATGTAATTATCAAGGGAGAAAATTAGGGGATGAGAGTGAAAAGTAAGTGTCTCCCAAGTGAGGCTGCAAGCAGACAAGGCCTCCTGTAAAACACTTTCAGACATCCTGCCTGCTCTCTGTGACAGTATGCTCCACATTTCCTCAGCCTTCTCTCTTGACTTGCCTGACACAAACAAGTCCTAACCCCTGCATGGCCAAGATGGCTATAGCAAACCCCAAATGGATTCCCTTTCATCTTCCACATCATCAACTCTCTTCCTGTCTGAGAATCTTTATTATGAAGGAGGATGCAAGCAGCAGAGAGAGCCCAGCAGGAGGTGCGGGGTCCAGGTGCAGTTTCCTGTTCTGGCTGTTCGAGAAATCCTATTTTGAGTTGAAACCTGACTAAATTTCCCCTGAACTGATTGTGAAAGAACACATATGAAACCCTACCAAGTCATCCTTTAGGAGCCATTCTGTTCTTTACCTCCTACTTTAAGGGAACCGGGCTGACCAAGGGCCTCCACCGTGCCATGCCCCTGTGCTCCTCAGCTCCTAAATCAACCAGCCTTTCCTCTCTGCCTTCTTCGTGAACCTCCTGCTGTTCTGCAAAGTGTTAGGTGTCAGCTGTACACACCCAGGAAAACAGATTTCCAGCTTCATCTCGATATTGCTTTCGGAGGATCTGTGCCTACAGTCCACAGCACGGGTGTGTAGGTTTGACAATATGCATTCTGACAAATGAAATCATGCTCTCTTGTCCATTCATTGATGCTCCTGATTGTGAGTGACTGTGTTTGGTTGCTTGTATGCACATTATGACAGGGAAGGAAAAAAAGGGACAGAACAGTGTTCAGATAAAATTGTTCATAAAAGATAGATCTCAAATAATTGTAAACCAGTCAAGACTTTCATAAAAGGAGTACATTTAAGAGTGAATTCATCTGTTTATATCTGCATTCATTCATTCAATTAATAAATAAACACTTATTGGTCACATAACTGGCATCAAACTCTGGACTGGGTTGGGGTGGGGATACACCAGACAATGACTATTCTCATCAAGCATCCATGGGAAATACAGACATGTGAATAGACATTTGAGTAGTGTATTGAAAGCTATGTTAGAGAGGTCCAAGATCTCTGCTATAACATGGGGAGGATCAGGAAATATTTCTCCAAGGAAGACAAGTCTAAACTGCATTCAGAAGGACAAGTAGAAGTAAGCCAGATGAAGAGGGTTTATGTGTGTGCAGTTGAGTGTATGCAAGTAAGTACGAATCTGCAACTATGGGTGCACACTCATATGCATCTGCCTGCTTGAGGTGGAAGTTGACAACACATGCTGAGGCTCAGGCATAAAGCATACATGTAGAAATATCACAAGAAATGAGATAGTCAATGGCCAGATAATGTAAGGCTTTATATGCTATGATACAGAGTTTTTTGTTGTTTTTAAATTATTTGCTTAGGAAGGAAGTAAGCAGGGAAATGACAGGCTTAGCTGTGCAATTTTAAAATGTCACATTAATCCTCAAATTTATGTGGGAGGGCAAAGGACCCACAATACCTAAATCATTTTTTTTGTTGTTGTTGTACTTTAGATGAAGCTTTACAGAACAAATAGATTCTCATTAAACAGCTAGTACATATATTGTTTTATGACAATGGTTAACAACCCAATGACATGTCAACACTGTCCCTTCTCAACCTTGGGTTCCCTATTACCAGCTTTCCTGTCCCCTCTTGCCTTCTAGTCCTTGTCATTGGACTGTTGTGCCCCATTAGTCTCATTTTGTTTTATGGGGTTGTCTAATCTTCGGCTGAACAGTGAACCTCGGGAGTGACTTCATTATTTAGCTACAAGGGTGTGCGGGAGCCATACTCTCGGGGTTTCTCAGTCTCTGTCAGGCCAGTAAGTCTGGGGGTTTTTTTGTGAGTTAGAATTTTGTTCTACATTTTTCTCCAGCTCTGTCCGGGACCCTCTATTGTGATCCCTGTAAGAGAAGTCAGTGGTAGCCGGGCACTATCTATTTGTGTCTGGTGGAGGCCATGGTAGTTGTGGTCAATTAGTCATTTGGACTAATCTTTCCCTTGTATCTTTTCTTCATTCTCCCTTGCTCCCAAAGGGGTGAGACCAGTGGAGTATCTTAGATGGCAACTCACAGGCTTTTAGGACCCCAGATGCTAATCACCAAGTTAGACTGTAGAACATTTTCTTTATAAACTGTGTTATGCCAATTGAGCTAGATGATACCTGAGACCATGGTCCCCACAGCCTTCCACCCTAGCTAAAGAAATTTTGAAGGAAAAGAATAAAGTAGAAGGCTTCATACTTCCTGATTACAAAATATACTATAAAGCTACAATAATCAAAACAACCTGGAGGCAGAGCCAACATGGTGCTATAGACAGAAGCATCATACCATCTCTCCACAGCAAAGACCCCAAAAAGCACATAAAACAAATGTCAATCCTGGAACCTTAAGCATCAAATGAAGAGATAAAGAACTTAACCTAGCACAGAATGGAATAAGAAACTGACAGAGAACAGAGAGCGAGGAGAGCTACTGAGTGGAGGTCCCCTATCAGCTAATGTGGCATGGATTCATCATCTTGGACTCCTCAGCCACCCAGATCAGCAGACAGGCAGTATGAGAAGGCAGCTTTGCAGAGCTCCCAGCAGGAGACAGAGCACCCGGTAACCAGCTTTCCCACCCCCCACCCTTCTTCCCCCTGCTCAGCCTCCGCTGCTTCCTGGCAGGCTGACTTCACTTGGCCGGGGAAATTCTGGATCCTTGCCACTTGGATTCACCCTGCCCACACTGGCCGGCTCCTTTAGTGCCATTTTCTTATTGCTGTTGGTACTTTTTTTGGCTTCTTTTGGTTTATTTTGTCTCTCACCTCCTTCCTTTCCTTTCACTCAAACACCTGGCTCCGTGTGCCATCTCCGCTTGTTATTGACAGGCTGTGAAGCACTGCTTGGCTGGGGAATTACTTCTACGGTCAACACCGTGCCACTGGTGGAATCCCTGGGGACATTTTTCCTTTTTTCTTTTTTCCTTTTTGTTTTTCTTCATTTCTCGATTTCTCATCTCCCTCTACTTTCCTTCTTTTTCTGTCTACTGAATACCTGGTGCTGTATGCCATCTCTGTCCCTTCTAGACAGGCTGTGCAGTGCCTAGCAGCTTGGGAGCCACTTCTGTGGTCTTTGCTGCCAATCCAGTCATCTCACTTGTTTTTTTTTTTTTTTTTTCTCAGTTTCTTGTCTCTCTCTACCACCTTTCTCTTCTTTTCTCCTGAACACTAGGCACCGTGTGCCATCTCTGCTCCTTCTAGATGGGCTGTACAGTGCCATGTCACTGGGGAGCCACTTCCCCAGTCTGCACCACCACACCAGTGGGCTTCCCTTGGGGATTTTTTTCCTTTGCTCAGTTTCTTGTCTCTCTCTACCATCCTTCCCTTCTTTTCTCCTGAATATCTGGCGCCGTGTGCCATCTCTTCTCCTTCTAAACAGGTTGTGCAGTGCCGTGCCATTGGGGAGCCACTTTCCCATTCTGCATCACCACACCAGTGGGCTTCCTGAAGCATCTTTTTTTTTTCTTTCTCTTGTCTTTTCTCAATTTTTTGTCTCCCTCTATCTTCCTTCCCTACCCTTTTCCTGAACACCTGGTGCTGTATGCCATCTCCGCTCCTTGATGGGCTGTGCAGTGCCACTCAGCTGGGGATCTGCTTCCAGTGGGCTACCTTGGGTCATTTTTTTTTTTATTTACTTACTGTCTTTTTTTCTTGTCCCTCTCTACATTCCTTCATTCTTTTCTCCCAACCACCTAGCCATGTGTGCCTTTCTCTCCCCTTTAAAAAAATCTAGTTTCTTCTCTTTCTCTAGCTTCCTTCATTTCCTTTCTCCTGCGCATCGAGCTGCATGCTCCATATCTGTCCCTTCTTGATGAACTGTGCCTCACCGCCTGGCTAGAAAGCCACCAGCACACAGCTTGCCTAGATCCATGCCACTACAATGGCAGGCTCCCTCAGCACTTTTTTTTGGCTCCTGTTTCTCTATCTTCTTTCTTTTCCCACACCCACTTAGCTCCACATATCACAACATCCCCCCTTCCACCTACCTATCTACACCGTGTGCTGAACAGCACAGTCCCGAGAAGCACAGGCATGGTCTACTGGAACCTGCCCTCCACAGACCCCCTGGAATCGCCCTTTCAGCCACAGTACTTGCCACAAAAAACCAGCCCAGCCCCTCCCCCTCAGTTAGACCTGCCTTGCTGCACCACAGCTGAGCAACTGGTCCTGCCCATTGCACAAGGAGGTGAAAAGTATCGTCCCCACAGACAAGCAAACAATGAAGAATGCATAGCCCATCTGCTCAGACATAATCAAATAAAACAAAAAAGCGGGATGAAACAAACAAATCTACAATCCATAAATGAAGAAAATAACTACTGAATGTCCTGAAGACAGAAGACAATATCAAAACATATAAAAACACAGGACAGGATGGCTCCAGTAGGCATCCAAAATAAAACATCAGATGACCTTCTAGCAGAAGAAAAGGCACTGGAACTACCTGATAAGGAATTCGAATCTTTAATATTCATAGCTATCCAAGAGTTGAAGCAAAAAGCAGGCAAAAATGAGGAAAAAATAGAAAAAATCAAAGAAAAAGCAGACAAAATCATGGAATAGACAGACAAAACAATGGAATAATTCAGGAAAATAATACAAGAACAAAATGTCAAAATATTTCACAACTAGAAATCTTACAAAAACAACAGTTAGAAATCCAAAAGATAAACAACAAGATTTCAGAAATGGACAGTGTCATAGAAGGTATGAAGAGCAGGTTTCAAACAATGAAAGACAGGATCAGCAAAATTAAAGACAAATAATTGGATACCACTTTGTCTGAGGAAAACTCAGAGAAAAGGACAAAGAAAAAATGAAGAAACCTTGAGAATGATGTGGAATACAACTAAAAACAAAAATTTTCAAGTGATTGGACTTCCAGAACAGGGGGAGAAAACGGAAAACACAGATAGGATCATTGAAGAATTGCTGACAGAAAATTTCCCTAATATCATGAAAGATAAACGCTGACCATCCAAGAATCTCAACGAACCCCATGCAGGATAGAGCACAAAAGAAAATCACCAAGGCATATCATAATCCTACTTGCTAAAACCAAAGACAAAGAAAGAATTCTAAGAGGAGCTTGAGAAAAACAGAAAGTCACATACAAAGGGGAAACAATAAGACTAAGCTCAGATTATTTGGCAGAAACCATACAGGCAAGAAGGCAATCGGATGACATAAAACCTTGAAAGAAAAAATAAAAATGCCAACCAAGAACAATATACCCTGCAAAACTCTCACTTAAATATGATGGTGAAATTAGGAAATTTCCAGATAAACAGAAATTAAGGGAATATGTAAAAAACAAACCAAACTTATGATAATTATGAAAGGAAGTCTTTCAGTCTGAGAACAAACATCAGATGACAGCCTGAATCTAGGATGCAAGACCACATCAGCCAGATACCAACCTAGGTAATTGAATCTTAAGGATTAATCAAAACTAAAAGATTTACAACAGGTAACCACAGAGGTTAATGTGTAAAAGACAACAACATTAGAACAACAAAAAAGGGAATAAATGGTGTAGGTATAGAACTTTCAAATGGAGAGAAAAGCAAGGCAATACCAAGTAATAAAAGACTGGTTCAAACTTAAGAAGATAAGGGTAAATTTCAAGGTAACCACAAAGAAAGTTAACAAACCTACTCATCAAAATAAAGAAGAAAAACATAAAATCTACAGTAAACACAAAATCTACAAAAACAAAAGAAATGGAAAAAAAATCCACAAACAAAGGGAATTTAGCACAGGAGAGTAAGAGGAACAAAGAAAATGTCAGTACCACAAAAAAGAAAAAAAATGGCAGCAATAAACTCATACCATCAGTAATTACACTGAACGAAAATGGCCTAAATGCATCCAAAAAGAGGCAGAGAGTGACAGAATGGATTAAAACAAACAGGATCCATCAATATATTGTCTACAAGAGACACAGCTTAGAAAAAAGACACAAATTTATTTTTAAAAAAAGGATGGAAAAGATATATCAAGCAAACAGTTACCAAAAAAGAAGAGGAGTGGCAATACTAATCTCAGGTAAAATAGACTTTAAAACAAAATCCACCATGAATGACAAAAAAGGGCATTATCTAATGATTAAATGGACAATCCATCATGAAGGTATTAACCATAATAAATATCTACACATCCAAGACAGGGCTCCAAAATACAAAAAACAAACTTTAACAGCACTGAAAAGAAAAATTGGCATTTCCACAATAATAGTAGGAGACATCAACCTGCCACTCTTGGTAAAGGACAGAACATCTAGAAAGAAACTCAGCAAAGATGCAGAAGACCTAAAGGACACAATCAGCCAAATTGACCTCATAGATGTATATAGAACACTACACCCAACAGCTGCAAAATACATTCTTTTCCAATGCACATGGAACATTCTCCAGAATATACCAAATCTTAGTCCATAAAGCAACCCTCAACAAAATCCAAAACACTGAGATAATACAAATTATCTTCTCTGATCACAACATCACCAAGGTAGAAATTAACAAAAGGAAAGAAAGAAAAAAAAACAATTACATGGAAACTGAATAACAACCTGCTTAAAAACAATTGGGCAATAGAAGAAGTCACAGATGGAATAAAAAATTCCTGGAATCAAATGAGAATGAAAACACATCATACTAAAACCTTTGGTACACAGCAAAGGCAGTGCTCAGAGGTCAATTTATAGCAATAGATGCACACATCAAAAAAGAAGAAAGGGACAAAATCAAAATATTAGCCATACAACCCAAACAAATAGAAAGAGAAAAGCAAAAGAAGCTCACAGCCACCAGAATAAAGGAAATAATAAACACCAGAGAAGAAATAAATGAAACAGAGACTAGAAAAATGATAGAGTGAATCAACGAAACCAAAAGTTGATTCTTTGAAAGGAAACACAAAATTGACAAACCACTGGCCAAACTGACAAAAGAAAAACAGGACAGGACACAAATAACCCAAATAAGAAATGAAATTGGGAAACATTAGAACAGACCCAGCTGAAATAAAAAGGATCATAACAGAGTACTATGAAAAACTATATGCCAAGAAATTTGAAAACCTAGAGGAAATGGACAAATTTCTAGAAACACACAACCTATCCAAACTAACACAAACTGAAGTTGAAAATACCCATAACAAGAGAAGAGATTGAAAAGGTAATTAAAAAAAAAAAACTCCCAACAAAAAATGCCCTTACCCAGTTGGCTTCACTGAAGAATTCTACCAACCATTCAGAGAAGAGCTTAAACCAGTACTACTCAAACTATTTCAGAACATGGAAAAGGAAGGGCTACTTCCAAACTCATTCTATGAAGCAGCATAACTCTGATACCAAAACCAGGAAAAGACACCACAAAAAAAAAAAAAAAATTACAGACCAGTATCTCTCATGAATACAGATGCAAAAATTCTCAACAAAATTCTAGCCAATAGAATTCAGTATCATATCAAAAAAAAAATACACCACAACCAAGTGGGATTCATACCAGCTGTGCAAGGATGGTTCAACATTAGAAAATCAATCAATCTAATCCACCACAACAATAAAATAAGAAAAGAATCACATGATCATCTCAATTCATGCAGAAAAGGCATTCGACAAAGTCCAACACCCATTCCTGATAAAAATCTCTCAATAAAACAGATATAGAAGGGAAATTCCTCAACATAATAAAGGGCATCTATACAAAACAAACAGCTTACATCATTCTTAATGGAGAGAGGCTGAAAACATTCCCCTTGAGAACAGGAATAAGACAAGGATGCCCTATATCACCATGCCTATTTAACATTGTGCTGGAAGTCCTAGCTAGAGCAATAAGGCAAGAAAAAGAAATAAAGGGCATCCAAACTGGTAAGGAAGAAGTAGAACTGTTTCTATTTGTGGATGATGTGATACTATACATAGAAAACCCTAAAGACTACATGAGAAAACGACTGGAACTAATAGAAAGATTGAGCAGAGTAGCAGGATACAAGATAAACATACAAAATCAGTTGGATTCCTATACATCCAGGGAAACAACATGATTTATAATAGCCCCTAAAAAAATAAAAATAAAATATTTAGGAATAAATCTAACCAGGGATGTAAAAGACCTATACAAAGAAAACTATAAAACACTACTGCAAGATACCAAAAGATCTTTGTAAACGGAAAAACATAACATGCTTATGGATAGGTAGACTCAACATTATGAACATGTCAATTCCATGCAAAGCAATCTACAAATACAATGCAATCCTGTTCCAAATACCAACAACATTCTTTAAAGAGATGAAAAACTAATCATTAACTCTATATGGAAAGGGAAGAGGCCCCGAATAAGTAAAGCACTACTGAAGAAGAAAAATAAAGTAGGAGGAATCACACTACCTGACAACAGAACCTACTATATACATCTACAATAGTCAAAACAGCCTGGTACTGGTACAACGATAGATACATTGACCACAGGAACAAAACTGAAAACCCAGATATAAATCCATCCACTTATGGTCACCTGATCTTCAAAAAAGGCCAAAAGTCCATCAAATGGGGAAAACACAGTCTTTTTAACAAATGGTGCTGTCAAAACCGGATATACATCTGCAAAAAAATGAAACAGGACCCATACCTCACATCATACACAAAAACTAATTCAAAATGCATCAAATACCTAAATATAAAACCCAAAACTATAAAGATCATAGAAGAAAAGTAGGATCAATGCTAGAGGCCCTAATACACGGCAATAACAGGATACAAACCATAACTAACAACACACAAACTCCAGAAGATAAGCTAGATAACTAGGATCCTCTAAAAATTAAACACTTATGCTCATCAAAAGACTTCACCAAAAGTGTAAAAAGAGAACCTACAGACTGGGAAAAATTTTCTGGCTATGACAAATCCAACAAAGGTCTCATCTCTAAAATCTACAGAAAAATCCAACACCTCTACCACAAAAAGACAAATAACTCAATTTAAAAATGGGCAAAGGAAATGAAAAGACATGTCACCAAAGAAGACATTCAAGAGACTAACAGACACATGAGGAAATGCTCACGGTCACTAGCCATTAGAGAAATGCAAATTAAAACCACAATGAGATACCATCTCACCCTACCATTACTGGCATGAATCAAAAACACTGGAAATAACAAATGTTGGAGAAGCTGAGGAGAGATTGGAACTCTTATGCACTGCTGGTGGGAAAGTAAAATGGTACAACGATTTTGGAAAATGATATGGCGCTTCCTTAGAAAGCTAGAAATAGAAATACCATACCATCCAGCAATCCCACTCCTAGGAATATATCCTAGAGAAATAAGAGCCATCACACAAATAGACATACGCACACCCATTTTCATTGCAGCACTGTTCACAATAGCAAAAAGATGGAAACAATCTAGATGCCCATCAACAGATGAATGGATAACAAAACTATAAAACATACACACAGTGCAATATTACACAATGTTAAAGAACAATGATGAATCTGCAAAGCATCTGACAGCATGGATGAATCTGGAGGGCATTATGCTGAGTGAAATAGGTCAGTCACAAAAGGGAAAACATTGTATGAAACCACTATTATAAAAACTCATGAAAAGGCTTACACACAAAAAGAAACAATCTTTGATGGTTACGAGGGAGGGGGAGGATGGGGATGGAAAAACACTAAATAGACAATAGATAAGTGGTAACTTTGGTGAAGGATAAGACAGTAAACAATACTGGGGAAGCAAGCACAACTTGTCCAGAGCAAGGTCTTGGAGGCTCCGTAGACACATCCAAGCTCCCTGAGGACCAAACTGCTGGGCTGCGGGCTGTGGGGACCACGGTCGTGGGGGAACATCTAGCTCAACTGGCATAATATAGTTTATAAAGAAAATGTTCTATATTCTACTTTGGTGGGTAGCGTCTGGGGTCTTAAAAGCTTGTGAGTGGACATCTAAGATACTCCACTGGTTTCACCCTGTCAGGAGCAAGGGAGAATGAAGAAAACCGAAGACACAAAGGAAAGATTAGTCCAAAGGACTAATGGACCACAACTACCACCGCCTCCGCCAGATTGAGTCCAGTACAACTGGATGGTGCCCAGTTACCACCACTGACTTTTCTGACTGGGATCATAATAGGGTGTACTGGACACAGGTGGAGAAAAATGTAGAACAAAACTCTAACTCGCAAAAAAAGACCAGATTTACTGACCGGACAGAGACTGGAGAAACCCTGAGAGTATGTCCCCTGGACACCATTTATAGCTCAGTAATGTAGTCACTTCTGAGGTTCACCTCTCAGCCGAAGACTAGATGGACCCTTAAAACAAAACGAGACTAAAGGGGCACACCAGCCCAGGGGCAAGGACAATGAAGGTAGGAGGGGACAGGAAAGCTGATAATAGGGAACCCAGGGTCGAGAAGAGAGAGTATTGACATGTCTTGGTGTTGGTAAACAATGTCACAAAACAATATGTGTACTAATTGTTTAATGAGAAGCTAGTTTTTTCTGTAAATTTTCATCTAAAGTACAATAAAAAAATTTTAAAAACTTCATTTTAAATATAAAGACAGATTAGAAATGAATGTATGGAAAAAAGATACAGCATGCTAATGATAAGAAAGCTGATGTGGCTATATTGATATCAGACAAAGAATACTTCAAGATGAAGAATATTATCTGAGGAAGAAGATGTATATTTCATATTATAAATGGATAAGCATTTCAAAAAGACATACAATCCTAAATGAATATGTACTTAATAAAAGAGTTTCAAAATAGGCAAAGCAATAGCTAACAGAATAAAAAAATTAACAAATCTATAATTATATTAAAAAAAAAAGCCTGTTATTGGTATAAT
>NW_004444000.1:3133346-3149643 GCF_000243295.1 Trichechus manatus latirostris | reverse complement strand
AAAAAAAAGCCTGTTATTGGTATAATGATAAACATATACACCAATGGAATAGAATTGAGAGTCCAGAAATAAACCTATAGTCAAGAATGCTAATCCATGCAATGGGAAAAAAGAGTCTCTTTAATAAATAGTACTAGGAAAATTGGATTTCTAAATGAAAGAAAAAAAAAAGGAAGGAGCATCCATGCCTCAAATGGTACAGAAAGACCAATTCAAAATGGATGAAGGACCTAAACATGAAAACTAAAACCATAGAAGTCATGGAAGAAAACATGAGGGTATAGACAGGAACTAATTTTTAACAATGGATTATCAGATATGACACCAAAAGCATTAGCAGCAAAAGACAAAACAAATAAATGGGAACTCATAAAAATAGTTTTGTTCATCAAAAGACTTTATAAACAAAGTGAAGAGACACTTAAAGATTGGGAGAATTTTTGAGGGGAACCATATATCCTATAATCCATTGCCATCGAGTAGATTCCAACTCATAATGAACCTATAGGACAATTAAGGGTCTAATATACAAAATATATAGGAAAAAAAATCTACAATTTAACAATAAAAAGACAAACAACCCAATCAAAAAACGGGCAAAGGATTTGAACAAACATTTCACCGAAGGGGATATACGAATGGCCAACAAGCAGATAAAAAGATGCTCGTTATTATTAGCCATTAGGGTGATACAAATCAAAACTAAAATGAGATACCAACTCACCTCTGTTAGAATGGCTATGAGCTAAAAAGCTGAAAACAACAGGTGTTGATGAGTTTGTAAGGAAATTGGAACCCTCATCCATTGCTGTGGGAATGCAAAATGGTATAGCTGCTGTGGAAAACAGTTTGGTGGTTCCTGAAAAAGTTGAACATAAAACTACCATATGATCCATCAATCAAAATCCTAGGTAGCCACCCAAAAGATCTGAAAGCAGGAATACAAAGAGAAACCTATACACAAATGTTGATTGCAACACGATTCACAATAGCCAAAAGGTAGAAACAACCTAAATGTCCATCAACAGATAAATGGATAAATGTACTACATACAAACAATGGAATACTACTCAGCCTTAAAGAGAAACAAAGTCCTAATATACACAGAAACATGGATAAAGCTTAAAAACATGCTGAGTGAAATAAGTCAGTTGTGTGATCTCACTTATATGACATAGGTAAATACGCAGAAACCAAAGCTTATTAGTGGTTACCAGGGATAGGAAGGAAGGGGAAAGGGAGAGTTACTTTTTAGAGGGCGCTGAGTTTATTTTAACGATGGTAGAGTAAGTTAGAAAAGGATAGCTGCAATGGTTGCACAACATAAAGATTATAATCAATGTCACTGAATTAGACACGTAAAAATTGTTGAATTGCCAAATGTTTTGTTATGTATATCCCCTCCACAATTAAAAAAAAAAAAATCACGCTGCAAATGGTAGCATTGATTGGAGATAGGTTAGCTGGGAGGCAGGGAGATAAGATCTGGCAATAAATGATGTTGACAATTCTGGCAATAAATGATATTCTCCTGAAGTAGGGTAGGGTCAGTGGGGAGAGAGATAAGAGGGAGAAATATCTATGTCTATATTTATATCCACATATACATGTATGTGGAAACCCTGGTGGCATAGTGGTTAAGAGTTCGGCTGCTAACCAAAAGGTTGGCAGTTCGAATTCACCAGGTGCTCCTTCGAAACCCTATGGGGCAGTTCTACTCTATTCTATAGGGTCGCTATGAGTTGAAATCAACTCAGCGGCAATGTGTTTGGTTTTTGGTTATATATGTATGTGCATGTAGGTATGCATGTGTGTATATGCATTTATATGTACATATATGTATGTTATATATGGGAAGCCCCTGAGTGGGGCAAAGGGTTTAGCAGTTGACTACTAACTGAAAAATTGACTGTTTGAACTCACTCAAAGGCACCTGCTTCCGAAAGTAGCCTTGAAAAGCCTTGAAAACCCTGTGGAGCCCATTTCTACTCTGCCCTCATGAGGTTGCCATGAGTCAGAATTGAATGGACAGCAACTAACAACAACAATAATGTATATATACGGAGTCCCCAAGTGGTGCAAATGGTTAACATGCTCAACTGGTAACCAAAAGGGTGGCAGTTCCAGTCCACCCGAAGCTCCTCAGAGGAAAGACCTGATGACCTAATTCTGAAAAATCTGCCACTGAAAACCCTACGGAGGCCAGTTCTACCCTGGCACACATGGGTCACCATGAGTCAGACCTGACTTGACAGCAACTGGTCTGGTCTCTGTTAAATACATATATACATATTGCAATGGATTGAATTGTGTCCCCCAAAAATATCTGTCAATTTGGCTAGGCCATGATTCCCAGTATTGTGTGATTGTTCATCATTTTGTCATCTAATATGATTTTTCTGTGTGCTGTAAATCCTATCTTTATGATGTTAATGAGATGGGATTAGTGGCGGTTACGTTAATGAGGCAGGATTGAATCTACAAGATTCGATTGTGTCTTAAGCCAATCTCTTTTGAGATATGAAAGAGAGAAGTGAGCAGAGAGACAAGGGGACCTCATACCACCAAGAAACAAGAACCAGGAGAATAACACGTCCTTTGAACCCGGGGTCCCTGGGCTGAGAAGCTCCTCAACCAGGGGAAGACTGACGACAAGGACCTTCCTCCAGAGCCTACAAAAAGAGAAAACCTTCCCCTGGAGCTGATGCCCTGAATTTGGACTTCTAGCCTACTAGACTGTGAAAGAATAAATTTCTCTTTGTTAAAGCCATAACACTTGTGGTTTTCTGTTCTAGCAGCACTAGATAGCTAAGACACACACACACACACACACACACACACACACACACATATTCCATGGGATTGTTGGATTGTTGGCTGATCGGTTTGGGGAAGTAAGGGAGAAGGAATAGCCATGAAAACATCTAGGTTTCTAGATGAGCAACTGGGTGCCATTTTCTAAAAGGGGGATCAGAGGAGGAGCAGATTTTGGGGAAAATAATCACATTAGTACTAAACATATTGAGTCTGACCTCTATAGAGCATCTAGCAGATACATCCTTTAGGCAGTTGAATGCATGGGTTTAGAGGGGCAGCGATGTAGATGCAGAGGTGTGCTGTAATTGTGTAACGACCAGCTCTCTGAAAGAAGCGGGGGAGCCCTTTATTTCTGTGGTGTATGTACTCCCACCGTGTTCAATTTCAAGCTCCCATAGGGTTGTCATTGAATGTAGAGTTAGGAAGGGATGCATATGACTGTGTTTCCCAAGTGGGCTGGGCACACCACTGGCTGGAGATAAATATGGGGGACTTTTTAGCCTGGGGAGAAAACTAAGAACATGGGGGTAGATGCGATCACCAGGGAGAGAGTTTAAATTGGGATGAGGGAAAACAGACTAGCCTGTTCTAAGAGATGGTGCTATTGTTATCCTTATTTTATAGATGAGGGAACTGAGACCCAGAGAGGCTAAATAAGTTGCACAAAGTCACGGAGCTAGCAAGGCTTTGAACCCAGGCAGGCTGATTTGTAGTCTATGATCTTAAAATCCATCCTGTAACAGGATAGTATGGCATGAGACTTTAAAAGTCAATTGAAAATAATAGTCACAGAATCATGGAACAATAGTGAAACAGGGGGCATTAGAAATAAATCTCTCTTTTAAAAATGAGAAACTGATGACCAGCCACAAATCTCTGGTCTAATGGTCATCTGGCAGATGATCCGAAAAGAAACCTCTCCTCCCTCAGTGCTTTCCCACCTGTTGTAAACACAAGCATAATCAAATTTTCCTCAATCTACATACGTTGTTTTTAAGATAAAATTTTGCTACAGTCCAAGAGCTGGTTCTAGCACCCGCTAGTCTAGTACTCCAGCTTACAGGGGTCAATCACTTCCCCTCACCAGCCCCTTTCATTTTGTGTGCACTCGGGGACCCCTGAAGCAATGACTTCATCATGTCTGTGCTCTGTTATTTTGTACCTGCTTACAGGCTGATTTCTAAATAATTTCATGTCATTTCACACGTATGCATTTTTGTCTTCTAAACTCTTCAAGTGCCAGGGAAATGATCTCCTGGGGGCTTTTTGTGTTTCTCTGGTCTTGTCTAAACCTCTATTCAAGTCTGCATGTAATAAGTGTTTGTTAAATGAATGAAGAACCCATCTATTTCAATGGGACAGGTGCTGCAGACGTAACTCATTTTGTCCTAAAATACAGTGACTTCTGGGCTGGATCCCTGAAACGAAGTAACTCAAAGGCTTTTCAGGGAAGCAGCAAAGTCATTTGAAAGGAGGACACGGAGAATTCAAATAAATGTTGGAGTTCCTGGGTGGTGCAGACAGTTAACACCCTTGTTTGGTAACCAAAAGGTTGGAGTTTTGAATCTACCCAAAGGCATCTTGGAAGAAAAGCCTGGCAATCTACTTCTCAAAAATCAGTTATTAAAAACCCTATGGAGCACAGTTATACTCTGATACACATGGAGTTGTCATGAGTCAGAACCAACTAGAGGACAACTGGTAACCTGTGGTAAAATAGATTCTAGGAGATAATGAATTAGGGTCCCATGGCTTGGCCAAGGCACACCAAAGCCTTCCGGTGAGAAGGCTATGCCCTGTAAATCAGTTCTGTCATCATCTTCCCACTTCCCAAATCAGAAACATTGCCCATAATCAGGCACCACATTTAATGAGCAATGTACGATTCATTCAGTGGTGTCTGCATCCTCTAAAATGTTACAGATGTTTACTCTGGGCTTCACTAAATTAGCTGAGATGTGCACAAGACTGCCTACTGGTAGACAGCTTCATAATGGTTAGACAGCCTGCCAAGAGGAAGCCTTCTTTTCAAAGTTACTTGCAAATTAGAGCACAGTAATGGCTCAATAGTCACCTGCTTCAGATGGCTGCCTGTGACCCAGTGAGGGACGAGCCAAACCCCTGACAGCCATTGGGCGCTACTCTTCTTACACAACAGGCTGCAAGACGCTCTCATGAGAGTGGCTTACGTAAATGGAAGACATACCTGTTTCCCTGCGCTCACAGGATCTGACACTGAGAGCCAAAGGTTTTACAATTGTCACACTGTGAAGATGCCAGCCTGAGGGTTGTCCTGGAGATAGGTAAGGGAATCAGTACCTCCTTTAGTTCTTGACTTGCTGTGTGTTCTGAAGTGACTTATTTAGACTCCCTAGGACGACTAAGAGGAGGACATCATACCTACTTCTCACCAAGTTGATGCCTTTGATAATTTTCTAAATACGTAAATGCTTAAGTTATTTGGGAAGAGGAAGTGTATATGGAGAGACAAGTAAGAAGTAGTAATTTATATTTGACAACCTGAAAATGACTGATCATTGAATTTGCAAAATAACTAGTCCACAGAAGAACCTCATATCTAATGCCCTTCCTGCCAGACACTCAGACCACTTGGTCTTCTCTCTCTTAAACTCATCTCTTGCATGAATGAGCCATAGAATCCCTCTCTTTGTCCTCTGCTAATAGATTTCAATGCCAGGAAACTTGTCACTCAATATCAGAAAGTGTCATATGCATCATATGAAAAGAAAGTTGGAGGAAGAAGCCACAACTCCAGGCACCTACTAGCTCACAGCTCACCCACGCTCCTCTCCCTTGTACCCACTGACATTTGGGGTCTGTACAATTCAGCCTCTAGATGCCCACACAAGGGCTCATTCTTTGTTTTTTTTTGCCTTCTTTCCTCTGCATATCTTATGGCCTATAGCTTTTTAATGTCACAAGAGGAGATTTACAGAATTACAAAAAAAAAAAAAAAATCCTACATAAAGCAGTCTTCAAATATTCATAAACATATCAACTCTTCCAGACCCGTCACAAATAGAACTGCCAATGACACTCTGCTGCCTTAGGCGTTGTTCTAATAAGTTAGGAGCAGGGGAGAGGAAGGGGATATTTATAACCTGAGATTTTTTTTTTTTTTCAAAAGCCATTTTAAAGTGCCCTGCTGGGAATGGAACTGGGAAGAAGCTGTTTGCTAGAAACTGAGAATGCTTCAAACAGAGCTGTAGGTCAGCTCTGAAATGGTGATTGAGACAAGGTGATCATATCTTGCATCTCCATAACACAGGCTTCCTGGAGAATACTAAGCAGAACAAAGCCTGATTACAGCTCCTTTTGGCCCAACTTTGAAATGCATGTCCACCTTCTCAGCAAAAAGGGCTGTCTCAGTCTGAAGAAAACATGGCACTTCTAGGGGGAATCCTGGAGGGCTGACAGGACAAGATAGAGCCCTGAATGTTCCTCTGAGTGTATTCTCACCATCATTGAGGGTCTCTTTATGAAACTACAGCTATTTATGCCAGGGTGTCTCAACTGGTGTAGCCACAATCACATTATCTGGACATAAGTCCTTGATAAATTTGTTTGCTTGATTTGGTTGTTATTTATTATTCAATAACTGTCATATTAAACTTAAATTAATGTGGTATTTGGAATACATCCCTGAGTGCTTCCTCCACTTATTTCTGTCAAGGGGATTCTGCCAGCTTTTTAACAATACCCAATTTGTGAATAGCACGCAGCCCATGTGCTGCAGTTGAGGTCTCGATGGGGACGCTCCTGCAGCTGTAGACAGAGAGTAGGGCCATTCATCCCTCCCTCTGAGCTTCAGTACAGTAGCTCTAAGACTGCTCGCCCCATCCTTCAGGGAGCATCTGGAAAGAGTACAGCTCTTAGGCAGACAGGAAGTGAAAGAGAGAAGGCATTAGAGAGAAAATAGATTCATGAGAAGATAGGTAACAGAGTTGTTGGGGCTTTGTTAATTAAAAAAGCAGCAATTTGTCTGAATTCTGAACGTGAAGAATCCCCTGGGAGATACTAACCAGGCTTCTTCTGAGAATCATAGGAGCTCATTTTCTATGTTGTCCCAGGGGACTGTGGGAGGTTCCTGCCTTATCTATCCTTGTTCAGAAACCTGAGCACCCTTGGTGGACTAAAACCAGGGTTGTAGCTGCCTACCCCCAGCCCCTCAACACCATTATAAGACTTGAGGTCCCAGGTTTTGGAAAGAGGTTAAGACTTACCTCATGACCAAATACAATTGTCTGCTGATTCAATAAGAGGTAAGAACCATGATACTAATACTTATTGAGAACTTCCTCTAGGCCAGGCATGTTCTAGGTGTTTTACATAATTCACTCGTTTTAATTCTTACAATAACCCTCTAAGGTAAATACTATTATTATCCCCATTTTATCAGAGAAGAAACTGAGACACAGAGAAGTGAATTAGCTTAATCAACCGATAAATGGTGAAATTAAATTTCGAACTCATACAGAGTGACTTCCAAGGACGTCTTCTTAATCACTAAACTATATTGTCTGTCAAAAGGAGCATTTGCAATGTCATACAAGATTTCTAAGATTACATAAAAGAATGCAGCCAACATATACCACTTACAGTCAGAAACTACACACTCTAAACGGACAGTGTCCACTGGATAAAGAGCACTTTTCACTTTATTGCAGGTTAATTAATCTTGTGACTTTGTGTTGCCTTGAGAAGAAATGAAAGACCTCATTTGTCTGTGGCATTTACTTATTTGGAAAAAAATCATTTTTCTCATAGGCTTATCATTTCTACCAGCAATATTCTCAGAACAAAGAATTACAGAGCACTAGGCAATACAGTTGATACTGAGAGAATCTTTGCTGTTATACCCCAGAGGTACACCGTCTTTCAAGATTAGAGTATGGAACTCTGCCTGTGAATTGCTCTAGGCTCTGGCCTTTTGGAAATGTTTAGAATGTGTTTCTCAGGATGACCAGCATGTATATGCACATTTTGACCATAAAGTAACAGGTAAACTAGTACAGATAATAAACTCAATATGTTTGAAAGTTTAGATGTACTTCTTTTATGATGCAATAAAAGATAAATGTTCCCCACTTAAACATGAAATATTAATATTTATATAAAATATAGTTATTTAAAACCTGCTATGTGTCAGACTCTACTCTCAGGAGAATGGACACAATAGCGGACAATACAGACAGAAACCCTGTCCTCATGGAGCTTACAATCTACAGCTTTCCTTTGAATATTGAGCTTCCTGTGAGTATAAAATTGGATTTTTTGTCATTTTCAATTTTCCAAGATAATATCAATTCCATAGAGTAAGGAATGTGGGACGTCTTCATAGCCATCATTTGGATATAACCTCTTTAGACCACTTTCTAATTGCTTTAGAAGACAGAGTGACAACTGAAGGTTCTATCAAGGGAGGTAGTGCTCTGGACACTGCCAGTTGTGGCTCATCCTGTGCAGCCTGGGGCAGTAGAATGAGCCCTGCACTCAGAGTCAGAACACCCAGACGTGTCTGGCTTATGACACACAAACTGTGTGATCTTCAGCAAGTAGCATAACTTTTCTGGCCCCCAGTACCTTTCCCTGTGAAATGAGGAAGAATGATGCTTGCTGCACCTATTTTAAAGTGAGTGTAAAGGTCAAAGAAAATGAAAAAAAAAACAAAAAAAAACTGAAATGGATTGTGGACATCAAAACCCTTGTTGTTTTTGTTGTTAGTTGCTGCTGAGTCAATTCCGACTCATGGTAACCATTGAGTAGAAAAGCTCCATCAAGTTTTCAAGGCTGTGACCTTTCAGAAGCAGATCACCAGGCCTGTCTTCATAGGTGCCTCTGGGTAGACTCAAATTACCAATGTTTTGGCTAGTAGTCAGCGCTTAACTTTTTTGCCATCCAGGCATGGAAACTCTTGGAGAATATGAAATAGATTTAAATGTAAGGTGGTGTTATCAATAAAATAATAATTTGTGTGTAAACTATAGTAAATATAGTGGTCTTAGCAGCTACTGAGGCTGCTTATGTAAAACCAAACACCTCATGGGATTTGGTTTCTTGATATGGAGGTTTAGGGTCATATTTTCATAGGACATCCGAGTTAATTGGCCTACTATCATGTTTAGTGCTTCTGTTCTACCTCCTAGTTCAGTGCACAGTGCCTGGTGTCTTAAAAGCTTGCAAGCGACAATTTAAGTTACAGCATTGATCTCTATTCACCTGAAACAACAGAGGAAGAATGAGAGTCAGAAATAGGAGGAAGAAATGGAAGGTGTTGATAATTGCCTCCATGAACAACTGCCTCCTTTGCTATGAGACCAGAAGAACTGGATTGTGCCCAGCCACCATTACTGAACATTTTGATCAAAGATTCTATAGAAGAATACTGACTGTGATGGTTAAGATTGCGTATCAACTTGGCTGGGCCATGATTCTCAGGGTTTATATGTGATCACTCCCATGATGGAATTTGCTGTGAGTAGCAAATAAGTTGAAAGGGAGTTTCCTTAGGGGTGTGGTCTGCATCTGAATATAAGCAGACGTTCTGACTTTTTGCTCGCTCTGGATCCTGCAACTGCCTCCTGTTCGTCTGACCTCCTGTTCTTGGGACTTGAGCTATCAGCTTATCTGCCAATCTCGGAATTCATTGATCTTCACAGCCTATGAGCAAGAGACCTGCTCTCCAACCTGTTGATCTTGGGTTTGTCAGCCCCTGCAGATATGTGAATGGAGAGAAGCCTCTATCCTGATCCATGGACTTGGGACATTCCATCCTCTACAATCGTGTGAGCAATTTCCTTGATATAAATCTTTCTCTCTATATATTTATACGCTTTACTAGCTTTGCTTCTCTAGAGAACCCAGCCTAAGACACTGACGAAAATGAAGGAAATGCAAAGCAGAATTTCAAATTCTCATGGAATCCAGAGTTTATGGAGCCACAGGGCCTGGATGAAATCCTGAGATAATCTTTAAACCTTAAACCAAAAATATTCCCTGAAGTATTCTTAAAACCAAACAATAGTTTAGCTTAACTGGTAAAGAATGTCTGCCTTTAGCATTGTACTCTTTTAAGAACTATTTATATGGGATCAAACTGACAACAGCAACTCAAAAGATTAGATAGGAAACTTAGGGGGCAGTGGTTTATATTAATGGAGTGGGAACAGTTTGGAAAAGGAGGATGAGAATAATTGCATCACTTGAAGAATGTAATCAATATCACTGAATTATACATGTAGGAATTGTTGAATTGGTGTATGTTCTGTGTATATTCTCAACAACAACAAATAAAATAAATTTAAAACAAAAATATATTTAGCAGTCTTATAATTGAATCCCAGTTTGACCACATGCAAGCAAAAGTCCTCCTGAAAGTTTGTTTCACTCTTGCCCTTTACTCTTCAACTGTGATGGGTTTTTGATGTGTCAGTTTGGCTAAGCTGAGCTACCAAACCTGTTGCCGTTGAGTTGATTCCAACTCATAGAGACCCTATATGACAGAGTAGAACTGCCCCATAGGGTTTCCAAGGAGCAGCTGATGGTTTCGAACTGCTGACCTTTTGATTAGCAGCCAAGCTCTTAACCACTGTGCCACCAGGGCTCTCTCTTAAGTCCCTCTCAAGTGGGTGTCTGGCCAAGGAGAGCTATACAAGATATTTTCTTAGGAGACTTGGAGTATAGAAGGGAAGCAAAGGCCAGTTAGTAGTATGCACACAACTTCTCATTCGATCAAATGATAATACAGGTGGTTCTGGGCAGGGATTTTGAAGATGTGGCTAAAGTCTCTAATCAGTTGACTTTAAGTTAATCAAAGGGGAGATCATCCTGTGTAGGTCTGACCTAATCAGTAGGAAGACTTTTAAAAAGAAGGCTTCACTTTTCTCTGAAGAGACTCCAATAACCCCTGTGTCTGCAGTTGCTCTCCTTCTCCCTGATCTTCCTTCATTACTGTCACCTTTAGACAACAGGCTTCAGCTCATGCCTGTGGAATTCTAGCCTGTTTGTGATCTTTCCTTTCTTATTGCCTGCTCTAAGGACTTCGGATCTGCTTAGCCAAACCTCACAATTGGGTAAACCACTCCTTGTAATAAATCTATTTATGTACTTATATACCTCCTACTGACTCTGCTTCCCTGACTTAATCCTGACTGATACACTATCTTATCCTGTTTCTCCAGTGTCTTCCTGTAATGATCACATTACTTCCACTCATGGAGTGTTGTTCTTACAGTTAAAGAAAAGTCATCATTGGTTTCCAAGTGAACTTGGGAGACACAAGTATCCGGCACACCACATGCTGCAATAATGTGCTGAGAAAGTAAACTCATAAAGCATTGCAAGGCAAAGCTCAGTGATGACTTGCTTTGGAGTCCTTATTTCCATCTCCTACCATGTAGGAAGAGCCCTGGTGGTGCAGTGGTTAAGCATTTGGTTCCTAACAGATAGTTCGGCTATTTGACCCCACCAGCTGCTCTGTGGGACAAAGATGTGTCCGTCTGTTTCTGTAAAGATTACTGCCTTGGAAATCCTATGGGGCAATTCTACTTTATCTACAGGGTTGCTAAGAGTCGGAATTGACTTGACAGCAATGAGTTTTGTTTTGGTGACCATGCAGGACCGCTCCATGGGTGCATGATTTCCTGGATGTTGTGTTCCTTTCTTATGGTTTTCAGGGTGAAACTGCGTGGTCTACCAGCTTTTTTTTTTCTCTCTCTCTCTCTTAAGGGCACTTTGTCAAGACAGATGGCCAGCTGAGGTAGGTTTGTGTAGCAATCCCAGGGAATAAAACACTAAATCAATCTATTGGGGAAATATTAATGCTTTTATTAGGATGCTTAATTATTCACATCTGCCTCCGGTTCTTTCCATGACATTAATTCCATTTCTGACTTCAGAGCAACTGCTGTTCTCAAACTTGTAAGACACCCAATAGATGTTCTCAGCTCCTGAATGTTAAAAATATTTTGCATACAATCAGAAGGAATCAACCTCAGAACCAAAATGTCCTTCTTCTCCTCCTACATGCACACATACTCTCCACAGTTTATTTCGTCTCAGTATTCAGGCCAAAGCTCCTAACTTCCCCTGAGCGCTCAGACTTACATTCCCATCTTTTCCCTATTCAAAATAATAATAGAAACAAACCCACAAATATTGATTTCTATGTGCTAAGACCTGTTCTAAATGTTTTTAATATATAAACTTATTTCTAGTCTATATGAGGTAGTACTATTATGTTCCATATTTTACTAATAAAGGAGCTTAGATACAGATGATTAGCATCTTGCCTGAAGTCACCTAGCAAGAAAATGGAGGAGGAAGTGTTTGGATCTATGTAGCCCAGCTCCAGAGCCCATGCTCTCCATCTTTATAGTAAATCACTGCTTCCCTCACAAGATGCTATACTATGGTTCTCTTCTGTATACTTACCCATAAGGTTTTTCTAAGTTAAAAAAAAAAAAAAAAAGTAAAAGAAGAAAGAAAGAAATGCTACCTTCTTCCCTACCCCTCTGCCTCCTTTCACCCATCTTCCTCACTAGCACATAGTCTCAATGACTATTCGGAGAGGAGGCATCAAGTTTATGTAAGACAAGATCTGTCTTTCCGATTTTTCACTTATAAGCCTCCCTTACAATCCTTTCCCAAACATTCAGGTTTATTTTTATGCAACTAAGTTTCCTTAGGCAACCTCACATTGACATTCCACACAGAAAATTTCATACGATCTACTAGGATAGTGCACTGTTCATCTCTCCACCCCACTGAGAGTTTTACAGATGGATAGTTCTGCCACAAGCACTTCGGTAGCAGAAGAAAATACACCCCGAACAGCTTTTTGTCATTTATCTGTCTTTCCCCAGAGCTCTGCCTCACCTTCCAGAGTCAGTGGGGAAGAAACAAACCCCCAGGGATTAGACAAGCAAATCTAGCTACATTAGAATTTGTGAGGATTTCAATTCAGGTTCATACCCTCAGGGGATATTGCAGAGAGGTAGAGCTTTTTTACCAAGAGAGTTTTTCCTCTTTGTATAAAATAACATCAAAAACACTGTTCTTATGAGTAGGACATTAGTCAACCAATATTCCCAAATAAGCTGAGGATTTTGGAAAGTTGAAGAACTACAGGTAGAAAAAATAATAATGAGCTTTAAGTACATGAAGAGTTCTCCAACTAAAATTTTAGAAAATGAATCAATAAATAAAATGAAACAGATCAGCGTTACAGAAGAACCACTGGAGGTCATTCATTCATTCAACAAGTGACTGTGGAAGGTATATGTTTGATGAATAAGACTGAAAAACATCTGTCTTCATAAAACTTATATTTTTGTAAGATATTAGGAAGTATACCTTGACATGGTCTATGAGAGATTTGACATGCATTACTGGTTTGTTAACTACCCAATATCCTCTCTTTGTTAATTTGTTGTTAATTGTTGTTAATTGTCTTGGAGTTGGCTCTGACTCTTGACGACCTCATATATAATGGAACAGAACACTGCTTGGTGCTGCACAATATGATCCTTGGTATGTTTGAGTCCGTTGTTGTGGCTATTATGTCAATCCATTTCCTTGAGGGTTTCACTCATTTTCGCTGACTTTCCTCTTTACCAAATGTGATATTCTTCTCAAGCGATCGGTCTTTCCTAATGACATGTCCAAAGTAAATGATTCAAAGTCCCGCCATTTCCTTCTTTTTTTTTTTTTTTTAATAACACCCAGCTATTTCCACATCAATATTAGTCCTGACTTTGGAGGGGCTGACCCACATGCTCTTGGGTCAGGCATGTGGCCCAGACCTTGTCAATGAGATTATCACATGCCCCTGGGGACAGAAATCATGTCAGAGATGAACAGGTGGCCCAAGTCCTGTAATAAGAGGCATCCACCCTCCTGGGACTTTGACTACTGGAGTTTCTGAATTTGTTGAAAGTATGCTATGAGCAGCTAGGGACTACTACATAAAGAAAGCCTGCCTGAGAATAAAGGCAATAGAGAGGCGAGCAGAGTCCAGCAGTACAGAGGTAGAGAGACTGACTCCTAATTATATCATTTGAGTGGGAGGTTTAATTCATGTATATAAAAAGTCTGGAGGAGATGAGCCCCTGATTCTGATTATAGCTAAATTAGTGCTCCCCACCCCACCCCACAACACACACACTTTTGTTTTTTCTTAAGCCAGGTAAAGTTGGGATTCTATCCCTTGCAACCAAACCATATCTTGACTAAATAGAGTTAAGAATTTAAGTCATTTTTAATTGGTCTTCTAAAGGGAACATATCACTCTGCTGTGTTTATGAGACTTTGATTTAGAGTAAAACACATCTAGGTTGGCTCCCAACTCTATTGCTTACGAGATTTAGGACCTTGGTTCCTCAGTTATCTCACCTCTACACTGGTGATAATATCAGAGCCTTCTTTATTGGTTTGCTGAAAGATCAAATAAGATAATGTATGTAAAATGTTTGGCACAGTGCCTAGCACATGGTAAGTGCTCAATAATTGATAGTCATTATGATTATGATAATAATGGTTATTACCATAATCATAATAAACATCAAAAAACCCTCTTTTGGACTTCTGGCAAAATGGCACTCTAGGCAGAAGCACCACGCCGTCCCTCCACAGCAAAGATCCGAAAAATTAAACCGAACAGAAGAAACAACAATCCTGAAACCCTAACACATCAAACGAAGAGATAAAGAACTCAGCCAAGCACCAAATGGAGTGAGAAAACTGACAGAAAACGGCGAGTGAGAAGAGATTCATGCAGAGGTCCCCTATCAGCTAACACAGCGCGGATCCACCATGTTGGACTCCTATCAGAGACCAGCAAACAGGAGGTACAAGAAAGCAGCTTCACGGAGCTACCAGCGGGAGACAAAACAACTGGTAATTTGCGATATACGCTTTCCCACCCCCGCACCCTTCTTCACCCCCACTCGGCCTCCTCTGCTTCCCGTGGCCACAATCTCTTGTCCGAGAAACACCAGTTGCTTGGATTCCACCAGCCCACACTAGCTGGCTCTCTGACTGCCATTTGTTGGCTGCTGGTGTTGCTTTTTTTCCACATTTTTGATTTCTTCCTTACCTCTCACCACCTTCCCCTCCTTTTGCTCAAATACCTGGCTCTGCGTGCCATCTTTGCCTCTCCCTGAGGGGCTGCAGAGCTCCGTTCGGGTGTGGAGTTTCTTCCCGGGGAGCTGCCGCGCTGGGGGGATCCCGGGGCTTTTGTTCATTTGTTTGTTTTGAATTGTTTCTTTTCTTTTCCTTTTCTTGAGTTGGGAGCCCGTTCTGGCCAGGCGGTACTGCATGGCTTGGAACCTACCCCCTTGGCTTGCATAGATGTACAGAGGGATCCCTGAGAGCATTTCTTTTTTTAATTTTTTTTTCCTGTTTTTTGGGGGCTTTTCTTGTTCTTTTTTTTTTAATTTTTCTTTTCCCTGTTTTTTCCTTTTTGTCTTTCTTCATTACTCAGTTTTTTGTCTCTCTATATCTTCCTTCTCTTTCTGTTCCCTGAATACTTGGCATTGTATACCTCTATGCCTTCTAGCCAAGCTGTACTACAACACCTGAGAACAACTTCCCCAGACCTCAAAGCTGCACCAGTGGGATCCCTGGGAACTTTGCTGTTCTTTTCCGTTTCCTATTTTTATTTATTCATTCTTTTCTTTATTTTTTCTTCCTCTTCCCCTTTTTGTTTTTCTCCATTTCATAGACTTTCATCTCTCCACTCCAACGGCAAGCTCCCCTAGCATTCTTTTTTGTTTGTTTGTATGTTTTTGGATCCTGTTCCTTTCTCCTCTCTCCCATATTCATCTTAGCTCCATACATAACAATCTCCCTGCTACATCCTGCCTACCTGCACCGTGCACTTAACATCACACCTCCAAGCTGCACAGGCTCGGCCTACTGGAACCTGTCCTGCACTGATTAGAGACCCGCCCTGGTGGCTGTAGTAAGTGTCACAAACAACCCGTCCCAGTAACTCCTCTTCAGCTAGACCTGCCCTGCTGTACCATATCTGAGTAACTGACCCTGCCAATTGGAGAAGGAGGCAAAAAGTATTGTGCCCACAGATGAGCAAACAACAAAGAACACACAGCCCGTCTGTATGAGATAGCTATTGTAAAAACCCATGAAAAAGTTCACACCCAAAATGTAACAATCCTTGTTGGTTACCAGGGATGGGAGGGGTGGGGGGGATACTAAATAGGCAATAGATAAGTGGTATCTTCCCTGAAGGATGAGACAGTACACAATACAGGGGAAACCAGCACAACTTGTACAAGGAAAGGTCATGGAAGGTCCATAGACACATCCAAACTCCTTGAGGGACTGAGTTGCTGGGTGGAGGGCTGTAGGGACCATGGTCTCGGGGAACATCTAGCTCAATTGGCATAACACAGTTTATAAAGACAATGTTCTACATTCTACCTTGGTGAGTAGCGTCTGG
>NW_004444000.1:3003343-3132689 GCF_000243295.1 Trichechus manatus latirostris | reverse complement strand
ATAAAAAGGTCGAGAAGGGAGAGGGTTGACATGTTGTGGGGTTGTTAACCAATGTCATAAAACAATATGTGTACTACTGTTTCACGAGAAACTATTTGTTCTGTAAGCCTTCACCTGAAGTACAATAAAATCATTAAAAATTAAAAATTAAAAAAAAAAACCCTCTTTTGTCTCCATGCTCTCCCCTCCAGCAACTTCCTTGTTTCTCTTCCCTGCTTCTCTTCCCAACAACACTCTTTTGAAAAAGTCACTTATATTCTCTGTTATGCACTTTGCACTTCCTATTCTCTGATTTCTATCCACTCCAATCAAGGTTTTGTTCCCATTATGCTACTGAAATTGCTATTGTCAATGTTGCCTATGAACTCCACCTTAAGGAGCATTTATCACAGTGGACACATTCTTTGTGTTGAAGCATTTTTATCACTTACCTTCTGGGAAACTGCACTCTTATCTTCTTCTACCTACTCTCTACCTCCTCAGTCTTCTTTGATGGCTCTTCCTCTCTTTGTGATTACCCTTCTCCACACTCCAGCTTTCTCTGCCTTGTTTCATGGCTTGAGAGGTTTACTTCTATAAAATTTAGGCTCACTTGCTCTCAGCCTCTTGTCAGGCTTGGTTAATGGAAGGCTCCAGCAAGATATTGGAGGCAGAAGAAAAGAGATTGATGACCTATAGCCAGCTCCTGTTGGACAGCCTTCTTCCAAAGCTACAGTCCATACAAGTACCTATCAATTTTTTCTACCTTTGCCCTTGTGTGACTAGTGATGGTAACGATTCTCACTTTTACTAATCCCTGGATACTTCACCATTATGTGTTTGCTCCCTGAACCCTGCCCACACCTGTGTAATAATTGTTTCATTACATATTCTTCTACTAAATCTGTTGGGTTTTCTACCAGTACCTTGACCTTTCAAGTCCTCAGTTCCTGCATGAAAAAATGAAGGGTGAATTCACTAAATAAAAATGTGAACTTCTACAATGTACAAGAAAATGTTCTAGATGTTAGTAATACACAAAACTAAGAAAGTACCTTATCTAATTTTATATAAATGTTTCCCTTACAACACATTGTAATATACTTTAATTTTACTTGTTTATCATGTGCCTTCCTCACTAGACTGTGAATACCTCAAGTCCCGGAACCGCTGTTTTACATATATATACACCAGCACCTGGTACAGTACCTCCTTAAGCTCATTTGTAACTGTGAATTCTCTCAAAAAAAAATTATACTGAATAGTAATGCAAGATAAGTAACTATAATGCAATGCAATAAAAGTTTATAAGTGATTGGAACTACAAAAACATAGAAAAGGCTCAGAACTTACTATACAGCTACAGTAATCAAAACAGGCTGGTACTGGTAAAATGACAGACACATAGACCAATGGAAGAGAATTGAGAACCTAAAAGTAAACCTATCCATTGATGGAGAGCTGATCTTTGACAAAGGGTCAAAATACATTCAATGGGGAAGAGACAGTCTCTTTAATAAATGGTGCTGGCAAAACTGGATATCCATTTGCAGAAAAATAAAACAGGATCCACACCTCACACCATACACAAAAACGAACACAAAATGAATCAAAAACCTAAATGTTAAAGCCAAAACTATAAAGTTCCTGGAAGATAACATAGGGGCAAAGCTGGGATTCCTGATTTTTTGTATAAATATATTATCAAACACAATGAGAAACACGTGAGCAACAAAAAAATAAAGTAGATAATTGGAACCTCTTAAAAATTAAATATTTATGCTCACCAAAAGACTGTACCAAAAAATTAAAAAGAGAACTACACACTGGGAAAAAAAATCTTGGTAATGACATATTTGATAAGCGCCTAATCTCTAAAGTATATAGAAAACTTCAGGAATTCAACAAGAAAAAGACAAACAATCCAATCAAAATATGGGCAAAGGACATGAACAGATATTTCATCAAGAGGACATTCAAGCGGCTAACAAACACATGAAGAGCGGCTCATGATCATTAGCCATTAGAGAGATGCAATCAAAACTATAATGAGATACTATCTCACACCTGCAAAAAATGGCATTGATCAAAAAAACAGAAAACAACAAATGCTGTCAAGGTTGTGGTGAAACTAGAACTCTTATAAACTGCTGGTGGGATTGTAAAATGGTACAACCACTATGGAAAATGGTATGGTGCTTCCTCAAAAAGCTAGAAATAGAAATACCTTGTGATCCAGCAATCCCACTTCTAGGTATACATCCTAGACATATAAAAGCAGTCAAACAAATAGACATATGTGCATCCATATTCATTGCAATATTATTCACAATAGCAAAAAGATGTAAACAACCTAAGTACCTATCAATGGATGAGTGGATAAACAAATTGTGGTATATATATATATATATATATATGTATGTATGTGTATATATATATAATGAAATATATATTATATGATAAAGAATAACAACATCTTATAACATGGATAAATCTGGAAGACATTATGCTGAGTGAAATAAGTCAACCACAAAAGGACAATTATTGCATGATATCACTTTTATAAAAAGTCAAGAATAGGTATACACACAGAAAGCAATGTTGTTTGACAGTTACCAGGGATGGGACGGAGAGGAAGGGAAAATCACTTATTAAATAGTAGATAGGTAATTCTGCTGTGGGAAAGGCAATACACAATATGAAGGGAGCCAGCACAACCTGACCAAGGTAAATGAAGACACTGAGAGGTACACAAGAATAAAGGACAACTATGGTAAATGATGGAGCACTGGTGGCACAGTAGTTAAGAGCTCAGTTGCTAACCAAAAGGTTAACAATACAAATCCACCAGCTGCTCCTTGGAAACCCTACAGGGCAGTTCTACTCTGCCCTATAGGGTTGCTATGAGGTAGAATTGACTCAATGGCAATGGGTTTTTATGGTAAATGCTACAACATATACAAGTTTGCAACAATAGTAATAACAAGCAAAAAATATGTAAATGGTTACATAGGTACGTATGTATGCTATATAGGTGTGGGAAGGTGTATGGCAGTACATGCATGCACATACATAGGTATATTTGTGGGTATACGTATATACATGTTTGAATGTGTTGCATATATATTCATATACAAAAAATAAAGCACATAGGTGGCACAGTTATGGATACTTCCTAGACATATTCAAACACCTTGTGGGATTGATTTACTGGGTTTGAAGGCTCAGGACGATAGTCTCATAGGACAACTAGGTCACCTGCACAACTTAGTTCATAAAGATAATGTTCTACATTCTAGATTGGTGAGTAGTGTCTGGGGCATTAAAAGCTTGGGATCAGCCATCTAAGATAGAACTATTGCACTCTTCCCATCTGGAGCAAAGGAGAGTGAAGGAAAAAAAGACTCAAGGAAGAAATGATTCCACAGGACTAAGGGCCCATGCTAACTACAGCTTCTTCTAGCCTGAGACCAGAAGAACTAGATGGTGTCCAGCTACCACTACCAACCATTCTGACCAGGGACACAATAGAAGGTCCCAGTTAGAATGGAAGAAAAATGTAGAACAAAACTCAAATTCATAAAAAAGACCAAACTTAATGGACTGATAGAGACTGGAGAAACCCCTGGGACTATCACCCTAAGATATCCTTATATCTGGAAATGAAGCTGCTCCCAGAGGTTACCTTCCTGCCAAATAATAGATTGGTCTATAGAATAAACAATAAAGCCTGTGAGGAAACCAAATGGTCAACATGTACCCAAAAGCTAAGAAGAGAAGGCAAGGAGGGGCAGGGAAACTGGATGGATGGAAATGGGGCAGGTGAAGTGGAAATACTAAGAGTGCTGACATATTCTGAGGACTGTAACCAATGTCACAGAACAATTTGCCCATGAATTATTGAATGGGAATCTAATATGCAGTGTAAATTTTCACCTAAAACACAATAAAATATTCAAAAATAAAACATTTATAGACCTATGCTACATTTAAATACATATGTATTCATATTTACATACATTGCATTTTGCATTGTGACTCAAAAAAAAAACATCAAAGAGGAAGGTCTTAATTCTAATTTGATTAGGTAGAATGAGGACATAAGGAAAAAGGTCATAGAGAGGAAGTGACATATGAGATTTAAAGGATGACTGGTAGTTTTCCAGAAAGAAAGGGGCAAAGGGAAAACAGTCCAGAAAGAAAAAACATATTGAACAAACAGCATCAAAGATATAGAGGATCATGATGTGTTTGAGGAAGATGAACATCTTGAGATGTCCTAAAACATAAGGATCCTAGGAAGAGGTAGGGATGGTAAGTTGAAATGTGAATGCAATTCACTCCTGAATCAAGGAACTTCTTTTTGCCTCAGTTTCTGACTTCTGATACAATTTCAATGAACTAACTATTTTAGTAGAATGGAGCTTATCATCCTCTCAACATGGCAGCCTCTTGAAGGGTTGGTCTACCTCAGAGGGCACTGGCATTACCTAGTAGCTGGTGACTGTGCCCCAACTACCACCACCCCATATGTGTGCTTCTCTGCTGCCTCTGGACACAAGGAATGGAAATATCTCCTAGCATCTCCTAGTAGGA
Source organism: Trichechus manatus latirostris (assembly GCF_000243295.1). Lineage (NCBI taxonomy): Eukaryota > Metazoa > Chordata > Mammalia > Sirenia > Trichechidae > Trichechus > Trichechus manatus. Next base: position 3,128,114 of record NW_004444000.1, on the reverse strand, counting down.
GATAGCAGAGTTTCAATTTTTGCCCAGATTTATGATGACTGCTTAGAATCTACATTGAATCTTTGTATTTTAAAGATAAAAGTCAAAATAAAAAGGCAAGATGTCTTTACTTTTGATAGAAATAACACTTCTAGTTCAGGAGACAAAGGAAGCCTGTTGTTTGAAAACACCCAGAGGGTGGGTTCCAAATAAGTTGCAGCTCTGCTGTCCTAGGCCACTGCCACTGTTTTCATGGATAAACCAGGAGAAAAGAGTTCCAGGGAAACCTTGCTGTAAGCTTCAGGCCTATGATAATTTTGTAAGGATCTTTATCTTTTGTCAGTGAAACTAACCAAATTTTCCTCCAGAACTTCCTGGTGGGTTTCTAGCAAACTCTATGGTACAAACCATTGATCCTACATTGTAGCATTCACATATTAATGTGGTGGTATAATAGATCAATACTGTGGACCTGTCTGGAATCTTACTGCCACCCTGACCTCTCCTATTCTACAGATAATATATAACAAAAAACCTAAAAAAGTTTCTGGATGCAGAGCCTTGCCACTCAAATTATCTGCAGATTCTTAAATTTAGTAGTTGTCAAAGTGTGATACACAGATCCCTAAGGGTCTAGAAGACCTTTCAGGGTGTCCTCAAGGTCAGAATTGTTTTCACAATAACATTAAGACATTATTTATCTTTTTCATTGTGTTAATATTTGCACTCAGGATGCAAAAGCAACAGCAGGTAACACCGATGACACTGTAACACAATTCAAGGTAGAGGCACCAAACTGTACTAGTAGTCATTGTCTTCTTCACTACCACATATTTGTAGTGAAATACAGCAGCAAAGTAAGCTACTTTATGGAGAACAAGCCATAATAAGCACCCAGAGACTTAAAACTTTTTAAAATGCCTAAAAGCTATGGTAATAGGCTAGAAGCTGAGAATAACAGAGATAAATCCTCAGACAGAACTCTTGACTCGGTGCTGAAAAAACCTAGGGACAAGAGTGTCCTCTAGTGGAACTTAAGAGAAGATAGTGGATGTAAATTTAATAAATATAATTCCCTTGAAAATCAGAAAACTCAGAATTTCAGAATATCACAAAAAAGATATCAAAATGTCCCATGTTCAATGAAAATACACAAGAAGGATCAATCGAAAGCAAAACATTAAGATGTGGGAAACACACCTTAGACATAAGGACACAAACAGACTGAAAATAAAAGGATAGAGAAAAATATTCCATGCAACCAATAACCAAAAAAGAACAAGGGTGGCCATACTGATATCAGATAAAATAGACTTTAAATCAAAATCAATCACAAAAGAGAAAAAAAGACATTACATAATAATAAAAGGGCCAATTCATCAAGAAGATATAACAATTATAAATATATATGCATTTAACATCAATGCTCCAAAATACATAAAACAAATACTGACTAATGAAAGGAGAAATAGACAACTCCACAACAATAGTTGGGGACTTCAACATACAACTTTCAATTCTAGACAGAACATCTAAAAAGAAGATCACTAAGAACATTGAAGATTAAATAAAATCATAAGCCAATTGATCTAACAGACATATATAGAACAGTCTACCCATCATCAATACAATATACGTTTTTCTCCAGTGTACATACATCATTTTACAGAATAGATCATATGCTAGGACACGAAACAAGTCTCAACAAATTTAAAAAGACTGAAATCATACAAAGCATCTTCTCTGACCATGACAGTATGAAGCTAGAAATCAACAGGAAAAATAAAGGGAAAAAAAATGGAAATTAATAACACACTACTTAAAAATAATTGGGTCATAGAAGAAATCAAAAGTGAAATTAAAAAAAATACTTAGAATCAAATGTAAATGAAAACACAATATATCAAAATCCTTGGGACAAAGCAAAAGCAATACTCAGAGGGAAATTCATAGCAATGAATGCCTACATCAAAAAAGAAGAAAGATCCAAAATCAGTAACTTAAACCAACAACTTGAACAAATAGAAAAGGAAGAGCAAAAGAAGACCAAAGCTACCAGAAGGAAGGAAATAATAAAGATCAAAGCAGAAATAAACCAAATATAAAACAGAAAAACAATAGAAAGAATCAACAAAACCAGAAGTTGGTTCTTTGAAAGGATCAATAAAATAGACAAACCACTGGCTAGACTGACAAACGAAAAAAACTAGAAGAGGCAAATAAACAAAATAAGAAGTGAAAAAGAAGACATTACAATAAATCTAACAAAGATACAGAGGATCATAAGAGAATACTATGAAAAATTGTACTCCAACAAATTTGAAACCTTAGATGAAAGGGACAAATTTCTAGATCCATACTATCTACGTGTCATGGATGGAACTGTGTCCCCCAAAAATATGCATCAACTTGGTTAGGCCATGATTCCCAGTATTGTGTGGTTGTCCTCTATTTTGTGATTGTAATTTAATGTTAAAGAGGATTAGGGTAAGATTGTAACATCACTCTTACCCAGGTCACATCCCTGGTCCAAGGTAAAGGGAGTTTCCCTGGGGTGTGGGCTGTACCACCTTTTATCTCTGCAGAGATAAAAAGGAAAGAGAAGTGAGCAGAGAGGAGGGACCTCATACCACCAAGAAAGCAGCACCAGGAGCAGAGCCCAGGTCCCCCTTTGGACCCAGGGTCCCTGCACAGAGAAGCTCCTAGTCCAGGGGAAGTTTGATGAGAAGGCCAACAGAAAGAGAAAACATTCCCCTGGAGCTGATGCCCTGAATTTGGACTTTCAGCCTATTTTACTGTGAAGAAATAAATTTCTCTTTGTTAAAGCCATCCACTTGTGATATTTCTGTTATAACAGCACTAGATAACTAAGATACTACATAAACTAACACAAACAGAGGTAGAAAATCTAAACAGACCCATTACAAAAGGAGGGATGGAAGAGATCATCAAAAAACTGTCAACAAAAAAAGCCCAGGACCAGATGGCTTCACTGGGGAATTTTACCAGATATTCAGAGACGAGTTGACACTAATTCTACTCAAACTCTTCAAAAACATAGAAGAGGAAAGAATATTCCCTAAATTATTCTATGAAGTCAACATCACCCTAATACCAAAACCAGGCAAAGACATCACACACACACACACACAAAATACAGACCAATGTCCCTCATGAATATAGATGCAAAATATTTAAACAAAATTCTAGACAACAGAATTCAATAATGTATCAAAAAAATCATACACCATAATGAAGTGGGATTAATTCAAAGATTGTAAGGGTGGTTCAACATCAGAAAATCAACCAATATAATTCACCACATAAATAAAAACAAAGGATAAGAACCAAATGATCATATCAATTGATGCATAAAAGCCATTTGATAAAATCCAACACATTTTCCTGATAAAAACTCTCAGCAAATAGGAATAGAAGGAAAATGTTTCAACATAATTAAGGACATATATACAAAACTAGCCGCCCCCCCCAAAACAAAACAAACCACTGCTGTTGAGTCAATTCTGACTCATAGCAACCCTATAGGACAGAGTAGAACTGCCCCATAGAGTTTCCAAGGAGTAGTCTGGTGGATTGGAACTGCTGATCTTTTGAACTGCTGACCTCTTAACAACTATACCATCAGGGTTTCCGCAAAACCAACAGTCAACATTATTTTCAATGGAGAAAGACTGAGAGTCTCTCCCTTGAGAATAGGAAAGAGATAAGGATGCCCTTATCACCATTCTTGAATTCAATATTGTATTGAAGTCCTAGCTAGAGCAATAAAACAAGAAAGAGAAATAAAGTGTATCCAAATAGGAAAGGAAGAAGTAAAGCTATCTCTATTTGCAGATGACATGATTCTATACATAAAAAATCCAGATCATGCAAGAAAATTCTTGTAACTAATAGAAGAATGCAGCAATGTTGCAGAGTATAAGATTATAAGTATAAAATTAGTTGGGTTCCTTCACACCAACAAAGAGTATTCTGAAAAGGAAATCAAGAAAACAATATCATTTACAATAGCTTCCAAAATGTTAAAATACCTAGGAATTAGCCTAACCAGGGACATAAAAGACTTATACAATGAAAATTATAAAACACTACTACAAGAGACTAAAAGAGACCTACATATATAGAAGGGAGTTCCATGCTCATGGATTTGAAGACATAACATAGTGAAAATGTCAATACTACCTAAAGTAATCTAAAGATACAACGCAATCCAGATATAACTCCCAAGTACATTCTTTAATGAAACAGAAAAACTATGACCAACTTCATATGGAAAGGAAAGAAACCCTGAAAAACCAAAGCATTACTAAAGAAAAAGAGCAGATCAGGAGGCCTCACACTCCTCAATATCAGAACATAATATTCAGCCACTATAATCAAAACACCCTGGTGCTGGTTCAATGATAAACACATAGACTAGTGAAATAGAATTGAGAATCCAGAAATAAATTCATCCATTTATGGGCAACTGATTTTTGACAAGGGGTCAAAGTCCTTTCAATGGAGGGTGTGGGGTGGAGAAGGGATAGTCTCTTTAATCACTGGTGCTGTCAAAACTGGATATACACTTACACAAAAACAGAACACAAACTTCACACCATACATAAAAACTAACTCAAAATGGGTCAAAGACCTAAATATTAAACCTAAAACTATAAAGTTCCTGCAAGAAAACATAGGATGAAAACTATGGGACCTGATATTTTGTAAAAACAGGATAACAAACATAACTACAAATACCTGAATAGCAGAAGACAAATTAGATAAATGGGACCTCACAAAAATTAAAAACGAGCTGTAAACTTTCACCTAAAGTACAATTAAAAAAAAAATTAAAAGCTTATGCTCATCAAAAACTTTATCAAAAGAGTAAAAAGACAATCTAAAGATGGAAAAAAACTTCAGAAACGACATATTCAATAAGGGTCTAATCTCTAAAATTCATAGAAAACTTCAACAACTCAACAATAAAAAGACAAGTAACCCAATTATAAAATGGGCAAAGGACTTGAACACAAACTTCATCAAAGAGTACATTCAAGTGTCGATCAAACACTTGAAAAGATACTCACAATCATTAGCTGTTAGAGATGCGCAAATCAAAACTGTAATGAGGTACTGTCTTAGGCTGGGTTCTCTAGAGAACTAAAATGGCACTGATTAAAAAAAAAAACAAAACCAGATAACAAATGTTAGCGAGGATGTGCTAAGATTGCAGTCTTGTTCATTGTTATTGGGACTGTAAAATGGTACAATCACTATGGAAAATGGTATGGCACTTCCTCAAAAAACTAGAACTAGAACTACCTTATGACTCAGCAATCCCATTCCTAGGTATATACCGTAGAGTCCTAATAGAAGTGACATGAACAGACATATGCACACCTATTTTCATTGTATTATTCACAATAGGAAAAAAAAATGGAAACAACTGAAGCACCCATCAACAGATGAATGGATAAGCAAAATGTGGGACATACATACAATGGAATACTATGAAACCATAAAGAACAATGATGAGCCTGAAAAATGTATTACAATTTGGTTGGACCTCAAGAACATAATGTAAGTGAAATAAGTCAGTCACACAAGGAAAACGATTGTATGATCCCATTTCTAGAAAAAGATAAGAATAATTTTGTATAGAGAGGGATATCATGTTCATTGGTAATTGCCAGGGAGGGTTGGGTGGGTGGGGGAGGGAGAATCACACTCTACTTGTTATTTTTGATAATGGGAAAAGTAGCACCTAATATGTGTGTAATGAGTGCAGTTTGACCAAAGTAAATGGTATCACTAAGAGGCTCTTAAGAGAAAAGGATGTTTGTACTAGAGAAATTGACATATATAATTTTGCAACAACAACAATGACCAAAAATGAGTATATGGTCTCATATGTATATGTATAGGCATATAGGCATAAGGGTAGGTACAGGTGTATACATGTGTGCACAGATAGAAGTATCTATGTGTACATGTAAGTACAGATATGTGTGTGCAGGTACAGGTATTCATAGAAGACACAATCATAGGTACTTCTCAGAAATAACCAAACACATTGTGAGATTGGCTTTCTAGGTTTGAAGGCCTAGGACCTTAGTCTCATGGGACAACTCAGTCAACTGGCATAATACAGTTCACAAAGTTCATGTTCTACATGCTAGTGAAGTGAGTAGTGTCTGGGGTTTTAAAAGCTTGTGGGCAGCCATCTGAGATACAACTATTGGTCTCTACTCATCAGGAAACAAAGAGTAAGAAGGAAATCAAAGTGTCAGAGAAAAAACTAGTCTATAGGGCTGATAGCCTACACCAGCCACAGCCTCATCTTTCCTGAGACCAGAAGAACTAGATGGTGCCTGGCTACCACTACCAACCGTTTTGCTCAGGGACACAATAAATGAGCACTGAAAGAAAAGGAGAAAAATGCAGAACAGAACTCAAATTATTAAAAAGTCAAGACTTACTAGACTAGTTGAGACTAGAGGACTCCCTGAGACTATTGTCATGTGGTGCTTTTTAAACCTTGAAACTAAACTATCCCTGAGATAACTTTTTAGTGAAATAACACAGTGGCACACAAAATAAAGAATGGTAAGAATGGTACTCGATTAAAAAACCATCTATATGAGATCAAAAGGTCAACAATTACTCTAAAGCAAAGATGGGGAAGTTAAGGAAGCAGGGAAACTAGAGTGTTGAAAATGGTCAAAATATTGAAGTAGTCAAAGACAGAATTAAAGAGAATGTGACACATTATGAAAAATGTAACTAATGTCACTGAACAATTTGTATAGAAATTGTAAAATGGAAACCTAATTTACTGTATAAACTTTCACAAAAAACAATAAAATATTATTTAAAAAGTCCTTGATGAAACAGTAAGAAGATAAATAATTTGATTAAATCTCAACCCTCGAGTACACAAATTTTTAATATTCTGTGTGATGAAATGGTAAGTTCTCCCAAAGCACTTTTGCCGCACACTGAATTGTGTCAAGGGAAACACATTTGTGTGTTTGAGTTGCAAGTTGAAATAAGTGCTGTTTTCACATAACATCATTTTTACTTGAAAAAATGATAATTTATGGTTAGTTAGACTTGGAGACTTGGCAGACGTCTTCTCAAAAATCTCAGAAAATGAATGAAGCCACTGAATCTGTTGCCAATGATAAAATCTGAGCTTTCAGCTAAAAAATACAATGCTGGAAAACTTTTATCAGCCACTATTATTTTTATCTGAGCAAATAATCTGAGAAGCTGAACTATATGAAGAAGAACGCAACATCAGGATCCGAGGAAGACTAATTAACAATCTGCGATATGCAGATGACACAACCTTGCTTGCTGAAGGTGAAGAGGCCTTGAGGCACTTACTGATGAAGATCAAAGACTACAGCCTTCAGTATTGATTACACCTCAACATAAAGAAAGCAAAAATCTTCACAACTGGACCAATAAGCAACATCATGATAAATGAATAAAATATTGAAGTTGTCAAGGATTTCATTCTACTTGAATCCACAATCAATGCCCACGGAGGCAGCAGTCAAGAAATCAAACGACATATTGCATTGGGCAAATCTGCTGTAAAAGACCTCTTTAAAGTGTTAAAAATCAAAGATGCCACCTTGAGGACTAAGCCACACTATTTTCAATCACCTAATATACATGTGAAAACTGGACAATGAATAAGGAAGATCGAAGAATAATTGATACATTTGAATTATGGTATTAGTGAGAATATTAAATATACCATGGACTGCCAGAAGAATGAACAAATTTGTCTTGGAAGAAGTAAGCCAGAATGTGCCTTAGAAGTGAGGATGGCGAGAGTTCATCTTGTGTGCTTTGGATATGTTATCATAAAGGACCAATTCTTGGAAAAGGACATGATGCTTGGTAAAGCATAGGGTTAGTGAAAAAGAGGAGGACCCTCAGTGAGATGGACAGATATAGCGACTGCAACAATGGGTTCAAACATAGCAGCAATTATAAGGATGACACAGGACTGGGCAGTGTTTTGTTCTATTGTACAGAACTGATTCAACAGCACTTAACAACGATATTATCTTTACAGCTTTCAGTACTCAGACTTTCTTATGAGATATATGTTGATATTAATGACTATCATGCAATAAAATGTGTCAACATTTGAAAAATTGGCATAACTCAAGGAACCAGTATTTTCCAAATAACAAAATATAATGTTACTAATATACAATTCAAAGTACAAGTTAGGACTCTGGCTTTTAATGTAACAATATGTTTATTGTTAAGGTTTTATATTCAATATTGCAACTAATCTTTAAGAAACTACCACTTGCCAAGTTTTAATGTAGTATCAAAGAATAATGCTCTTAACTATCTGTAAAGGTTATTTACAGACTTTCTTCATATATTTCCATCAAAACAACCTATTGAAACAAATTGAAGGCAGAAGCAGATATAAGAATCCAGTTTCCTTAAGGTAGACCAAAAAGATATTTGAAAAAGGTGTAAAACAACTCCACCCTTGTCAGTATTTTTTATTTGTTTGTTCTTACGAATGTAATTATTTTTCATAAAATGTGTTATTTATGCTAACATGTAATGGGTTTACTATTGCTATTTTAAATATGCTAATAAATAAATATTTAAAATATTTTACAATTAAATTCTAAAATAGAATGTGCACGTATATCCCAATAAACAGAACATCTTTAGTATACTCATTAATTTTTAAGGGAATAAATGGGTCCTGAGACTAAAGCTTGAAAACCACAGTTTGATCAACAATACTGCTCATCAGACCTAATGTATGGTTGGATTTAATATTTATCAAATACTATGCAGTAATTTACATTTCCAGCCACTTATGGGGTATTATCAGCCAAAAGGTTATCATTATTAAGTACTTCAACAGCTAATAAGAGTGAGCAAAAGATTGTGTAAGCCTTGCAACAAACCACTGAAGTGGTGAAGACAGAGCCCCAACAGCTGAGCATAACAATACCTCTAAGAAGCTGAAAACATGCAAGATCTGGAAAATTTCAAGAAGTCAAGAATAAGAAAGTGAAAGGAAGCTATGTTTTTGGCAATGGACACAGCTGGACAACCTCTCCTATTTTATGGTAGTGTCAAATTAGAAGCATTCTTCAGATCCCTTCCTGACTAGATCATATCATCACATGAAAAATACACCATAGGACATATGTCCATCCCTGACCACTGGGGTCACAGCTCTGGAGAGTTCAGGAGATGGCTACCATGCTCCTTCTCTAGCCACCCTCAGCTCCCTGCCCTTACATCTAGGTAGAGGGAGAAGAAGTCAGGGAACGTGTTTTAGAATCCTAACTTTGCAACCAATTTTGCGTAAAACCTTTGTTAAGCCATTCCCCTCTCCAATTCACACATTACTAAACTTCCAAATAAATTACAAGACAATTCAAGGATTTTTGAGGTTACTTCCAATTCTTACGTTCATATTCTCTCATCCTCCTCCCTTCTCCTTCTCTTCACTCCCTCTCCTCTCCACCCCTGTCCTCTCTTCTCCTTTCCTCTCTTCTTCTTTTCCCTCTTCTCTTACTCAGGTTTCACAGCTTCTAAGAGTCTAAGCAAAACAGATACTTACTGCTTGAGTAAAGGCAGAGAGAGTATGCAATAGCTGTTAGACAGAAGCCATCTTCATTCTCCCTCATATTCCCTGGGCATTGCACCATCAAAGGGTCTGAAAACAATAGATTCTGACACTATCACAATAGCCACATGTCACTAAACAGTCGCCCATGTAAATAGCAGTTTTCTTCCACTTTTGAAATATAACTTAACACCTTCATGCAAGTTGGTGCTCAGAGCCTTCTGTCCCAAATCCAGGGCAAAATCACCACTAAGGAAGATGGATATGCTAAGTGAGAGCCACACATGGAGGAGAGGAGACAGCTGTTTGTGCTCTCGCTTTCCCAGTCCCACAATTTCAAGGCAGCCAGGGTCATCCTGCGGTGCAGCTTGACATGAACTGCCAGATGAGAAAAACAGACGTCCTGCCAAGGAGAAAGTCTGCCCATGCCAGGCTCTAAGTGCAAGAGAAGGATGCAAGGAAAGCCTTACTATGTTTTGAAAAGCAAATCTCTACAGGCTCCACACTGAGGCCTGGAGATGCAACAAACAGTAGCCCATCACTGCCTGCTTGCTGTTTGATGAGGAACCTACTGCTTCCAGAGTCAATGGCCATAGAAAACTTCCCTGGACCCACATCTGCATTTGCCAAGAGGGCCACTGCCTCCAGGGCTGCAGAGGCTGCTGTGACCAAGCTTGGCCTCCTCACCAAGATCAGTTTGCCACCACTTATCTTTTGTTTGGTTGTATTCTCTTAAAATGTGTGTAAAGCGGTAAGGAATTGAAAGGAGGAAGATATTATTGCTAGGGTTGGTCTCTTTGGTTGATTTTCTACCAAGAAATGGTCCTCTATGTGTTGATTTCTTATCTATTTAAAACTGTCCGGTGAAGCCGCCACAAAGCTAGGGAATTATTTGCAGTCTCCGAACGGTTCTATGTCCTCCTCTTCCTTTCCTTTATAGTCTGCAGAAGCTGTAGCCACAAAGAAGAAAAGATTACATGGTGGCTATGTTTTGCTTTCTTATATCTAGATTTGGGGAAGAAAGGAAAGTGGGGAGAAAGGGAAGTGGAGCGGGGGTAGGCAAGAGAAGAGTCCTGGGGACAGAAAGAAAACATCCTTGTGGAACTAAATTGCATCCAACATAATAAACTGTCATCTTGAAAAGAGTGTTCCAATTGAGTTTTGATGTAAACACTAATATTTCCTCCACTCTGCTACTCTCTTCTCAGGAGATCTCATGTATATTTCACTATGTGTCCTACTTACTATTACACTCATACATCAAAGGATCTGAGGACAGGGAACCTGATTTTGAAAACATTATTCTTTCAAAGATTTATCCTCTCATCTTGACCACTTTCTTAGCAGGAAAGGAGAAGTTCCCATAAATTATTTTAATGTGCTATGCAAAAGTGATCATCTCACTTCTTTCTCCAAAAAGTTTTCTGCAAGTAAATTAGACAAGGCCCTTGATTTCACTTTCTTCTCTTTTTCCCATCAATGCACACTTAGGCACGTTCATAAATGGAACAAGAATGAAAAATCTGGAAAAGTGGGGATTGAGAAATTGAGAATTTCAGTGAAATCCTTGAGGAGGCCTAGTAGAAAGGGGGCATGGGGTCTTTTTTAGCTGGAAGAAGGGACATGAGCAACAGTGTTAAAAAAAATTTCTTAGAAAGAGATGTGAAGATACCTTTTCGAGGAGGTCGTTTAGTCTGGTCTGTGCTCAGTGTCATTGCTAGGGCCTATGTTGTGCTGGAGTGCCTGGGTGGTACAAATGGTTAAGCACTTTGTTGCTAGCTGAGAGGTTGGAGGTTCAAGTCCATCCAGAAGTGCCTGGGAAGAAAGGCCTGGTGGTCTACTTCTGAAAAAGCAGCCATTGAAAACCCTACTGAGCACAGCTCTACACTGACATACATGAGGTCATCGTGAGTTGGAGTCAACTCTACGGCAACTTTTTTTTTTTTTTAATTTTTATGTTGTGGTAGTCAATAATACTCACAGTCCCAAGTCTCCACTAAGAACCCGCACTACCAGAACAGGATGCATCAAAGCCTCTCTCATGGATCTCTATCCCTTACATTTAGATGTGCTTCTAAACTTCTGACCCAACTGCCTGATCTTGGATCTTTCAAACTGGTCACATGCTGGGTAAAGGAAGTTCATGATTACCTTCTGAAACCTTCATTACCTTAAATCTCATGGATCCTTACAATCTAGAAGTAGATGAGGCCAGTATTGACTGTCTTCTAGTACTTTCTCTTAGACCCTAGCTGACACCACCAATATTTGCAAACAGGCTTGAGCAGTTTTCCAAGAAAATTTTAATTTTCAAGTGATAGGATCTAACAGAAACAGGGGCTCAGAATCCTCCTTTCCTATAACACATATTAATATCCAGTTTTTTGTCAATGATTTGCATAAAGTTCTCAGTCCAGAAAGTTACCTCCTGCCTGGTCCCCTGTTCTGCATCCCTTCTTTCTCCCTTCTGTCTCCTCCTGACCTCCAGTTAAAGAAATTACTACGCAGAATCCTGCAAGTCAACATTACAATATCTTTAGCACTAGTTCAGCTTTGATCCTTTTTTCCAGTTCTTGTTTAGGGCTTCTACTCTGTCTCATAGAACAAGAATGCTCCTTATGCAAACTAAAACCATAAAATTCTTAGAAGAAAAAGCAGGGTCAACACTGTCAGGACTAGCTTTCCATACTGGATTATCTAATATAATAATAAAAGCACAAATGGCAGAAGACATAATAAATCAATGAGACCTCATAAAAATTAAAAACTTTTGTTCATCAAAAGACTTTACCAAAAAGTGAAAAGGCAAGCTATCAACTGGGAGAATATCTTTGGAAATCATATGTCCAACAAGAACCTAATAACAAAAATATATATAAAACTTTGACAAATTAACAACAAAAAGACAAATAACCCAATCATAAAATGCACAAAGGACTTGAATAGACTTTTCACAAAAGAGGACATTCAAATGGCCACCAAACACATGAAAAGATGCTCAGTGTTATTAGCCATCAGAGAGATGCAAATCAAAATCACAATGATTTTACATTTTACCCCAACTAGGATGGCTAAATGGAGCCCTGGTGATGTAGTTGTTAAGAGCTTGGCTGCTAACCAAAAGGTCAGCAGTTCATATCCACCAGTTGCTCCTTGGAAACCCTAGGGGCAGTTCTACTCTGTCCTATAGGGTTGCTATGAGTTGGAATTGATTCAACGGCAACAGAAGGATGGCTAAGACAAAAAAAATCCAGAAAACAACAAATGTTGGTAAAACTATGGGGAAATTGGAATCCTTATCCATTGCTGGTGGAAATGCAAAATGGTACAGCCATTGTGAAAAACAATGTGGCAGCTCCTCAAGAAACTAAAAATAAAACTACCATCTTTCCCCCAAAAATTAAAAAATAAAAACCTAAACCCACTGCCGTTGAATCAATTTTGACTCACAAGGACCCTATAGGACAGAGTAGAACTGCCCCATAGGGTTTCCAAGGCTGAAATCTTTATGGAAGCAGACTACCATATCTTTCTACCATGGAGTGGTTGGTGGTTAGAACTGCCTACCTTTCAGTTAACAGTCAAGCACTTTAAACACTGTGCCACCAGGACTCCTTAGAACTACCATACCAAAAAAACCCAAATCCGTTGCCGTGGAGTTGATACTGATTCACAGCAACCCTATATCCGGATGAGTCGCTATGAGTAGAACTATCATATGACCTAGTAATTCCATTCTTAGGTATATACCCAAAAGACCTGAAAGTGGAGACTCAGAGACTTGTACACCAATGTTCACTGCAGCACTATTTACAATAGCCAAAAGGTAGAAACAACCTAAATACCCATCAAGAGATGAATAGATAAGCAAAATGTGGTACGTACAGACAATGGATACTACTGAGCCAGTAGAAGAAATGAAGTCTTGATACATGCTACAATATGGGTGGAGCTGGAATGCATTATGCTTAGTGAAATAAGACAATCACAAAAAGACAAATATTGTATGACCTCACTTATATCAAACGATAAGAAAAGGCAAATGTATAGACAACAAAGTTTATCAGTGGTTACCAAGGGCAGGAGGAAGGGACAAAAGGGGAGTTAACAGTGATGGAAATATCACATTGATTAAGAGTAGGGTTGCACAATCAATTATTGTAATTGCTGTCAATAAGTTGTACACCTGTAAAAAGTTGATATATTTACAAAAAGTATATTATATAGATAGATATATTAAAAAAAAAAAAAAAGAGTAGCTGCTGAGGCTACTTATGTACAGCCAGAAATCTCATGGGATTTTGTTTCTAGTTTGGAGGTGTAGGGTGGTGGTTACATGGGACATCCAAGCTAATTGGCCTAATAACATGTTTAGTGCTTCTGTTTTACCTCCTAGTTTGTTGCTTAGTGCCTTAGGTCTTAAAATCTTGTAAGCTGCTATCCAAAGCACAATTGGCCTCTATTTATCTGGGGCAACAAAGGAAGGAGTAGTGTCAGGAACAGAAGGAGAATATGGAATGTGTGGCTAAGTACGTCCATGAACAACTGCCTTCTTTGCCAGGAGATTAGAAAAACTGGATAGTGCCTGGCTACCATTACTGTACATTTTGATCAAAGATTCCATAGAAGAATACTGATCAAAAGGGGAAAAATGCAGAACAGAATTTCGAATTCTCATAGACTCCAGACTGCCTGGATCCATGAAGGTTGGATAAGCCCCTGAAATTATAGCCCTCAGATAATCTTTAAACCTTAAGCCAAAAAATACCCCCTGAAGTCTTCTTAAAACCAAACAATAGTTTTAGCTTAGCTAGTGAAAAATGTCTTCCTTGAGCATTGTCTCTTTAAAGAACTATCTATACGAGATCAAACTGATAACATCAACTCGAAATATTAGATAGGAACCTTAGAAGACAGTGAATTTATGTTAATGGGGGAGGAACAACTTAGAGAAGGAGAGTGAGAATGGTTGCACAACTCAAAGAATGTAATCAATATCACTAAATGGTACATGCAGAAACTGTTGAACTGGTGTATGTTTGGCTGTGTATATTCTCAACAACAACCATTACAAAATAAATAAAATTGTATTAAAAAAAAGATAACAGCTTAACTGAGGAAAAAAAAGAAAAAGAATGCTCCTTAGAAATGAGGATGGCGGGACTTCAGCCCATTTACTTTGGATAGGTCATCAGGAAAGACCAATCACTAGAAAAGGACACCATGTTTTGTAAAGTAAGATGGTCAGCAGAAAGTAGGGAAACCCTCAGTGAGATGGACTGACACAATAGACTCAATAATGACCTCAAATATACCAACCATCATGAAAGTGGCACAGGACCAAGCAATGTTTCATTCTGTTATACTAAGGTTTCCCTGAGTAGAAGATGATTTGATGGAAACTAACAACAACAACAGTGTGTTTCAGCAACCACATCATTGATACCTATTTTGATAACTGTAGTGTGTGTTATGATAAGGGATAAAAGCAAAACAGAGGCGTCTGACCTATTTGTAAAATGACTGAGCTAACTCTAAGAGCTCAATGCAACATTTCCCCTAGACTCTACGTTTGTTGCCTAGGACCAACCCCTACCATTGTTAAGGAAATAAGTTTCTTTGTGGTCAGGCTAAAGAATGTGAACACCTCCTGGAAACTCATTTGTTCCTTGATGGAAACGCTTTGTTCCCAATCTCCTCTGGAGATTGACGCTCTGGAAGGTAACTTTTAACAGACCACTCCTGAAAATTCCAGTCATGTCATTGCTCCCCCCACCCCCGCCAAGCCTTGACCCCATGTCTTTCAATTACGTCTTTTAGCCAATCAATGTATACATGTCATCAGTAATGTCTAAGATTATGCTTTATTTTGTCTCGCCTTTGACTAAACTTGGAGCTCTGGAGGCACAGTGGTTAAGAGTTTGGCAGCTAACAAAAAGGTCATCGGGTTTGGTTGGGTTTTGATTGACTGACCTCATTCACTGTAAACCAATCAGAATATTGTGTATTGTACTTCCATCTCCAGCCCTATAACCCCAACCAAAAAACCTGTTGCCACTGAGTCAGTTCCAACCCATATGGACCCTATAACTACGTGCCCATAATTGCTGCCCCTTGGATTCATGTGTTCCATTTGTTGGGACCTCACGTTTCCCCATTGCAATGTTCTTTTGTGCTGCAGCTCTCTCTATTCCCTCAATAAAACTCTTTACTTTCAATTTTAGCCAGGCTTCGTGATTTTTCTCTATGATAGTTATTACCTGCACCTGAAACTCGGCCTGGGTGACCTGCATCATGACCCAGTCTCTCTGTGAGTGGAACTCTAACTTCTTCTATCAGTCACCTTCAGGCAGTCAGCCTGTGACTGAAGTCCTGATTAACCTCCCCAGTGCTGGTGGCTCCCAGATGCCCTCATAGGACTCCACGGTCTATAGAGACAAGCATACGCTTGTTCTATCTGCTTTGTGCCTGTCACAGCACTTGGCCTGTCTGATGAAATTTTAGGGATCCTGCTGTCTTCCTGATTTATTCTACTATGCTAGTTATTCTGTCAGCACATGCTGCTGGGTTTGTCCCTCCAAGGCCAACCACCCCAGGGGGCAGGCCCAGTTCCTGCTCCATTCTATAAAAGTTAACCAGAACAGCCAAGGCTCTGAGATACGGCAGAGGCTTAGAGTCCTACGGAGCCCTGGTGGTGCAGTGGTTAAGATCTCAGCTGCTAACCAAAGGGTCGGCAGTTCGAATCCATCAGCCACTCCTTGGAAACCCTATGGGGCAGTTCCACTTTGCCCCATAGGGTCCTTATGAGTCACAGTCAACTTGACGGCAATGGGTTTGGTAGTTTTGGTTTTGGCTGCCCATATGGACTCCTTTTCCACTGCCCATGGTACTGTTGTTACATAGCAGACTTGCCTGCTTCTTGTGTGTGTCACAAAGCAGCAAACGCACACTGCGCTGGTGTGAAGGTCCATGGGCCTCGTGCTCTGCGGTGAGCTCTGCAGTTAGGCCAATGAGGCATGTCTGCATTAGCGCACACTCTAATGGGATGTGAAATATGATTTGGGTCCTATTTATCTGCTGTCAGGTTGTCATCAACCTTATTCTCAAAAAAGGTCATTTACAGAGCAGCTTGTGGTTATTACTATGAGATAGATCTTCAAAGCAGGTCCTGAATTGAGAGAAATATTCCTGTTGTTATGTAAAACTGGCTGACCATGAGTGAGATTTGATCTCTCCAAGGTGTGAGGAGGTAGATGGGGCTGTGCAGATGCTGCTTCAAAATCTTTTTTAAAAAAGTGTTTCCTAAAGCACCTTAGATAGTACCCTTTTCTCAAAGGAAAGAAGGAGACTGATCCAACAGAAGGGAATGAGGAGGCAGACAGAGCACTGGAGAGGGTGATGGGGGGAACAGGGCTGGCTCCACAGACTCCTGGTTGCCAGGGGCAGGGAGAGCAGGGGATTCCGGAATCAGTAGGCTGAAGAGCTGAAGAAGTGATTTATCACCAGCTCCACTTTCCTGGCTCATTGATGGAGGTTTGTCTCCACCTGGTGGCCAGATTCCAGTACTGCACAGGCCTCCCACAGCTTCCTGGCTGAGGCTGCAAGATCACACTCCTCCTCCACCAGGACTAAAGGGCTACTGGGCTGCTCCCCACATCTGGGGGCAGGAGTCCCTGTTCCCCATGTAGTCAAATAAACTGTCCGTGATGTAGTCAGTGGCAGCCAAACAGTGCAGAGAGCCAGATGGAAAGGGAGTTTGGCGCCCTGAGGGAGGAGTCAGGAACTGGGTTCCACGGGCTCCTCCTTGGCAGCTACACCATTCACCCCCAGAGGACATCTCCTGAAAGTCCTCATGTTGACACAGAGGCCAGTTGGCTTTCCTTGTCCTCACTCCCAAACTGGCTCATTATTAAGAACTGGTGAATGGAACTTGGGGGCTGGTTAATAGGGGAAAGTGTTTAGGAAGAGCCTCATCAGCTGGAGGTACCCATGAGGGCAGAGGTTGTATCTTACTGACCTCTTTAACCACATTGCCTGACATGGATTAGGCATTTAACAAATGTGAGAGAAGTTTTATTCATTCCTTAAAATATACACATATATATGTGAAACACTGTTGTAGACACTAAAGATACAACAATGAAGAGAAAAAATATCTGCCATGCAGCTTATATTCTGTCAACAAGACAATCACCAAGACACTTTATATATTTTTATATATAGTAATAAGAGCAAAACTCGACATAAAACAAAGAGGAGGGCTAGAACCGCCAGGGGTCAGTGTAGCGGGAGGTTGAAGGAATGATAGCCGAGATGATGATGTAAACACCAATGACATTATCTGACAGAGAGCAGAATGTAGAGGAAATGGCTCCAATTTGTCGCAGCAGGACCAGGCTGGACAGACGTGTGAGGCCCCACTGGGAGAACAGGGTCAGGCCTGTGAAGGGCACTGCCAAGCGGCCTGTGTGCTGAGCCCAAAGCAGGCAGCTAACTGAGGCCATGAGAAACAACACACCCCTGGAGACTGCGTTTCTAAAGTTTATGCAATGCCCACAGAGTTCATCAGCTTAAAAGGAGAAGTGGCCTTTGAAGGGGGGAAGGAGTGCTGGTGATATTGCCAACAGAGTTACAGGGTGGCACCCCACAGCCTACAGGCCAGCCCTGGAAGCACGTGGTGGCTTATAAACTATGTCTATTTTTTCTCTCAAGCCGGTGGCCAGATTGGCCAGATGTCACTCTACTGTGCACGACCGATGAATGTTACCTCAGGGGCCTGTGGTCCTTGATAGTCTTGTACTTTTCTGGCTTCCCCAGCCAGGAACTGGGACCTCAAAGTCCATCTGCCAGCCCTCAAGGCGGTGTCTTCTGCCTGTGAATGGGCACTTGAGCAGATTCACATGAACCATTTAGGCCAGGGCACCCCTTGAGCCATGGCAGGTCAGGCCCTGCTGCAGGTGTGCACGCCTGCTAAGGCTCCTTTTGCCTAGAGCATGTTCCCTTCCTCCTCCACTCCCTAAACTCTTCATCCTTCATGACCTAATGAAGCCTCCCCTGACCTCCCCTTAACAATAACGCTTAGAGGCAGAATCCTATACCTGAAGGTGGTGAGGCAGACAGCCTCCAGGCACCATTACCAACCCCCAACTTCTTTGTAAGTAGAGTAGCACGAGCCCTCTCCCCTTCTAACTCATTTCTCCAGATGTTTTTTAGGCAACTGGCCAACTTCCTGCCCAAGGTTAAAAAAAAAAGAGGCCGGGCTCGCAGACCACAGAACCACTTAAGACCAGATCTAGCCCGCCTGACATGTGCAGAACCTTCAACCTCGTCCTCTGGGGTGACCCCGGACCCCGGAACTTTTCTCCTGCCAGACAGAACCAAACTTCGGCGGTCCAAGGTTGGGGGAAGATTTTCAGAAGTGAAGGGTCCAAGCCTAAGATCCAGTTTGAGAGACCCTCCCCTTTTGGACTGAGCAAGCGCAGACGATGGAACCGCCCCGAGAACGCCTTTTCGGGCCAGACCAGTCAACGACCGTGCATCTTCCTACCAGGATCCTCCCTCAGTTTTTTGCCCCTAATAAAAGGTGTTTCAGCTATTGTTTGGGAAGCCATCTTGGAGACGAAAGCCCCGGTGTATTCCTTCGCTTGGCCAACCAAATAAAGCTGCTTCTTTTGCTTTCACCCCTTTCGTGTCTCCGTTGCCTTGCTGAGCAAGACCTCAGACCCCCGGTAACACTGGTACCCCATCTTGCCTTGTTTGCTGTCTCTTTCTTGTGCATGCTGTGTGAGGGGAAGAGCCCTTTATCTTCACCTCCTGACATGAACAAAAAACATCTTCTCTGGGCATAGAGACAGAGAGGCCACCTCATGTAGTTTCCCCATACTGCTAGAAAAAGAGCAGCCTTTTCAGCACCATCGTGCCAGCAGCACCCTGCCTACAGTGCTGTCTAGCAAAGAGGGAGGCTGAGTCCAGGGTGACTCGGCAGGATCCCCGGCCCATCTCTCATCCACTCCGGCTAAAGACCCTCCCCTTGGAGGGAAACCAATCGGGTAATCAGAGAACAAGCTTCGACTATTGTCTGTGCACTTTAAACCACAGCCAGTGGCCAGACAATAGAAATGTTCTCCGAGCACTCAAAATAATGGGCCAACAGTGCTGAAAAGGGCTTTAAAATGCCAGTCCAGCCCGCTTATTTTATCTAAGACTTGAAGGTTCTTTGTTAGCTCAAGGTAGAACTAAGAACACAAGACTTGAGTCTTACAATCTATTCATTATATCAGGCTAAATACAATTTTGAGTTCTGTTTGTGGATTCCAGCAGACGATTAAATCACTGCGTGCCCTTGTGCAAGTCATTGGGATATCTTGAATTTCTATTTATCTGGCAAATGAGGCTGATACCTCGTGCTCTATTATCTCCCAGGTCTTGGTAAAGTTGCAATAGGATAATAGAGGTGAAAGTTCTCTGAAAAATAAAAGCACTAAACAAATGAAATAGAAAAATTAATAATAAGCAATTACATTTTTGTTCTAAGGAATCACACTGTTGCTAACTTACGGCAGAAAGTCTATTTGAATTTATAATACAATTCCATATACAGTAACACATTCTCACAACAACCCTTTGAAGAATGTAGAATTAGTCCCAATAGCCACATTAGGAAGTGGAAGCCCAAAGAGGTTAAATCATTTGTTCAGAAATCCGAAGCCAGTCAAGGGTGCAGCTTGGCCTTGAATGGGGTCTTCTGAGTGCAGACTCCAGGCTCTTCCTCCTGCAAATTGCTGCTCAGTGTTTCAATAACCACTAGCTCCATTCTATTTTAGGTGACTCCTCTGGGGACTGGAGTAAGAAAGTCTTGGATCTTGGCGCTCTCATGCTTGACCCTGGCCTAACCCTTGAGAGAACTCAGGGCTGGCAGAAATTCATCTTCTTTTTCAAATGGAACAAACTCGTAGGCTAAACGAAAATTTAAAGATGTGCTAGCCCAGCTTTCTGATTTTACAGAGGAGTAAGCTAAGACCCAGGGAGGCAATGTGATTTGAATCAACTGTATAAAACACTTTCCTATGCCCAAAGTACATCTTGGCAAACGCCAAGGTGGATGAAGTCCACCTCTTCATTGCCTCTTCAGACGTTCCCCCAGAGATCAGCACTGTCATCCCTGATCCCCTCTGTGGCTTGTCCCCGAGCCTGTGCCATTCCCAGGGTGGGGTGTTATCCAAACCACCCCCTTCAAACTCTGCTCCCCCATGGGAAAATGCTCATGATATATTCACACAAAATTCTAGGAACTTGTCCTATGGTATAGAGAGAGGGTGGTTCCAATATCTAAAGCATGGTTCCCTTTGAAGGTAGAGTTATAGGTAATTTTTACTCTCTTCTCCATATTGTTCAGTATTTTCACATTTCTTTTATAATTTTAATAATAAAAATATATTTCTTTACTAAACATAAAATAGCATACCTCATTTTAAACCTTTTCTCCATTTATTGTCACAACCCAAATTGTCCTTTTATTCTAGACTCAGCATTATAGCTAGTCTAGTTCCTTCAGTCAAAGTACTAAAACTCTAATGTGGAATCCTAGGTATTCTGGTTTTCAGGGACAGAGCTAAGAATTGGGACTAGAGCGAGCATAGGTTTAAGAAGATGAAGAAGCCCTTAAATTTGGCTTGGACAATTCGCCCCTAAATTGCCACAAAATGATTTTTTTCCCTCTTAATCCTTATCAGTTAGATTTTTATTTATATATAGTGGATTTATACCAGTGGCAGTCTTTTTCTAGGTCACCATGGTAAAGGAGGAAGCCAGTTCTAAGCCTGTCTTCTGGGCAGTGACTATGAAGCAGATTTTTCCAGTTTACTTTTTTCATCAAAAATCATGTGCTCCGTTCTCTGTGCTCTCCCATTTTGGCTCAGGTATCTGATAAATACATGCTAGTGAATTACCTGGCACAAACTGTTGGTATGTTTCTGTCCCATGTGAATTTACATGTTCACAGGGCCCTGTTGGGATAACTTGACTCGAAGGAGTTATTCATATGAAGGAAATTTTAGGTACACAACATGTAAACAATGGAGGATTTTGGCAGACGGACAATATGTCTATATATATATTTATATATATATTATGGAGCCCTGGTAGTGCAGTGGTTAAGAAATCAGCTGCTAACCAAAAGGTCAGCAGTTCAAATCCACCGGCCACTCCTTGGAAACCCTATGGGGCAGTTCTACTCTGTTCTATAAGGTCATGAGGAGTTGGAATTGATTCGACAGCAATGGGTATATGAACACAACTGGCTCCACATCTTGCTGTGTCGAGTTAGTCCAGATTCTCTGTAGACTCGTTTTTTGATACTTGTGTCAGACAAAACAATTGAGGGTCAAAGTGCCCAATAGGAAACCCATAGGTAACTAAAGGGATGTGTGTCATCAGTCAAAAACCCTTAAGCATGTAAGTAGCTTAAGCTTAGATCACAATGAAAGATGGAAGGAAGACGATCAGGATCAGAAAACAGTTATTTACATATCAAAGAATAACTTATTTGGAGCTGCATGAATCTAAGAGTTTTCATGATCATTGAATCCAACATTTTAAATAACAGAAGAAACTAAAACTCAGATTTATGGAGATATTCACTGGGAGACAGAATTGTACAGTCAAAAGAACCTGACCCAGCAATCCCACGCCTAGGCATACCGAACTGAAAGCAAGAACTCAGATCCTTGTACCCCAATGTGTACACCAATGTTCATTGTGGATTATTCACAATAGCCAAAATGTGGAAACACTCAAGGGTCCATCAACAAATGAATGGATAAACAAAATGTGAGATATAATGGAATACTATTCAGCTATGAAAAGGAATGAAGTTCGGCTACATGCTACAAGATGGATGAACCTTGAAAGCATTTTGCTAAATGGAATAAGCCAGACACAAAGAAACACATATTGTATGATTTCACTTGTATATGAAATATCTAAAATAAACAAAGACACAGAAAGTACATTACAGGTTACCAGGAAATAGGATGTTATTGCTTCATAGGGGTAGAGTTCCTTTTTGAAGAGATGAAACGTTTTGGAAATAGATAGTGGTGAAGGTTGCTTAATGACACTGAATTGTACACTTAAGAATTTTTAAAATGACAAATAAATATTATTCTGTATTTTACAACAGTAAAACTAGTGTTAAAACAAACAAACAAAAACAAAGAACATGAACACATGAGCTTTGGAGCCTCATAAACATATATTTGAATCTTATTTACTATGCATAATAAATGGATAACTTTTGGCAAATTGTTTAAACCCAAAAAGCCTCAGATTCTCCATCTAAAAAGTAGGGATAATGATGCCCACATTATAAGTTTTTGTAAGAGAAAAACAAAAAAGTGTGAGTAAAATGCTTAACATTATGCCAGATACACAGCAGGCACTTTATTTTTAAAAAAGTGACAGAAATAGGAATAAGATTATTGCAGTCTAGTGTGGTTTCCCTCATCTAATAGTACAAGGCTCATATCAGAGTTTCCTGGAGGAATTTTCCAAGCACATATGCTTGTCCTGCCTACTCATGAAGGAATTAGTGTCATATACACAAGACCGTAGCTGGGTGCATGGTCGAGTGGTGGTTTATGTGCTTGAGTACAAATGGAACACCAGCAGAGGAGGTGGGCAGGACCTTGTCTCTCAGAAGAAAGGAGTGCCTGAGTGTGCACAAATGTGAAACAAAAGTGTGCACAAGAGGAAAGAGGGCATGGCACTGGGTGTGAGCCCTTGTGTGTATATAGAAGAGTGTGAGGTATGTATGCCTACGTGTGTGTGTGTGTGTCTGTGTGTGTGTGTGTGTGTGAGTGTGTCTGAGCTTCCAAAGGGGACACTGTTGCTCAACAACAATTCCTTTTTTGTGGCAGAAGCATGTTCCTTCTGCAGCTCTGGGCGGTGTCGCAAACACAAAGCAGAGGTGACAAAGACCATTAACTCTTAAAAATGCTGCGTAATAATTTTCTTGATAGAACTGCTCTCTCATTGCACAGCCTCATCTGATAGTGAGCTCAGAGAAGGAGGGAGACATGAGAACAGTTCTGGCACCATCCAAGCTGATGCTGCCGCTGTAGCTGGGAGAACCAAAAAACTCCTCCACCTCCTGATGAACAAATGCCAGTCCCAGCTCCCTGCTAAATTCCACTTCTAACAAGTAGTGGGGACTGTTTAGTTGGTGTCCTTAATACATATTAACAATAAATAAAGCTTCAATAAATATGCAAAGCAGAAACTAATTTAAATTGACATTTGTGTCATTTGTGTCAGGTGGGGTGAGAGAGAGTCCATTACACCACAAAGGGATTTAGGATATATTACCTCGGGCATCTGCATTACAAATTTACCTTTCATTACAGCTGTGTTAACGGGAAAAGGCAGCCTCTCAACAACATTCAAGGCAGAGTTTATTAGCATAAATTTGCATAATAATTAGTTTTGCAGCAAGCAAAGCTGTGTGTCTTTCAAACAGGCAACTTTCAATGTCAATTTTCTGTGCTTCACTACTTGTCCTTGTTCTGTCCAAAGCTCCTGGAATCCCCTTGGCCCTGCTTCCACTAGTTGCTAAATTCTCTCTTACTGGCCCATTTAGGGCTACAGGTTTCACAGTCTCTACCCAGCTTCCCTTGGGAGACAGTGGACGCCAGTCTCCTAAAGACTGAGTCACCAGAAGTCCACCTCTGCCATTCTCCTGTATGTGGACAAAGGGACATAGCTATGCTCTCCACTCTCAGACTAAAACACGATGGAGAGAAATAGTGGTATGGTTAATTTCTAGGGAGGGTAAAACTCTGAGTAATATTCAGTTGATTTTTGGAATGCATAAATTCATATTGTCATCAGCAGAATTTTTTTTTTTTTTTAAATAATAGTGTTGTGCCTAAGCTAATATCATAATTAGTTGCCATTGCCTGGGCCTGTTCTGGCTGTGTGGTCATGGCAGACAGCTGAAAGTATGAGAATGAAAACTAAACCTGGGATAGCCCTCAGGGGTTCAAGGCAGAGAGTAAACTGATACTAGCTCCCCGGACTCTCGCAGGGCCCCAAGGTGGGCAAGAGAGGGCACACCCTGAGCTCAAATGTATTTCTGCAAACTTAATGGTTGTCCTCTATTTTCTGAGATGCACCACAACATCCTTCTCCAGAAAACTGGACTGCTTCCATCCATTGAGAAGAATATGGTTGTTGACCTGCAAAGGGAACTAAGGAGAGAGAAAAGAGGTTCTTCCCACCCCCGTGCACATTCTCAAAGGGCCAAATGAGAGAGTTGTTGTTAACTGCTGATGAGTCAAGTTGGAAGCAGATCACCAGGTCTTTCTTCCAAGGTACTTTTCGGTAGGTTTGAACTACAAGTTTTTTAGCTAGTAGTTGAGGGCTTAATCATTTGCACCATCCAGAGAGAGAGTGTGTTTACCTATACCCCACATACTTTTCACTTGCAAACAGAAAATATCCCATGCTAGAATGTGCCAGGCACTGCATAAGGGAGGCTTTTTTTGAGCAGCATCACAGATCTGACCAAGGTTGACAGCTTTGCCCCATCCAAGTGCAGTGAGATGGAGCAGGACAACCAAAGGTGCCACTGGATTTTAAGGAAACCAGTGGAGAGCTCAGACATCCACACAAGTCAATTATTCTGCCAGGAAAAGAAAAATATATATGTATATATAGTAAAAGCTGTGAAAGTTGGAAACTGTGTAATGTGGAAACCTGTCAGAGAAGGAAAACTCAAATATTTTCCACTAAAATGAGTGATAGAAAAGTAGTAAGACTGCACCCTGTCAAAGGCAGTCTCATCAAGTTCTGGCTCTCACAGTTTTCACTGTAAGAGCTATGGCTGCTATCCAAAAGGTCGGCAGTTCGAATCCACCAGCTGTTCTTGGAAACCCTATGGGGGCAGTTCTACCATGTCCTATAGGGTCACTATGAGTCAGAATTGACTCAACTGCAATGGGTTTTATATACATACATACATATATACATATGTAGGAGCCCTGGTGGCACAGTGGTTAAAGCACTCAGCTGTTAATAAAAAGGTCGGCAGTTCCGACCCACTACATATATATATATATATTTATATATATATATACTTCTTAATAGCCCAGAAAAGGATTTTGCAACATGGGAGGAGGTATTTTATAAAACACATAAGACATGATCTCTTCTCACAAAGTGGAGTGGGGATTAAAATGTTGTCTGAGACCCCTTTTTATATTACTGCTAAGAGATAAGCTTTATTAGTTGCAATTGCATTTTTAGATGTGTAAAATGAGACTTAATGATCTTTATGATTCCAAAGCACAAATTATATCAATGGAATAGCAGGACCTTACAGAAAAGTCACTAGGCTGGAAGTCAGAGGTGTGTTTGTGTGCTAATAGTACCCATAGTGTGACTTGGCAAGTCACTCCCTGAAACAAAATTTCTCATATGTAAAATGTAGATAATAATGAGATGTTAGAGCTGGAACAGGGGTTTTATCCCCAACCCACTGGCTGTTCACTTTTTAAGGTGATGGGAGGATGTCAGAGTCTTATATATTTTTGCTGAATTTTTGGACCACCTCCTGCAAAGGCAAAAATGTACATATAAATATTCTCTCAAAATTTTGAATACTTAGCACTCATGGTCCCCCTATAAACCTTCTATTCCTAAAATCCTGCCAACCTAAGAGTAAGTCTTCCTGAATAGCCCAATTCTCTCATGTTATAAATATGAAACAAGCTCAGAACAGATAAAGTGCTTAGCTGAAGTCACAGAGTTAGTAAATAGTTAATCTGGATTGCATATCCAGGGAAGGCAGGGTTCCACCAGTTATGGAGCCTTCCTAGAAAACATGGTGTACTTATTCACAACACTCAAGCTGGGTTAGGTGAAAAGGAAGTTAGGCAATGGGAAGTTAAAACCTATTGGGGGCTATGGGGAGTGACTGCTAACGGTATAGGGTTGCTTTTAGAGTGATGAGAATGTTCTAGAAATTGTGTGATGTTGCACAACCTTGTGAATATTCTAAAAAAACACTAACTGTACACTTCAAATGATAAAGTTTTTGGTATATTAATTATATCTCAACTTTAAAACTCTACTATGACAATCATTGAAAATGGTATTAAAGAGCTTTGCAGGAGGTAGGGTCAAGATGGTGGAGTAGTCACATGCTTCCAGTGGACCCTATTAAAACAAAGACACGAGAAAACAAGTGATTAGGTTATATATGGCAATCTGGGAGCCCCGAACATCAAAGGCAGAGTTGAGGAACCAGACTGAGTGGCAGGGGAGAGAGAGATGGTTCAGAAGCAGCAAGGAGTCGCCAGACCTGACCCGGCGAGAGCTTGAGCCCTTCAGGCCTAATCAGCTCAGGGGTGAGTGGTGAAGCAGGCAAGCAGCTGTGCTCTGGAGGCATGTTTTCCACACTAAGAGAGACCCAGCCACTGATAGTCTACACGGCCACCCAGAACCAGTGAGAAGCAGCCCTCGAGCCAGCAAAAGATAAGTACTTGCGTAGGAACTACCACGCGGATCAAAAACACCCCCTTCGGGAAAAACCTCTCTCCCATTTACCTCCCCACTCCCTGCTCTGCACTGGGTCAAACAAGAATGAAAACACATCCTACCAGAACCTTTGGGACACAGCAAAGGCAGTGCTCAGAGGTCAGTTTAGTGAAATAAATGCACACATCCAAGAAGAAGAAAGGGCCATAATCAGAACATTAACCCTACAACTGAAACAAGTAGAAAGAGAGCAGCAAAAGAATCCCTCCGGTGCCAGAAGAAAGGAAATAAAAAGAATAAGGGCAGAATTAAATGAGATAGAGAAAAGAAAAACAATTGAAAGACTTAACAAGACCAAAAGCTGGTTCTTTGAAAAGATCAACAAAACTGATAAACCATTGGCCAAACTGACAAAAGAAAAATAGAAGAGGAAGCAGATAACCTGCATAAGAAATGAGATGGGTGATATCACAACAGACCAAATGAAAATTAAAAGAATCATAACAGAATACTGTAAAAAACTGTATCTAACAAATGTAAAACCTAGAGGAAATGGAGACATTTCTAGAAACTCACTACCTACCTAAACTAACACAAACAGAGGTAGAACAACTAAATAAACTCATAACAAAAGAAGAGATTGAAAAGGTAATTTAAAAACTCCCAACAAAAAAAGTCCTGACCCGGATGGCTTCACTGGAGAATTCTACCAAACTTTCAGAAAAGAGTTAACACCACTACTACTAAAGGTATTTCAGGGTATAAAAAAGGATGGAATACTCCCAAACTCATTCAATGAAGCCAGCATAACCTGATACCCAGACCAGGTAAAGACATCACAAAAAAAGAAAATTACAGACCAATATCCCTCATGAACATTGATGCAAAAAATCTTCTACAAAATTCTAGTCAAAAAATTCAGCAACATATCAAAAAAATAATTTACCATGACCAAGTGGGATTTATATTAGATATGAAGGGATGGTTCAACATTAGAAAAATAATCAATGTAATCTATCGCATTACTAAAACAAAAGACAAGAACCACATGATCTTATCAAAATCGATGCAGAAAAGGCATTTGACAAAGTCCAACACCCATTCATGATAAAAACTCTCAACAAAATAGGAATAGAAGGGAAATTCCTCAATATAATTAAGGGCATCTATACAAAGCCAATGGCCAACATAATCCTAAAAGGAGAGACTTTGAAAGCATTCCTCCTGAGAATGGGAACCAGACAAAGATGCCCTTTATCACCACTCTTATTCAACATTGGGCTGGAGGTCCTAGCCAGAGCAATTCGGCTAGAAAAAGAAATAAAGGGCATCCAGATTGGTCAGGAAGAAGTCAAAGTTTCTCTATTTACAGATGATATGATCTTATACACAGAAAACCCCAAAGAATCCACAAGAAAACTACTGGAACTAATAGAAGACAAAATACTGAAAAACCTCAACAACAAAAAGACAATTGTCAATTAAAAAATGGGCAAAGGATATGAACAGGCACTTCGCCAAAGAACATATTCAGGCAGCTAACAGACACATGAAGAAATGCTCACGATCATTAGCCATTAGAGAAATGCAAATCAAAACTATGTCTAGATATTATCTCACTCCAACAAGGCTAGCATTAATCCAAAAAACACAAAATAATAAATGCTGGAGAGGTTGTGGAGAGACTGGAACACTTATACATTTTTGGTGGGAATGTAAAATGGTACAACCACTTTGGAAATCGATTTGGCGCTTCCTATAAAAGCTAGAAATAGAAGTACCATATGATCCAGCTATCTGGCTCCTTGGAATGTATCCTAGAGAAATAAGAGTTGTCACATAAATAGGTATATGCACACCCATGTTCATTGCAGCACTGTTTACAATAGCAAAAAGATGGAAACAACCTAGGTGCCCATCAATGGAAGAATGGATAAACAAATTATGGCATGTCCACACAATGGAATACTACTCAAAGATAAAGAACAATAATGAAGCTGTGAAACATCTTATAACATGGAGGAATCTGGAGGTTATTATGCTGAGTGAATTTAGTCTGTCACAGAAGGACAAATATTGTATAAGACCACTATTATAGGAAGCAAGAAAAGGTTTAAACACAGAAGAAAACATTCATTGATGGTTACGAGGGTGGGGAGGGAGGGTGAGAGTTATTTATTAACTAGATAGTAGATAAGAATTATCTTAGGTGAAGGGAAGCAAACACTACAGAGGAAGTCAGGACAACTGGACTAAACCAAAGCTAAGAAGTTTCCTGAATACAGTCAAACACTTTGAGGGACAGAATAGTAGGGGTAGGGGTCTGGGGACCATGCTTTCAGAGAACATCTAGGTCAATTGGCATAACAAAGCTTATTAAGAAAATGTTCTGCATCCTACTTTGGTGAGTGGTGTCTGGGGTCTTAAAAGCTTGCAAGTGGCCATCTAAGATGCATCAATTTGTCCCAACCACTTGGAATAAAGGATAATGAAGAGCACCAAAGACACAAGGAAAGTGTTAGCCCAAGAGACAGAAAGGGCCACATAAACCAGAGGCTTCATCAGCCTGAGACCAGAAGAACTAGATGGTGCCCGGCTAGCACCAATGACTGCCCTTTCAGGGAACACAACAGAAAGTCCCTGATGGAGCAGGAGAAAGCTGCAGTGCAGAACTCAAATTCTAGTAAGAAGACCAGACTTAATGGTCTGACTGAGACTGGAGGAACCCTGGAAAGCATGGCCCCAGGATCCTCTATCAGCCCAGAACTAAAACAATTTCCAAGGCCAAGTCTTCAGACAGGGATTGGACTGGACTGTGGGACATTAAGTGATACTCATGAGGAGTGTGTCTCTTAGCTCAAGTAGATACAAGACTAAATGGGCAGCTTCTGTCTGGAGGTGAGATGGGAAGGCAGAGAGGGTTAGGAGCTGGTTGAATCGACATGGGGAATCGGGTGGAAAGGAGGAGTGTGCTGTCACAGTATGGGGAGAGCAATTAGAGTCACATAACAATGTACATATAAGTTTTTTTATGGGGAAAAAAAGAGCTTTGCATTTAAGGAAATAAATGGGAGATAATGCATTTAAAACAAGTCAAAGGCAATGGCGGCATACTCTTCCTGTGAGTTTTAGGGAGGGGAGTTTAGGCAGTTAGGAAGAGAAAATAGAAAAATGTTGATATGGGTTAACCACACCAAAATAAATGTATTACTGATTTGTACTTTTGAAATATCACTCAAAGGGAAACACATCCTCATACTTAAACACTGTTTATCTCTAGGAACTGCTTTATGATGAAATGTGGAATTAGTGCGTAAAGAATAAAATGCTTGTTTGACCCACTATATTACTACCAATTAGAGAAGTATAATTTACTACTTATTAGAGAAGAGTTAAGTGCTAATGGAGTGAGCTGACTCTAAGCACAATGCTGGCCTGAGAGAGAATCAAGCAATGTGGGCTGGAGTAATCTAAGGATGAGACTTTATAGTGGACCTGGGACTTCATGCACGGTTGACATAGCCACTCCATCATTGAATACATGAGTTCTAAATACCAAACAGTGCATTACTGAGATTGAGTACAGTGACTGATTGAGTGCTGTGATATAGGCTTTACTGATGTGGCATGTCTCAGCCAGGAGTGCAGAGCCTCAGGCAAGGGTTTGGTGCAGACCTGTTGTAGCAATAGATTGTGTTCAGAAATGACTCCAGATGACAGGTGTGGGAAAGTAGAAAGGATGAAATATGGAAGAAGGGGAAACCAATACAAAAGAGATCTTGAACTGGTCACTGAGCCTAAACTAAGAGGGAACTAAGAGGGTTCAGCTGAGGATCAAAACTAGAGGAACCTTCTAAAGAACCATGTAAAATGCACCTCACAACAAACTAGTTAAGCCAGATTGTTGGTTGGTTTAAAAAAGGCTTCAGGGGATATTTTTGGTTTATGATTAAAGACTATCTCAAGCAGTAGTTTCAGGGGTTTACCCAGCTTCAATGTCTCCAGAAAGTCTACATTCCATGAGAATTTGAAAATTCTGTTTCGCATTTCCCCCCTTTTGATCAGGATTCTTCAATAGAATCTTTGATCAAAACGTTCAGTAATGGTAGCCAGGCATCATCCATTTCTTCTGGGCTGATGGCAAAGGAGGCAGTTGTTCCTGGAGGCAATTGCCCACGCACTCCGTTTCCTCCTCCTGTTACTGACTCTTCTTCTCTCTCTGTTGCTGCAGGTGAACAGAGACCTTGGATGGCCAGTTGCAAGCTTTTAAGACTCCAGGCACTATGCAACAAACTAGAAGGTAGAACAGAAGCTCTAAACACAATATTAGGCCAATTAATGTCCCCTAAAATCATGACCCTACACCTCCAAACCAATAAATCAAATCCCATGGGGTGTTTTGTTGTACCTAAGCAGCCTCAACAGCTACTTTTTTCTTGTTGCTATCTATCTATATATAGATATAGATATATCACAATGCGTTTTCCAATTCAACTTATTACAGGTGTACAATTTAGTGACATCAGTTAAACTAATCAGCTGTGCATCCATTATCCTTAATCAATGCTATTTTTCCATCACCAAGAACAGAAACTCAGTGCTCTGTAAGCAATAACTCCCCCTTTGCCCTCCCTCCTGCCCCTGCTAACCATGAATAAAGTTTGGTCTCTATACATTTTCCTGCTCTTACCTTTTTATATAAGTGAACCAAAAAAACCAAACCCATTGCTTATTGAGTCGATTCCAACTCATAGCGAGCCTATAGGACCAAGTAGAACAGCCCCATAGGGTTTCCAAGGGGCAGCTGGTGGATTCGAACCACAGACCTTTCGGTTAGCAGCTGAGCTCTTAACCACTACGCAACCAGGTTTCCTATATAAGTGAAGTCGTGTAACATTTGTCCTGTTTTGCTTGATTTATTTCACTCAGCATACTATCCTCCAGCTCCATCCACATTATGGCATTATGAAGTCTTCTTTATACCAAACAACAGTCTAGCTTAACTAGTAAACAATGTCTGCCATGAGCTTTGTGCTCTTTTAAAAAACTTACCAAATGGAATCAAATTGTTAACAGCAACTCAAAAGGTTAAATAGGAAGCTTGAGGGGAAATGAGTTTATGTTAATAGGGGAAGAACAAATCAGAAAAGAATGGTGAGAATGGCTGGTGAGAATGGCTACACAATTTGAAGAATGTAATCAATATCACTGAACTGTACACATAGAAATTGTTGAATTGATATATGTTTTGCTGTGTATATTTTCAACAACAATTAAAAAATGCACTTCACAATTGCCCGCCTGAGGGATGGATAAGGGTGAATATATCCTCCATCTTCAATTTCCCCATTTGTCACAGGTTAGTCCATGGATTGCTAACTCTCTCACACTCAAGTGAATGTCTGGTACCCAGAAGTTTCCTGTAGGCATCACTCAAGCCCTGAAGCAGAAAAGCAAGATGCAGCTGACATAAGATGCTCTCAGTTCACGTCTAAGAGAAACTTATCGCTGCAGCATTGGCTGGAATAAAAGTTGGACAGAAAGGACACGAGTTAGCATCAATAGGTGTTGGACATGAAGAATTCCCATAGACACCTGGGACCAAAGAAGACCAAGGCCAAGTGGCTTTACCAACAAGATTCCAACAACTAAAACCCAAGACCTCACAGGAGAGCTAGGAGATGGGAAGAGTTCTCAATGCTGTTCTAATTATTTGTCCCTAGAACTGAAGTCAATACTTCCCCTTCAATTTACAGAAGCCGTCACAGACTCTAGGCTGTTTTCTCCCTGAGGGTGAGAATTAAGCCAATTCCATTTACCACTGTGCACTCAGCATATGTATCAGTGCCTGCCATATAGCAGGCCCTCAATAAACAGCTATTGAGTGTCATTCAATAGAATGTGAAGTCACAGCATTGGAAGGGATGTGAAACATCCTCTGATCTTGACATCATAACTCTCAACAATGCTTTTGTCATCAATTATAAACAATAGCAATAAATGCTAACATTTATTGAACACTTATAATGTGCCAGGTACATTGCTATGTACTTTGTATACATTATCTTGTTGAAAAGTCACAAAATACCTTAAAGGAACAGCAGTGGGTTATCACCCTCATTTTGTGAATAAGGAAACAGGTTTACAAACGTGGTCCCAAGTCACATAGAGCCAGGATTCAAAACCAGTGTGACTTATTCTAAGGTGTATATTCTTAAATATTAATCTAGACTCCATCCCATGTCATCTGTTCTCTACATGAATGACTCCAGCAACGGGACACTCATTCATTCTTTGCCTAGATAGCTTGTTCAATCTTCAGAGAGCCCTTAGGGCCACACAGAATAAGTCTATCTACATTTCTTTCTCTCAATATGCAAATCTACTTGAAGCATTTATATCTTTCTAGCACTCATTTCAAATGATAATCTTTAATTTTTCTAAGATCATCAGGTCTAAAAGAGCTACTTTGCTTCCCTAACGTCTGTTTTTAGATGTTATATGTGGGATTTGTGCATTTTATATGAGCTGGACAAGGAGACCTATAATGTATTTCCCAACTGAGAGATGTCAGCCTTCTGGTGTTCAGATAATGGTGACCCCTCTCTTTACCTTGGCCGCCAGGAGGCTCAGAGTTTTAGTAACTCTACCTAACCAAATTTTCTGGCATCAGTTTGTTATAGAATACTGCTGCTCCTTTTTGGCACAGAAGAACGCTCAAACCCTAAGCCTTGAGGGGCATCGTACATAGATTTTCATGGTCAGAATTTAGAGATCATTTATTTAGTCCAGCTCCTGGAAAGAGGGAAACTGAGGCCTGGAGAGAGTAAATCATCCAACAGCCAGTTAGAGGTGGAGCCCAGGAATTTTGGCTCCCAGGATCCCTGATGAAGCTATCAAACTTAGATTGGTTCACAGATGGTGATTGATAGGATACTCTTGCTGTTATTAATCTAGTGTATTTGCTCTTATAAAAAATGTGCTGAGCAACAATCAGTCTGGACTTGCCCCCTAATCACTTACCTGCATCCTAACCCTGGATAGCAGCACACACTTCTAAGTATGTTAAATGCTAGTATAGGTGGAAATAGAGCTGTCAGATGCTGCATCATTCAGTCCCGTTTCAAATTGCCAAGAGAGTCACACAGGTAAATAACCACACTTTGAGGCCCATCCATCCCTGCACAACAACTGATGTGCTTTCTCTCAGACTTACTAAGCTCATATAGAAACAGTGCCCATGGCAAATGCTTTGGCAACGAGGAGTAGAGACAGAGAGAAAGAAAGCAGCTGGATGGACCAGACACTGAACTCTCCAGTCCCTCTCCCCCCACCCCAGTTAGGCGTCAGCTGTGGTCTGTCACAAGCATGACTAGGAAGAGTGCCTGGGCTGTCTGAAACTTGGAACACTGCACACCTCTCTCTCTCTTCTCTTTTTCTTATAGTAGCTTCAAGGGTGCAAAATATTGACCCTGCAGTGTCGAAGGTGATTGTAGAATCAATATTACCATGACAGTGTCACGACTGGTTCGGGAATCTGCTACATGGTCACCAGCCTTTATTGTTAGGTCAGAGGGAAGCCAGGTTTCTCCCGCCCGACCTGAGAAAAGGCCCCCTGGGTCTTAGAGCCATTCCCTTGGTAAAAGGTTGGGTGACAGGTGGAAACCTTCACTCTTTTTAGACCTCTCTAAAGGAAGGACAGCATTTCCAGAAGGCTGGGGGTTAAAAGAAAGGTGTGGAGGAGTGTCACTGCAGTGGTGGGCTCAGCAGCTGAGATCTGCAGCAGGTCATGGGCTCTAAGGCTAATGGCCTGCTTGCCCACACAGACTGGGGACCAGCAATGCTGCTTCTCATACTGGAGGCTCTCCAGAAAGTCCTGGTCAAAAGAAAACATGATCCATCTGCTCTGGGGACTTAATCAGAAGCAGGAAGTGCTCTAGGGTCAGCCCAGAACACCTGGATTGTCCCATCTTCCCAGTCTCTGAAGCCTCTTTACCTTGGGGAGGCATAGAGAGTAGGAGACCATGGCTTCTGCCATTTCTCCAGTTATTTAAATTACAAAGCTTATTGTAAAATTAAATTACAAAGCTCATTGAACTAACTTGAAAAATATAAAACAACGAAGGTAAAACCCATACTCTCTGCCATGCCCATCTACACTCCTTTTACTACTTTTTAGAATTTTAAAAAGTTATTGTGGTATTCTTTCATAATTTATTCTTTGCATAAACATATTTAAAATCTGTGCACATTTCTTTTTTTTAATACAGGCAGGGTAATGGAATACGTATTATTTTATATTTTATTTACTTAAAATTTTGTAGGCATCCTTTCAAGTCAATACACATATAACTTTAAAAAAATTTTTTTAGTAGTAGCACCATATTCCACTCCTCACAGTTTCTGTCTTTTAGCTGGAGTCAGGCAGCAGACTGGGCATAGGTTCTTCCCCCACCTGGGAAAATAGGGTGGATCCCAGAGGTAGCATTCAGGGCCTGCAAACATAACTGGTCCCTTTGAATGACAACAGGACAGAGAAAAGTTGGACTGGGAGGTGTTATCAAATGAAGACACTTTCATTGCTGCTAACAGGCAAGCAAATTGGCTACTTGTGTCTAATTCTACTTTGATTTTTTCTAACAAGTTGCCCCCTTTCCACACTGCAAAAAACAAACAAACAAACTATTCCACACTGAATAGTTCACTCTCTGAACTATTCAGGTTGCCTAGGAAAAGGAAGTTTCCAGAATGAATTATTGAGCTTTCCGCTTCCCTGTGCTGTGTTGACTAGGCTCATCTGACACGCTCCAAAGCTGTTACCTTGGCTGGTTAATTCACACCATTCACCTCCCCTCAAAGGAGAATGTGTCTGCCTCCAGGTTCCATTTAATATGTGGGAACATTAAGGTCTTGGGAGGGGAGGTAGTGTAAAATTGTAGGCTCTGGGGCCAGGAGTAGCTTTGAAAGTCATATAAATGCAAGGAGGAGTCTGATCTTGAGTTTACTGCTTAGCTGGCTTCCTCGTCAATAGCACAGAAAGACCCCTCAGAGCTGCAGAAAAGCTCAAAAGAGAGTCCCTGGTAAAGTCACCTGCAAATGTAAGTCATCATCATTAGCATGAAGCCACTGAGGCCCAAGAGATAAACAACTCTGAAATCAGTCGACAGGTTGGTGAGAGAGCTGGTTGGAAACTAGGTCTCCTGCCCCCCTCAGCCACTTTTTGCATGCTGACACACAAATTTCACCGAGTTCTCTTTCTTCAAGCAGGTGAAGGCTCACAAAAACTAGATTCCGGTTCTTAAACCAATTCTAATTGATTACAAGGGGCACAACAGTTAAAAGACTGTATGGGCATATATTTTGTGATCAATTAGTGATGCTTGCTTTGGTCACCAGTGGAAAAGGAGGTATCCCATGTGACTTGCTTTGTTGCCAACTGTTTGAACTTCCTACAATAGGAGGCTGTAGGCTTGTCCTCGGGGGACTCTTGCAACAGACAGCATCACTTGATGTTGTATACCCAAAGCCAAGCTCTGTCAGAGACCTGGGTTCCCTACTGCAACACCAGGGAATCAGACAAGGTCAGTTTCCCAGCTCCTCAGACAGCTCTGCGATCTATGGCAGGACTCCACCTGTCCTGACTTCAGGAAGGCTGGGAACATCCATCTTCCTGGGGAAAAGGTGCTGGGATCATTCTGTGACTCAGAGATCCCAGCACAAGGAATTAATTCTGCCCTTGGTTTCCTTGCAGGCTGGGTGTGATACCTTGTCTAGGTGAGGAGAAGTAGAAAGCAATCTGAAATGAAGAGTGAAGTAAAACAAGATCTCTAGCTAATGGCACTGACAAAGATGTATTCTGTAGACTTAAAGACTTCAGTGTGAGGGGGAAACTATAAGATCAATAGAAGGAAATGTCAGAGCAGGTCTTTGTGAACTAGAAACGAGAAGGAACTTCTTAAACTGCTGTACATAATGTCAAAAGCAAAAAGCACAAGGGGGAACTGACAAGTCTGATTATGTCAGAAATACAGATTTCCGTTCAATGAAGGGAATTTTTTTGTGTGTGTGTGTGTGTGATTTTTTTTCTTTTGTTTTATTTATGTGGTGGTTTAAGTTGATTGATTTTCTAATGTTGAACCATCCTTGCATACCCAGTATGAATCCCACTTGGTCATGTTGTATTTTTTTTTGAAGGAAATGTTTTAAAAATAGTCCACTTATTTGGAGAAGATATTTGCAAGGTGTAAAACTACTAAGAAATTAATATTTTGTATATGAGAAGAAATTCCTCAAATCAACAAGAAAAAGAGAAGAAGCAAAATGGAATGTGGGCAAAATATATGAACAGAAAATTTAGAGAAGAAACCGAAATTACTCTCTATCAACCACAAGGAAAAATGCTAAGCTCATTGTTGATCATACAAATGTGGATTAAAATCACAAGAATGCAGGATAAAATCACTTTATGTCTAAATGGCAGACAAGGATTGGGAAACTGGAAACTGTCAAGTGTTGGAGAGGAGAAAGCAAATATAGAAACCTTGGGGGTAATACTATTCTGGAGGAAGATGTGGTAACACTTCTGTGCATCTATCACCCCCAAATTATTATACGTGACCTTAAGGGGACATCTGCAAGGATGCCCACTGCAGTGTTGTTTTGGTGAGGGAGACTGGATTTATTGGAGGTGCACATCACTGAGTGGTCAACAGGTAACTGGTCCTAGGGACAGGAAGCACAGTACAGCAACTAAAGCAGTGAACTCGAAGCACAGTGAGCAACATGAGTGACCTTAAAGACATAGTGCTGAATGGAAAACGCAGGAACAAGATATATAACACAATGTCACTTCCGTAAATTAATGACAGATAGACATTTACATGCATTTTACACTAGACATATACACAGAAGTGGTACACTAGACACACACCTGTGAGCAGTGAGGTTCAGGATGATGGGAGTGGAGAACGAGAATAAAAGGAAATGAATGGCAAAGGAGTATGAC
This sequence comes from Trichechus manatus latirostris, assembly GCF_000243295.1. Taxonomy (NCBI): domain Eukaryota; kingdom Metazoa; phylum Chordata; class Mammalia; order Sirenia; family Trichechidae; genus Trichechus; species Trichechus manatus. Next base: position 3,089,958 of record NW_004444000.1, on the reverse strand, counting down.
TGCTCGTTAGCCTAAGCCTGAGTTAAAAAAAAAAAAAAAAAAAGGCAATATGATTTGGAAGTTTAGAGACTTGCACTCCAGTCCCTGCTCTTTCACCTCTCCTGTTTTGGTTCCTTGCCACCCACCACCACCCCCAACCCATGCAGGGAGGAGGCGCTAGGCGGCCCCTGAGCTCATCTCCAGCCTAATACTTGCACAGCAGTGTTTTCATGGAGCTGCACTGGCTCTGCTGGGACACCAGAGGGTGCTCCCTGCCCATGGATTTCAATAATCCAACTGTCACTCCCAATTTCAAACTCACCGGAAATATTTCTTTAGAGGATGATGTCCTCCCCACCCCCCCAAACACACCCTATATTCTATTCTGTTCCTTCACTCTTTGAGAAATACAAATCATGCACCTATGACAGAGTTATAAATGACAGATTCTAGAAAGACGTCCGTACTGGCTGGAGGGGCCTACTTTCTTTCCCCAAATATGCCAAGCTTGCTCTCCCTCATGTTCATCATGTCCCACCTCTGCTATGATACTCCTTCTGCCCACCTACAATTCAAATATTATGTCAACACTCTGTCCACATAGCTCTGCCTCTGAATGGGAACATCTGTTATTGGCAAGCCTATTTAATATGTACTTGCATATACTTTTGATACATATTCTGTATTAGTGTAAGCCAAAGCAGGCATATTTCAGATCAACAGAAGGATGGAATGACAAACAACCCATAAGTCATGACCCATGATCAAAAGAACTCATGGTTGGGTTATCTCATTAATTTCCCTTTTCCTGAAAGTATTCAAGTCCAGACACCCACAAAGCAAGAATATTGAAGAGAAGGCCCAGATTTTTGATGGGCAGCAGGGGTAGTGTTATTTAAGATGATTTCTAACCATTAATTTGTTATTTTGTATATGTGGGTTCAACTTGTGGTCTCAAATCTGATTTATTTTACAAAAAATTGAAACTGCCTTTACAAATGTGGGAAAGTAAAAAATCTGTCTAACCTTATTCTGGAGTGAAAAGAAACTGACCATGAAAATCCTGCAAGAGCACACCCAGCCGTGGCCACACCCTGCTGGAACATCTGTGGCCCTAGACAGGCAAGCCTGGGTTCAGAGGCCACCATCTTTTGTGGTCTTACGAATTCAGTAACTCATCCTGCAACCCCACGTCCCCTTCTGTAAGGTGAAGGGAGAGGACTCTAGGATCTCCAAGGGGCTGTCCACCTCCCACCTCTCAAGCCTTCTACAGGCTTTGCCTTTTGCTCCAAGCAGATGCAGGAGACCTGCTGTGATGCTTCCCCACGGGATACTGAAGTATGCATCCCCTTCACTCCTCATGAAGCAGCTCATTGGGAATGCCTTTTGAACTTCAGCCATGTTAGCAACACAGATTTTAAACATTCATTCAATAGGAGGAGCAGCACCTTCACAGAGGTGTCAGGACCCATTAGCTGCAGGTGTGTTGTGAGAGCAGCAAGGACTCAAAAGGACGTTTTGTCATGGGGCTGTAAACAGGACACGACCACATAGCAGAGCTAGAGCCACTGACCATTGGAGAGCTGCAGCACCCCAGCCAGATGCACAGACAGCCAGACCAGTAGTCTTGGACCTTGAATCTACAAGACAGGGTTTCTCAGACTTCCTTGTGCCATGAATCACTCAGGGTCTTATTAAAGCACAGGTTGAGTGGGCTTGCGGTGGGGCTAAGTTTTGTCATGTCTAACAAATGACAAATGACAGTAGCATTACCTAGTTCCCAGGTAACGCTACTGCTGCTGGAGTGTGAACCACACTTTGAGTAGCAAGGCCCTAGTGGGGAGAATAGAGTCCAGTGGTTGAGCGCTCCAATGCTAAAGCACTCCGAGGCTAACTGAAAGGTCTGTGGTTCAAACCCACCAGCTGCTCCACAGGAGAAAGATGTGACAGTCTGCTTCTGTTAAGATTACAGCCTTGGAAACTCTATGGGGCAGTTCTACTCTGTCCTACAGGGTCGCTATGAGTCAGAATCAACTCGACAGCAATGGGTCAGCAGAGAGGATGAAGCCTTATGCCAAAAGTTCTATACCCACCCATGAAAGGACATCTCCATTTTTTTGGTGATCTGACTTTTCCTAAGAGTTCTTCAAAACAGACTCTGCTCTCATCTGTGGAATGCTTTAGGCATAATGCTTCCAGATGACAGGGGATTGAGTTAGAGGCTATCACAACCCTAGGGTTCCATATTCATATAATTCATCACACAAGTTCCTCCCCACCTTAAACTAGCAAAATACCTGAACCCACTGTGTCCTGTTCTTTTTACTTCTGCTATTGAGGAGCCATTGAGCACTTTCAAGATGGAGAGAAAATTGACATACCATTGCTTCTTGTTATGAAAGATCTGTTTGCGTCTATCCTTTGAACACCTTGCAGGGGTCTGTCTGTTCACTCATTCATTTATTCATTGCTTACTCCTTGAGGGTGTCTACTATGTGCCATGAACTGTGCTAAAGGCTGGGTTTTGGCATGAGTTAAGACTTTGTTCATGGACCTTACAGTCTAGTGGAAGATACAGACAATTGAAAGAGAGAAAGAGCACAGAATGTATTGTGGAGGGACAAAGCACATGCATAGGACCTTTCCTATCGGTGGAGGGGTCTATTCGCCACATCATATTCAAAAATATAATCAGAAGTTTTAGAATTGGAAGGGACTAGAAATCAGATATTCAGCTCAGCTGTCGCTTGTACAACATTCCTGCAGTGTGTGTACAGGCTGTGTTAATGATCTCAGGGCACAGGCCCCTCTAGCATCACTGGTGGTAAGAGAATGACAATGACCACATTGAATATTTACAGAACTCAAGGCTCCTGTTTGGAAAGGCCTCTCCCCACTAGGCCTGCCTGGTGGACTTCTCTGCAGGAACCTTTCCTCCCACAGCCCCTCGTGTTCCCTGCAGAGTTCTTTGTCGGGTTCTTGTGCTGCCGTCACACCTGATGTACACCTAGCAGGCCTCTGCTGGGACACTGCATCCTGGGCGTTCATTAAGTGCTAACTTCCCTCTAGACGGCAGGTTCTGTGACTCAGGAACTAAGTCCGGTTGTTGGTGTACCTGAGTGCCACGACTAAAAACAAGCCCCGTGAAGACCTGTTAATACCTCCCTGATGAGGGAATGAATGTTTTCACACTCGGTACCATGGCATTCACTGCCCTTTTATATATATACATATACATATATACATATATATATATATATTTAGGACTGAAGTAGATTTTCCTCTTCTCAAGGTTAAAGAAGTGGCTTCTACATCAGAATCTCCTAGATGGACTGTGCAAAGGCCAATACCTTATGAAACGCGTTCTTGCTGTAGGGTGTGAAGGAGCTTTCTAGCACCTCTCCTGCTCCAAGGCGAGGCCCTGGAGTAGGGAGAGCATAGTTTCCTCCGGCAAGTTTCAATGGTGCTCATTGCCTAGTCAAGAAAAGCGTTGCTACAAAGAGAACCCATGTCTCAGCCCTCAGCATACAGATAAAGCTCTTCATGATCACACACACTGCCGTTTCAGACTCCCCTCACAGCACGCGCATCCCACCGTCTAACCGAGCGCCCCTTTCCCGGGGTTGCTCAGACAAGGCGCCCTTCATAACTCTGGGCCTTTGCACATATCCTTCTCTCTGCCTGAAATGTTTGCCCTAATCTCTGAGAAGCAAACGTCTGCCCACCTTTCAACCACAAGTGGACTGCCATGTCCTCTGGGAAGCCTCCCCCACCCATGCCCTGAGGAAGAGTTCTCTCCCCTTCCGCCAGAGTATGCACGTATGCACGGGGACTCCTATTTAACTACCACCATCGCGCGCCCAATTATTTATTGAGGAGTCTATCTCATCGACTATGCTGAGAGCCCCTTGAAGTCAAGGGTTATGCCGAGCCCATCCTGGAATCCGGGGCTGCGCGCAGTGCTGAGCAAACAGAGAGGCTCATCATTGCTTCCTGGCTGAGCCGGGAGCGACAGCCATGCGCACCGCCCATGCTTCAGCGTGTCACTTCCCTCTCCGACCTGTGGAGGGAACCCGTCAATACACTCTGCCAGTAGCTCCCCTTATCCCTCCAGAGGCCAGACAGCAAAGTTCTCTCCAGACCAGGCCTACAAAGCCCTACAAAGCCCTCGGGAGTTCGGGGACCGTTGACTAGTCCTTCCTCCGTGGGAGGCACGAGGAGGAAGACGGTGCCCTCGGAAGGAAGCCTGTGGCGCCGGACACAGCAGCACTTGCTGGCAGTGCCTGCTGCTCTTCCCCAGCCCTAGCTCATTCTTCGGAAATGCACTGGAAAGCTGAGCCCAGCGCGACCCTGTGGAGCCTCCTGCCAGGTCCATCCCCTTGTCCAGAGGACTCTGCTTTTGCTCCAATTGTCAGCGCAGCTAAGAGAGCACATTCCCTCAGTCATAGCACCAATTATCACGTCTGCAGCCAGGCGTACCAGAGTAGGAAGGGCTGTCTTACACCTACCAGATTCTCTGCATAAAAAATTCTCCCACCGGCCACTCACACCTGCACTGACACCTGTTCACAGGCTTTGTCTGGAGGGGCCACTGCAGCTCTGGCTGGCCCTACAGGCCCTTTGCTCCCCCACGAGCTCGCCTGCCTCCCCAGGCCTGGGCACCATGCCCCGTGTACCTGGTTTTGGCCCACTGACCCAGAAATTTTTTGAACCCACCTTGAGCTGTGGGGCTTATTATGGGCCAGACATCCGTTTTAAAAACAAGAGATGTGGCGAAAAACAGAACAGGAGTGTGACCCAAAGAATTTAAAGTCAGCACAGAGCCTGGACAGGCAACAGGAATCAATAAAGCTGAGTGCCCCAGGGCCAAGCACAGGTGCATCCTCACAGCCTCCACCCTTCTGCAGTCACCTGAGGGAGGGTTTTCTCCAACATGCCCAGGTATGTGGTCTCAGAGACAAATGGAAAGCCACAGCGGACAGCTCAAAGCCTTGGGAAATTCAAGCCTACCATTTCTTTACAACATGGCAAGGGATTAAAGAAGTAATAAAAGAGCTACACAATGATTTTATAGCATCTTTTCCCCAAGCTTTAGGTGATTCCATGAGTCATGTGTCAGGGATAAAGTTGTTTGTCAAACAGTAGTGCTCCCCATTGGTCCTCCTCACATTATTCCTCCCCACAGCCAGCTACACACATACACACACACACACACACACACATCCCAATAAACTGATGCACACAATTATTAAAGCACAACTTTATTTTCTGCTTTTCCTCTATCTCCATTGATAAACAGAAACTATAAACTTACTTAGAATTTATCATGAAGTGGAATCTACCACTATTCTGTCAACCCTGAGTCCTTTCCTCTGAAGAACTCCCTCCCCATGTTTTGGGGAGGGACTGTGACTCATATGCTCCCACTCACAGCCACTGGCATGAGCCCATGACCTGAGCAGAGCTAGAGCCCTGGAAGGAACTATTGCTAAGGCTGACGGAAGATCTGATACACTTCTCCCTGTGGTTACCAGCTATGCAGATGATGGACACTGAAACCTGCCCCCTTGTGAAGAGAACTTGCTCTAGGGGAAACAATGACAATGACAAAAGGGAGAAACATACATAAAAGAGATGGAATGATCTGATGAGGCCATGCGATCCCATGGGTCCAATGTGCCTGGAACCAGGAACTGCACACCTGAATTTCTTCAGCTATTGAGCCAATGGATTCATGTTTTAAAACACTCGATTAAATTCCATTTTCTAAGTTGCAACCAAAAGAGAGCTGGTAGTACATTATCAACGGAGCACATGTGTTGTGGTCTAGGTATTCTGGGGAATATTAACATGGGCATGCGCTTGATGCTGTCCCAGGGCTTAGGATTTACTAGGAAAGATGAGCAAATGTATCCAACTAACTAGAAGACAAAGGAGAATGCCAAATACTGATCCATCAGTATGCTGTCTATAAGAGACACACCTTAGAAACAAAGACATAAATATACATAAAAAATTCAAAAGATGGAGATAAAATATACTAAGCAAAGAACAACCAAAAAAGAGCAGAAGTGGCAATACTAAATTCAGATAAAAAATATTTTAAAATAAAATACACCTAAAAGACAAGGAAGGACATTATATAATAATTAAAGGGACAATGTACCATGACGACATAACCACAATAAATATTTATGCACCTAATGGCAGGCTCCAAAATACATAAAACAAACTCTCAGAGCACTGAAAAGAGAAATTGTTAGTTCCACAATAATAGTAGGAGTCTTTAACACACCACTCTCAGTAAAGGACAAAACATCTAGAAAGAAACTCAGCAAAGATACAGAAGATCTAAAGGCCACAATCAACCAATCTGACCTCATAGGCATATATAGAATATCCCACCCAACAGCAGCAAAGTACACATTCTTTTCTAATGCACAGGGAATGTTCTTTGGAATAGACCACATTTTAGGCCACACAACCCTCAACAAAATCCAAAACACTGAGATAATACAAAGCATCTTCTCTGATAACAACACCAAAAAGTAAAAATTAATAACAGGAAAAGCAGAGAAAAAAAGCAAATAGTATGGAAACTGAATAATACCTTGCTTAGAAACCACTGTGTAATAGAAGAAATCAAAGATGGAATCAAAGAAAACACATCATACCAAAACCTTTGGGACACAGTAAAGGCAGTGCTCAGAGGTCAGTTTATAGCAATAGATGCACACATCAAAAAAGAAGAAAGGGACAAAAATCAAAACATTAGCTATATGACTCAAACAGATAGAAAGAGAACAGCAAAAGAGGCCCACAGCCACCAGAAGAAAGGAAAAAATAAAGATCAGAGCAGAAACAAATGAAATAGCAAGTAGAAAAACAATAGAAAGAACCAACAAAACCAAAAGTTGGTACTTTGAAAGGATCGACAAAATAAATGAACCACTGGCCAAACAGACAAAAGAAAAACAGGAAAGGATGCAAATAACTCAAATAAGAAATGAAGTTGAGGCTATAACAATAGACCCAACAGAAATAAAAAGGATTATAACAGAGTATTATGAAAAACTATATACCAACAAATTTGAAAACCTAGAGGAAATAAACAAATTTCTAGAAATGCACTACCTACCCAAATGAACACAAGCTGAAGTTGAAAATCTGAACAGACCCATAACAAGAGAAGAGATTGAAAAGGTAATTAAAAAAAAAAAAAAAACCTCCCAACAAAAAGAAACCCTGGCCCAGATGGCTTCACTGGAGAATTCTATCAAACTTTCAGAGGAGAGCTTGCACCAGTACTACTCAAACTATTTCAGACCATAGAAAAGCAAGGGATACTTCCAAATTCATTCTATGAAGCCAGCATAACCCTGATACCAAAACCAGGCAAAGACACCATAAAAAAAGAAAATTACAGACTAATATCTCTCATGAATATAGATGCAAAAATTCTCAACAAAATGCTAGCCAATAGAATTCACCATTATATAAAAAAATAAAAATAATAATACACCCAACCAAGTGGGGTTCATACCAGATATGCAAGAATGGTTCAACATTAGAAAATCAATCAACATAATCCACCACATAAATAGAACAAAAAGAAAGAATCACATGATCATCTCAACTGATGCAGAAAAGGCATTCGATAAAGTCCAATATCCATTCCTGATAAAAACTCTCAATACACATAAATATAGAAGGGAAATTTCTCAACATAATAAAGGGCATCCATACAAAACAGCCAACATCATTTTTAACAGAAAAAGGCTAAAAACATTCTCCCTGAGAACAAGAACAAGAACAAGACAAGGATGCCCTTTATCACTACTTCTATTTAACACTGTGCTGGAAGTCCTAGCTAGAGCAATAAGGCTAGAAAAAGAAAGGGCATCCAAACTGGTAAGGAAGAAGTAAAACTGTCGCTATTTGCAGCTGATATGATACTATACACAGAGAACCCAAAGGGCTCCACAAGAAAACTACGGGTACTAATAGAAAGATTCAGCATAGTAACAGTATACAAGATAAATGTACAGAAATCAGTTGGATTCCTATATACCAATAAAAAGAACCATGAAAAGGAAATCAGGAAAGCAATACCATTTATAATAGCCCCTAAAAAAAAAAATACTTAGGAATAAATCTAACCAGAGATGTAAAAGACCTATACAAAGAAAACTACAAAACACTACTACAAGAAACCAAAAGAGGCCTACATAAATGGAAAAACATACCATGCTCATGGATAGGTAGGCTTAACATTGTGAAAATGTCAATTCTACCCAAAGCAATCTACAAATACAATGCAATCCCGATCCAAATACCAACATTGTTCTTTAACGAGATGGAAAAATTAATTATTAAATTTATATGGACAGGAAAGAGGCCCTGGATAAGTAAAGCACTATTAAAGAAGAATAAAGTAGGAGGACTCACACTACCTGAGCTCAGAACCTACTATATAGCTATGGTAGTCAAAACAGCTTGGTACTGGTACAATGACAGACACATTGACCAGTAGAACAGAATTGAGAACCCAGATATAAATCCATCCTCCTGCAGTCACCTGATCTTCAACAAAGGTCCAAAGTCCACCAAATGGGGAAAAGACAGTCTTTTTAACAAATGATGCTGGCAAAACTGTATGTCCATCCATGAAAAATTAAACAGGGCCCATACCTCACACCATACACAAAAGCTAATTCAAAATCAATCAAAGACCTAAATATAAAACCAAAAACTATAAAGATCATAAAAGAAAAAAACAGGATTAACGCTAGAGGCCCTAATACACGGCATAAAGAGGATATAAACGATAACTAACAATACACAAATACCAGAAGATAAGCTAGATAACTGGGATATTCTAAAAATTAAACACTTATGCTCATCAAAAGACTTCACCAAAAGAGTAACAAGAGAAGCTACAGACTGGGAAAAAAACTGTGGCTACGATAAATCTGACAAAGTTCTAATCTCTAAAATCTATACGAAAATCCAATGCCTCTACAACAAAAAGACAAATAATCCAATTAAAAATGGGCAAAGAATATGAACAGATGCTCCACCAAAGAAGACATTTAGGTGGCTAACAAACACATGAGGAAATTCTTGTGATCAGTAGTCGTTAGAAAAATGCTAATCAAAACTACGAGATACCATCTCACCCCGACATTACCGGCACAAATCAAAAAAACAGAAAATAACAAATGTTGGAGAGGCTGCGAGGAGACTGGATTATACACTGCTAGTGGGGATGCAAAATTGTACAACCATTTTAGAAAACAATATGGCGCTTACTTAAAAAGCTAGAAACAGAGATACCGTACGATCCAGCAATCACACTCCTAAGAATATATCCTAGAGAAATAAGAGCCTTCACAGAATAGACATATGCACGCCCATGTTCTCTGCAGCATTATTCAAAATAGCAAAAAAAGGAAATAACCTAAGCGCCCATCAACAGATGAATGGATAAACAAACTATGGTACATACACACAATGGTATACAATAAAGAACAATGATGAATCTTCGAAACATGGATGAATCTGAAAGGCGTTATACTGAGTGAAATAAGCCAATCACAAAAGGACAAATATTGTATGAGACTACTATTATAAAAACTCATGTAAAGGTTTACACACAGAAAGAAACAATCTTTGAAGTTTAGGAGGGAGGGAAAACCACTAACTAGACAATAGATAAATGGTAACTTTGGTGAAGGGTAAGACAGTACACAATACTGGGGAAGTCAGCACATCTTGTCACAGACACATCCAAACTCCCTGAGGAAATGAATTACTGGGCTGAGGGCTGAGGACCATGGTCTTGGGGGACATCCAGCTCAATTGGAATAACATAGTTTATAAAGAAAATGTTCTACATCCTCCTTTGATGAGTCTGGGGTCTTAAAAGCTTGTGAGTGGCCATCTGAGATACTCCACTGGTCCCAACCCATCTGGAGCAATGGAGAATGAAGAAAACTTAAAAACATAAGGGAAAGATTAGTTCAAAGGACTAAAGGACCACAAGTGCCACAGCCTCCACCAGACTGAGTCCAGCACAACTAGATGGTGCCCGGCTACCATCAACTGCTCTAACAAAGATCACAAGAGAGGGTTCCAGACAGAGCCAGAGAAAATGTAGAACAAAATTCTAACTCACAAAAAAAGACCAGACAGAGACTGGAGAAACCCTGAAAGTATGGCTCCTGAACACCCTTTTACTTCAGTACTGAAGTCACTCCTGAGGTTCACCCTTCAGCCAAAGATTAGACAGGCCCATAAAACAAAATGAGACTAAATGAGCACACCAACCCAGGGGCAAAGACTAAAAGGCAGTGGGGACAGGAAAGCTGGTAATGGGGAACTCAAGGTCAAGAAGGGGAGAGTGTTGACTTGTGGTGGGGTTGGCAACTAATGTCACAAAACAATATGTGTATTGTTTAATGAGATGATAATTTGCTCTGTAAACCTTCATCTAAAGCACAACAATAGTAATAATTTTAAAAAAGTCAGATGCTGTTATGACAAGGTAGAGTACCATCTGAACTGGGAGACTCTAGGAGAGTTCACTTTGGGTGCAGGAGGATTCTCCTCAAGTAAGTGTATTGAACACTGTAATGAGGGGTTGATAAATTCAGTAGACTGTCCAATCTTAAATGATTTCTCCTTTCTTGAATTACTATTATGTATAGAATTAATCTGGCAATTAATGTTATACAGCCTTGTGACATCTTTTCTATAGTTGTCTGGAATTCTTATTTTAATCTTTTGTTACTAACTAGCTTTTTGTATGCTCCTATCTTGTCTCCCTAACGAGATGGTGAATTCTTGGAGAGCAGAGACCTGTCATAACTATTTTTAAGTGGCAAATAGAGATCAGATTATATATTGTATCTAAACCTCAGAAGAGACCTCAAAGTTATGTTTTCTTAGTCTCATTTTATAGACAAGGAAAGTGATTTATGAAGAGTAGTAGCTTGTCTAAGAAAGAACAGCCAGTAGGGGGCAGAACCAGGATCCAAACCTGAGTGGTTTGACGCTATAGCCCACCCCACAGAACCCTGCAAACTGTCTTGCACACACTAGGTGCTCAATAGACACTGTTTGTGTATCATCATTCTTGACCATTAAAGTTTTAAGACCTATAATTAAAATTTCATAAAGGTTAATTTTCAAATTCAAGTTTTAGTTTCTCATAAAATGATTTTAAGCTTCTTTGAGAACTAGAAGCATTTTGTTCTTTAAGATGAAACTGAAGGAATTTAGGCTCAGTGTGGAAGACTACCTGGGGTGCATAGCACATCATCATGGACCTTAGGGTGTCAGGAGGCGATGATAGCTGTTATATCAGTGGCTTTTATAAATGCCATTTCCCTATTTCCTATTTAAAACATTGACATTTTTTATTAGAAATCAAAGCATTAGTGAACATCTACCATGACCTAGAAGCCCTGGTGGCGCAGTGGTTAAGAGCTACAGTGAGCTAAAGCTGCTAACCAAAAGGTCAGCCGTTCAAATCCACCAGCCACTTCTTGGAAACCCTATGGGGCAGATCTACTCTATCCTATAGGGTCGCTATGAGGTGGAATCTACTCAACAGCAACAGGTTTGATTTTAATTTCCATGTCCTAACACAATACAGATTCATTATAAGAAGCATGAGATAAAAATACTAACACCAAAAACCCAGTCATATTGTTCCTCTGCTCAAAGTCTACCTTTGCTTTCATTACCTATACATAAAGATTAAATCACACACTATGCCATTAAAAGACTCAGACACCTTGTTCCTACCTACTTGTCCAAGTTCATCTATCCTAACTCCCCTTCATGTAAAAGCCAATAAATTGGGCTCCTTAGATACTTATTGTTCATGTTCAAATCTCCTTTTAGCTTTTACCTTCTTCATGTCTTACCTGTCAAAATATATTAATCTCTTCTTCATCCATGCGATCAAATGTGTTTAACGAGACTTACTACGTGCCAGGCATTGTTGTGCATAGTGAGAGTACACATGCATGAGATAGACACAGTCCAGGCCCCTGCTCAAACACTCTGCCTCCATGAAGCATTTCCTAGTTACCTCCACATGCAGTACCTTCCTTCTCTCTTTAATACAGTTGTATTACATCTTGCTCTGTGTTACAATGAGCTGTGTGCCTGTGATTCCCCACCCCGGACACCAAACTCACTATGATCAGCCATGGTGTGTCATTTATCTTCATGATCCCTTCAGTAACCAGCACATAGAGCAGGCACTCTCTTTGTTGAGTTGATTTGAAAGAGCTTGTGATACATTTAGCAGCCAAACCATACCTAGCAATTTGATGAGGCAGTGCTGAAGCCTATTGACCACCATTTATGTCCTCATACAATAAAGTACCATAGAATATGTTGTTGACAAGGAAAGAAAAGAGCAATATGTAATAGAGTGTTACATGTAAAGAATCACATACACACACAAAAAAAGATCCATGTGCACCTCAAAGAAGAGTTGGGATTTGGGCAAAGACTTAAATAGATATTCTAGGTTCTAGGCTGGAAATGAAGTAGCACAGAAAGGAAACTTCCTGGGTCCTAGTGTAAACCCAACCAGAGAATGAATTACAAAATATAAGAGATCTAAGAGATCACATGTATGTTAAATTTCCATATTCAAATATAAAAGGTGTATACTATATATTATATACCTAATATGTGTGTGTGAGTGTGTGTGTGTGTGTAAATTTGCAGTAGCCAAGACAACCTTGGAAGCTAGTTGGATTGTGAATTAATCTGTGAGTTCATCTAATGTCTAAATCAGCTCCTTTCTGCTGCAATTTAAATCCTTTTTATTTAGTCCTCAGAAAAAAAGAGGGCAATTAATTATCTCCCTCTATATATTTCAGAAGGTGGTGTAAAACACTGCTAGAGAAAGGCTTTTAATAATATATAAATATGCAGATCCAAAGGTGATAATTCAAGTGCAGCTTTAAGATTTCAAATACCTTATTCCATCTGCCTTGCTCTGATGGTTTCTATGAACACATTTTCATTTTCTATACATGGAATTAGCAGAATCTGCTTGAAAAGAGATATTACAGTCAAACAATGTTCTCAATTTGAGGTGTAATTATTTTCTCCCATTTTAAAAGCCTAACATAAAATGTGATGTGATTTTTTTTTAACTTTGCAAGGGACATCAACTTTTTATGACTTCTATCTTTTTCCTCTGAGCTTCCTACAAGAAGTTGGTGAATAATATAAATAGGAATGTAATAATATAAATAGGAATGTAAATGCAGGTAAGTTCCATTTCTAGTTTGCAATAAAAAGTCAACTTACTGTCTGACAAATATCCTCCTCTTTACCCCATCTCTTCCTGAACTGGAGATTCCGCCTCAGGGCCTGTACTTCCATTTCTCTTTGGGAGAGGGAGGACTTTATGCTACTGTTTAAAGTTCCTTCTGACTCCTGCTCAACCCCTGCAATAGGGCTATGGCATTCTTCTTTTGTTTCTTTATACTATTAAAAAGGTGTCCTAATATATATATGTTTTAATTTTATTCATTTTGGTATTATTGTTGACAATATACATAGCAAAACATACACCAATTCAGCAGTTTCTACATGTACCATTTAGTGACCTTGATTATATTCTTCGAGTTGTACAACCACTCTCACCTTCTTTTTCTGAGTTGTTCCTCCCTCATTAACATAAACTCACGGACCCCTAAGTTCCTATCTAATCTTTCGAGTTGCTGTTATCAATTTGATCCCATATAGATAGTTCTTAAAAGAGACAATGCTCAAAGCAGACATTTTTTACTAGTTAAGCTAACCTATTGTTTCGTTTTAAGAAGATTTTAAGGAATATTTTTGGTTTAAGGTTTAAAGATTATCTCAGGGCAATAGTTTTAGGGGTTCATCCTAATGTCATGGCTCCAGGAAGTCTGGAGTCTGTGAAAATTTGAAATTCTCTTCTGTATTTCCCCCCACTTTGATCAGGATTCTTCTATGGAATCAGGGAAAGATTATTCAATAGACAAGGTAAACATGGTGCTTACCTTGCTTACCAGATAATCTGTAATAAACAGTTTCACATTTTTTTCACCACATCAAACAGTCTGCTTCTAGGTATAGCTGGCATTTGTCTCTCTCCCAATCTCTCAGCACCTTCTTACAGAATCAAAGCCTCTTTTCAAATTTACAATCCCCAACAGGGACAGATTACCCAGTAAGCAAGGTAAGCATGGGCTTACTGGTGCTTACTTACTAATCTGTAGTGCACAATTTCACACCGGTTTCACTATGATTACCTTGCTTACTGGGTAATCCACCCCTGTATAGAATCTTTGATCAAAATGTTCAGTAATGGTAGCCAGGAACCATCTAGTTCTTCTGGTCTCATGGTAATGGAGTCAGTTGTTAATGTAGGCAATTATCCACACATTCCCTATCCTCCTCCTATTCCTGACTCTCTTTCTTCATCTGTTGCTCCAGGTAAATAGAGACCAATTGTTGCACCTTAAATGGCTGTTTGCAAACTTTTAAGACCTCAGGCACTATGCAGCAAACTAGGAGGTGGAACAGAAGCACTAAACATAATATTAGGCCAGTTAACTGTGATGTCCCATCTAACCATGACCCTAAATCTTCAAACCAAGAAACCAAATCCCATAAGGTTTTTGGCTGTACATAAGCTGCTTCAGCAGCTACTCTCTCTCTCTTTCTTTTTTTTTTTTTTTTTTCAGGGAGGAGGTAAATATATCTATCACACAACTTTTTCCAATTCAATTTTAACAAGTATACAACTTATTGACAGCGTTACAGTAATCGACTGTGCAACCTTACCCTCAATCAAAGCAATATTTCCATAATGGTTAACCCCCCTTTTCCACCTCCTTCCCACTCCTGGTAACCATTAATAAACTTTGTTGTCTATACGTTTGCCTTTTCTTATCTGTTTATGCAAGTGAGGTCATACAATATTAGTCCTTTTGTGATTGACTTATTTCACTCAGCATAATATCTTCCAGCTCCATCCATATTGTAGCATGTATCAAGACTTCACTTCTCCTACTTGCTGAGTAGTATTCCATTGTATGTATGTACCACATATTGTTTATCCATTCATCTGTTGATGGGCATTTAGATTGTTTCCACCTTTTGGGTATTAGGAATAGTGCTGCAATGAACATTGGTTTACACGTATCTGTTTCAATCTCTGCTTTCAAGTCTTTTGGGTACATACCTAGGAGTGAAATTGCTGGGTCATATGGTAGCACTCCTTTTAGTTTTTTGAGGAACTGCCACACCGTTTCCTAATATATCTTTATGAATGACACACTCCCTGTTTCTGATCTTACTCCTGAAGATTACTCTCCTGGATGTTACAATAACCCTCTGAAACTGAGTACACACTTGAATCTACCTCACGTGAGTTTGCACTTAGAGTCACACATCAAAAATGTTCATGCTCAGAGGGGCATTCCAGATTGGTTAGTTCAAACCTGTAATTTAACAGATGACGAACTTAAGACCGAAAGAGGTTAAGTGACTGGATGAAGGTCACACTGCTGGTTAGCAGAGAGCTGGACAAGGATTGAGTTGCTGCTTATTTTTTTTTCTTTAGGTATTTTTATTCCATTTACCACCATTTTCCAAACCGTACTTCATAGAATAGCAATTTCCAGAAAGTTGTTAATAGACATTTTAAGTGAAAAGAAAAAAAGGGCCGGGGGGTGTGGGGTGGATACTGGGCCAAATGAACTTATAAAACATCAGTTTAATCAGATGTTTTATAAATTTATTTAACAGGTTTATTTACTGCTGGACATCACTGAGAGTTTAGTATGTTAATTTTTTGTGACTTCTCAAGACAGAGATGTTATACGTACTTTGGCTAACATATTTGACTACAGAGTCTTTTTCTTATTTTGTAGGAACATCTATTAATATGTCTCAGAGCCTAGTGTACCAGAGAACAGTGCTTGGGAAATGCTGCATTCTACTAGAATATTGAAGAAAAAAATAGAATCAAGTTTGACAGGCAAAGCTGATGCTCACTGGCTCCTTTCCATGCTTACTAGCTGGGTAATCTTGGATATGTAGATTACAATCTATGAACCTCAGAGTTCTCATCTGCAAAATGGGAACACATATATACCTTACTAGATTTTTAAGAAGATCAGATAAGATGGTATACGTTAGAAACATATGCAGACTATAATTATCAAATTGGGTTTGTGATGGCATGCAAAAATTTCTACACTACATCACAATATAATAAATATATGCAAAAATGACTGTAAAGAGAAGATAATGGTGATAAATAAAATACAACTGCATAGAAAGTTAGAATAATTATCTACATAATAAAGTCTTACAAGAATGTTAACAGTGGATGGAAAACTTTACTCTGTGCTTTCTATCAACCTAAGAAAAGAGAATAGTGCTCTTACTTACTATAGTCAGATAGTTCATAAATTTAAAATGACCTCTTTTCTTAGAGATCCTCAGCTTTTCTCAGGACTGAGACCGGTCAGAAAACTCCATGCTTTCTCACCAACTGGTTGGAGCACAGGCTCTGGAGTCACATGGAAACTTGCCTCTTATTAACTTTGTTACTTTAGCAAATTACATCATTTGTTTAAGACACCATTTCCTCTTCTGTGCAATGGGCATGATTGGAGTGATTGCAGAAGCTATGTCCATGAGAAAGGATAATACATGCCATCATCATAAAGGCAGTGAATTCACAGCAAATGGTTGTAATGGACACTTCCCTGAACAATACCCTTCAGTATAAAAATAGCAGCTTCCATCATGTGTTTCTTTTGCTGCTGGCTTGCAATACTAAAGAGGCTTAAGATAAAAACGATTTGATAACAAGCTAAAACATGCAGTTTGTCTTAGTTTAATTCAAGTAATACCTCAATTACATAAACTGAATGAATAACTCTTTCTGCAACTGGACTTTTAATGAGAGTGAACAATGTAATAGTGCAAGTTATGCTTCTGGAAAACACCATGAATGCAGAATTCCAGGAAGATCCAGATTCTTTGACTCCTGAATGAAGAATAGGGCTGGCAATTCTTACAAAACATGGATAATGGGTGGACGTGATCTAATATGTATACAATCATTTTTTCCTCAGAAAAATTTTGAAGCAAATGATATCAATCATCACTGGAATAAAAACATATCCAAACATTCCTGTAGGAGAGATAGTATTAAGTAATGTAGTTTCTGGGTAATCCCTCTGATATACACTGATTGCCAAATGTATCACAATATAATGGAATGATTTGATCTACTACATAGAATTGTTGGATCTAAGCCAATTTTGAAGGACAACTGCCAAAAAATGAACAGCTGATATTGAGCCATTCTTTCTGATAACAGTAACCAAACAGGACCAATTTCCTGCTGAGACCATTACTACTATGTGACAATATAGATACACAGATAGCATCTGGGAATATGACAAACAGGCATATGTTATGCCACAAGAGGAATCCTGAGCATATTCTGAGCAACAATGATATTTTAATAACAGTGTATCATCTCCCAAGATAATTCCTTTGAGGGATATTTTACCTAGATAAATATGTTATTTTTATAAGTAAAATTATAAGTATTTATCCTATGTTCCTTATTAGATTATAAAATTCCTTAGGGCTAAGCATTAATCATATTAATTAGTGAATTCACTCACTTCTTTGGAGGTATGGACTAAGCATCTACCAGGTAATAGCAACCTTCTCTATACTGAAGGCAAACAAATGACTTCTGACAAGGTTCCTGCTCTCTAAGGGCATATAGTCTAGTTGATGTGGGAGACACAGAGATGAATTTATTAAGAAATGAGAAAAATAAGATTAAGTGTCCAATGACTGACATAGGCAATAACTACTTGTTGAAGTTCAGGAAAATGGGACACAATTGGAACTAAAGCTATCAGAGAAGGCTTCATTGACAGGAAGGACTTAAATCAACCCTTAAAAAGACCAGTGACTTATGGCTGGATAAAGGCACTGGGAAGGGAATTGGAGTGGAAGGAATAGTGTAATAGAAGATTTCTATTAAGACCCAAAACCTGACATGTCCTTGATATGATTTAACAAACAAATATTTATTGGGCACATGCCATGTGCCAGGCACTGTTCTAGGTGTTCAGGATAACTTGGTAAGCAGAAGTCAACAGGGTCTCTGTCCTTATGGAGGTTACATTCTAGTGGGGGTACAATTATTATCAAGCATTCACCCATGTAAATCTAAAATTATAACCGTGATAATGCAGTGAAGGAGAGGTATCTGGTGCCATGATGGCATATGATAAGGGGAAACAAAGAAGGACTCTTTAAGGAAAAAAAAAAAAACTATTGAATTCTGGGACATGTTGCACTTAACCTCATGAAAATTGGTTCTCATGTATTGAATTGTGTCCCCGAAAAAATGGGTGTATCAATTTGGCTGGGCCATAATTCCCACTATTGTGTGGTTGTCTTCCATTTTGTGATTGTAATTTTATGTTAAAGAGGATTAGGGTGGGATTGTACCACCCTTACTAAGGTCACATTCCTGATCCAATGTAAAGGGAGTTTCCCTGGGGTATGGCCTGCACCACCTTTTATGTTATAAGAGATAAAAGGAAAGGGAAACAAGCAGAGGGTTGGGGACATCATACCACCAAGATAGCATTGCTGGGAGCAGAGCACGTCCTTTGGACCTAAGGTTCCTGTGCTGAGATGTTCCTAGACCAAGAGAAGACTGATGCATCACAAGGAGCCAGTGCCCAGAGAGAAAGCCTTCCCCTGGAGCTGACGCCCTGAATCCAGACTTCTAGCCTCCTGGACTGTGAGAGAATAATCTTCTCTTCGTTAAAGCCATCCAAACTTGTGGTATTTCTGTTACAGCAGCACTAGATGACTAAGACAGTAGTGGAAAGAGCACTGTAGTCAGAAGCAGTAACATATGCAAATGCCCTGCAATGTCAGTATAAAGAGCTAATAGAAGTCTAATATTGTCTACAACAGGGAAAGCAAAAAGAAGTTGTGGGTAGGTGGAAACCATATTTCACAAATACCTCAAACTCAAAATCAAATATAGATTCAATGTCTTTTTCTCCTAAACCTTGTTCTTCTCTTCCGTTTCCTATGTAGTGTATTCAGTGCCTGAACCGGTCACTTTAGTGTCACACTTGATTTCTCCTTCTTTCTTCTCCTTGATATTTGATAGATCACCAGGCCTTATAATTTTTACCTTGTTTTTAATTTCTGGAAGCATTTCTCTCCAGTCCCACAGTTTACACTCTCATTGTATTTCACCTGTGTCATTAAGATTCTCTTAGTTCACTTTGCCGTCTCCCTTCCAACCCAGCCTACACACTATCCTAATGATCTTTCTAAAAATAAATCTGATTATATCATTCTCTGAATTGGAATTTGTGAATGGTCCCACCATCCATAATCTGTAGTCCAACTTCTTCACATCATATAAAAGCACTTTGAGGTGTGCACCCTCCTGTGTTTTTCAGCCTAATAATTCTCCATTCAATATGGCCTAACAGACCCTAAAAACAGCCGTATTAAACCACTCAGGAATTCCTAAAGACAGCAGGCTTTCCCAGTTTCTGTACTTTTGCAAACGATGCTCTTTTTGCATGGAATACCTTCTCTTTCAATACCTCCTCCCTGCACACATGTGGACATGTGCACAGACACACATAGACCACACACACGTTTCAGTATTTAGCTCACTTCCCACATAAGTCACTACCCTCCCTGCCTTCCACATCCCCCAGCACAGTTCATTGCCCCTTTGTCTATAATTTCACAGAACTTTCTACTTATCTATAACATGACTCTCAACACATAACTCTCAACACATTATTTTTACTTGTTTTAAGTCTGTCTGACTAGACTTCAAGTTCTTTAAAAACAGGTATTTAGTTTTGCTATCTTTAGCTGTTCAGATTTTTAAATAATTGTGGTGAATAATCCTTGGCATTTCCCATTTCTCATAAGTCCTTTGGTTCCTGAGATTGAACCCTGATACAGAGTTGTGTGATCTCAGTGTCTATGTGTAGAGTATATGACTGCCACCTGGACCACGGCTAGTTGGTATGAGATGGGCAGTTAATAAAAATGGAAGCCTTCCCTGAAACTTTCCAACTGAGACCACAGAGAATGTGAGTCATTCACAAAATAAAGCTCAAAACCTGTCATCGTTTTGTTCTTTCCGTGTGGAGGAAGTTGGTCTACAGTAGGAGATAATAAATCCAACGCACAGGAAGAAGCAAAGGAGAGTAAGAGCAAGAGCGAGAGATGTGTTGTCCTGGTAACAACACTTGAGTTGCTAGTGCAAGTTATCCCTGAGGCCCAGCTGCACCCTTTTCCATCCCATAGTTTGATTATAAGAGATATTCAGTGTATGTCTGATAAATGCCACTATTTCCCTAAGCCAATTTGAGTTGGATTCTATAATTTGCAACAAAAACCCTTGATGAATACATAGCAGCAGTATTGATTATAATTTATTGAACACTTGTTATGTGTTCAGGACAGCCTTAGGTTATTTCTGGTTAGGATCTCATTTAATCCTCCCAATGATGTATGAGATGGGCATTATTCTCAGAAAAAAAAAAAAATGATGGAGCCTGAATTCAAATCCAGTTCTGTCTGTCTCAAAAGCCAGTAGAAGGTGAATAGAAGGCATTCCTTTAATGTAGTTTAAAAAGAAATACTAGTTAACTGGAGTAGAGGGCTTATTTCCAGGGAAAGTTGCTGATTGATATTAGGTATAGATTTGGTAGGGTCTGTCATGCCAAAATTAGGAATCTATGCTTAATTTTCTCAACAATAGTCATCAAAGTTCTTGAACACAGTGGTAAAAGAAGGACTTACAAAGCAAATGCCATCCTTGCATTAATTTTAGTCAATTCATTAAAAAAAAAAAAAGACAAACCTTAATGTTACAGGAAATACGAAATAAAACCAAAGTCAAGGATATGAGTTGAGGAATAAGTTTAGTGGCTGCACTGGCTAGGTGGTCTTATTTTTGCTAGTCATGATCTGACTGCTGAATTAACAGCCCCACTGTGTCTAAATATTTGTTTTATTTTAATAACATTATTCTACTTATCTGGATAGGGGATAAACTGTTTCTTAAAAATAATATAGGTGCAGTTATAATTGCCTACTTCTTCTGGGTGATGTGAGAATAGCTGTTAATTACTTTGCCTTTGAGGGTTTGGGATCAAAGTATTTTTTTTAAATGGGGAAGTGGTAAGGGGTTGAGTCAAGAAAGGGAGTCACAGGAAAGCATTTAGCACAAAGCATCCAGTCAACAATGAATACATTTGGCAACAATTAACTTGCTTAAAGACCAAATTTACCTGACAAGTTTCAGGATGCTGAAAACTCCTGAATAAAATCCACAAAACAAGGGGCAAATGTTCAGATATTATTTTCAAATCTGCATTCCATGATGAGTACCCTAGAGAGCCATAGTCAACATTTTTGGTCCCTTTGAAAACCACTCCGGTCTGCCGGCCTTTGCAATGCCTCAATCCCAGTGATCTCCAAAACCAAAACTCATTGCTGTCGAGTCAATTCCAACTCACAGCGAACCTACAGGACAGAATAGAACTGCCTCTTAAGGTTTTCAAGGAGCAGCTGGTGGATTTGAACTACTGAGCTTTTGGTTAGCAGCCAAACTCATAAATACTGTGCCACCAGGGCTCCCAGTGACCTCCAGTAGGTTATATATGGCACTGATGCATCTACAAATGAAAATTGCTCAGAAGCATTTTTTTGAGTTGTTTATCACGTTAGTAGATGTGTTTTGCTACTTTTATCTTGTTGCAAAGGTCTGGATGAACATTCAAATCACCAGAACTGAAGAAGATTCATTATTTGCTTATTTAACTGGCAGGAGAGAGCAAGATGGTATCAAATGACAACTTATTAGGAAGCCAATGTCTGGAATGAGCTATGTGCCTACATATTCAAACACTTGCCTTAACATTCTCTTGAGATGCTGAAAATGAATTAGCAACACGGGGTCTTGAAGCATGCACCTAGCAGATGTTTGAGCTTAGGAAGGAGATTTCATGGAACTATGAATGTAAAGAGAGTATTGGAATACAAGAGTACATTTTTACCTTAGTGATGCTGAACATTCAAACACCAGCAGGTATGGGCAAATATTTCTTCATCTGGTTGCTTTGCATTTAGTACACAAAGCTCAATTATGTATGCACCCAAAACCAAGTATTTTGTCATATAGTGCATTATATTTCCAAGGGAAAATCAACAGTGTCATTAGATAATAGAGATCTACATTCTATAGTTGTGTCAAGGTCAAACATCCACACACTGTCTATCTAGCTAGCTGTTCTATAGGTGCCAGGCAGTATCTCACTGGATCAATACATAATGAATTGTATGTATTTCCCCATCTAGTGAATATGATGTTTTCAAGCCACATCTTCCAACAAAACAGCCCTTTCGACCTGGTTTGCTGAGGTGGGGATGATTTTAGTGTAAATGCTTTTTACAACTGCACATCTGTTCCTGGCCAGGGGAAATAGGACAGAGGAGAGACTACAGAGCCTAAGTAGCCAAAGGGGATGAGTGAGACCGTCTTTGAACTAGGCTTTGGGAATCAATTGGAGGGGGGATATTATATCATTAATCTCTTTCCAAAATACCTATAATTAGTAGGCATTTTTCAGGGAGGAAGTAAATAAATGAACAATTGTGTGATAAAACGAAGTGTCTAATAACTTCAAAGAAGCATTAACAAAGGCTATCTGTTTATGGATCTGACCTTACGTTGAGTCTCCTAAGACAGAGATAGGTTTAAAGTTTTCTTCCCAAATCCAAAGAAGGAGAGAAAATTTATCTGGCATGTTAATGAAGAAGATTTTACTTGGAACTACTGATAGTAGTCCCTGAATTGCAATCACAAAAGGCTAAACAACCCCACCTGGGGAAAGATAATTGTTCAGGGGATGAGAATGGGTCTTCAACATAGAGTATGGTGGCAAATGCATGTGCTAAATCTAGGCCGAGTTTGATTTGACTGTTCAAGTCTATGTGTCTGTATAGACGAAAACTCTGAAACTTCTGTAAATGAGTGCCTGAACATAAGATTGGTTTGTGATCCCTTACGTATTCCACAGTCCATGGAACAGGGGTATGGAGCCCCAGGTAGCCTTATCAAGTTCTCGGCAGAGCGTCAGCATGCCTTGATGTCTCTGGAGAGTAGCTTTTGAAGTTCCTTTGAATATTGTCATCAACTTCTGATACTTAAATACAAAAATAAGGAATTTGTAGAAATTATTTCTACATTTAAAATTAATAATAAAAACTCAATACTATTTTATTCCAACTGTGAATTGGGGACTCATTTTCTGAGACAGACAATTTTAACTTATGTATTTGTTTAGGTTTATATTAAATAATTGTGAAGCTACAGTTTTACTATTTATTCCACTTTGACACATATTTATACATCTACTATTTTTCATGCAGAGTGCTTAGGTACCTTAAAACATCTTCTCTTTAGACGGAAAAATTTAATCATCAAAATTCTTGTTTTAATCTGAGATTGAGTCAAGAAATAAAGTCTAAGATGAGTCTCCATCTAAAAAGTCCCCCTTTCTATAGCAGTAAAGACTAATAGCCTCAACAGTGCTTTGCACTCAGCTTCCAGATTGTAACTGACTTTGTGAGACAGAGGATCAAAAAGGGAGGGCCAGATGTGGAGGGGTGGGTTAGAATAAAACAAAATTTGATAGGGAAAAATTACAAGGTGAAAAGGCTTTTATTCATACAATGAAACATAATTTTGTAGTAGACATTTTTAATCTTGTATTGTATCATACAGTGTTCCTTTGCAAGATTTCATGTGTTGTGTTAAAATGAATTTCATTTTGTCCCAATCAATGAATCTCCCCACTCGCTATTACCTACAGCCCTTCCTAGCAGTCAAGGTCTGGCTACACTCCAATTCCAGGTTGGCATTAAAGTAAGTACAGTTGCTGGTGTCTGTCCAAATGTTCAGTCAAGGTGGCTGGAAAATGTCACCTACACCCAGATAATTTTTAAATACCCCCTCCCTGTTTTTTTCTCTCCTCTGTCTCCCCATGCTCTGAAATTACCTCCAGCTTATTTGTCTTGCTAGAGGTTAATGGAACTCTAATGATGTTAATGAGTTTTTCGCAGTGCAAGTTTTTTCAAGAAAGAGATATAATAGCTGTTTTCCGTCCCCTTTAATCTTTTTCATCATTCAAGAGTTACAGGCTGAGACAATTAGCAACTTGTGCAGCTCTGTCTCCTTGCTCAGTCACAGCCCAGTGGGGCCAAAAGCAGGAGCCTATTAGATAGTTTCACATGTCCACAGGTGAGGTCATGTAGATTGATGCAACACACAGCTCTTGCCAGAAGGTATAATACCATTCAGGGAGAAAGGAGGGAAATTAACAGTCTGCTGATGAAGCTTTTGCACGGCTGGCAGGCAGCAGGTGCTGTCCGGAGTGCTGAAGAGTCATCTTAAATTCCTCCTCCTTCCTTTCATTAGACAGAGGGCCTGCATGAGAGCCACAAGCTTCCAGGGGTAAGAGTCTAGTTCACCATAGCATCCAAATTTTTAGTTACTTAGAGTAAACTTGCCTTAACCTCATAGGTTGCTGGAAGAGGCAGGAATATTTCATAAAACAAGTTATTTGGAGATAATTCTCATTCTCTTGGGCATTTGTTCATTTGTCAGTGTTTTGGCATTCTGACTATGCTTTGGAAAATACTCATCTTAGATTTGTATGGTAATTAAAGCATACACGCATAGCGTTACTGGGGTTGAAAAATTGAAGGTAAAACATGCTCAAGATTTAACTAATCTTGATTTTGATTCAGCTGGTGTTAGGTTTTATTTCTGGTGAAAAGGGCCTAAAAATGCCTTTAGCAAATGCTGCAAAGACATCCAGAGCACTCCAGGGAAAGGGTTGAAGAATGTGACATTTCATTTTTCTTCAGACTGTTGATTCCTTTTGTATCTAAAATCGGATTTTAATTAAATGGATCATGGTTCACAACCAAGTTATAAAGAAAAATATTAAATATCCAAATCAAAATCAGGAACTGTGGGCATAGTTGTCCTATAAAGGTCACTCTCAGTCAGAATTCAACCACGAATGCCAGCAAACCCAAGATGTAAAGTAAAACAAAATATAAATAAGCGAAAATAATTTTGAACAAATTATATGTTATAGATGTATAATGGGTTGTTAGACACTTTAAGAATTTCCTACTTATCCTTAACCTTTGTGGTTTAGACATATGCTTGGAAAAAACAGTAAAAAATCTGTTGTCAACCTACTATGCGTGCTCAGTTAGTGAGGTCATGGCTGAAAATGAAATGTAAGACCTAGAGCTAAAATGCAGGGAAAAATTCGTCTCTGAAATAATTAAGAAAGCAATTAACTATGCAACTGTAGTGATGACTAGAAATACGAAGATCAAGGAAGAGAAAGTTTTATTCAGACTAAGGGTATTTGCTTTATTGAAGAGGTTTTAAAGTGTAAATAAGATTTATATAATTAAATGGCACAGAAACCCTTCTGGGTTTCTGGGTTTATGACATGAAGGAAAGAGATAGATACATATAATCATTGATAATACAAGCATGTCGGAGCCATCGCTTAGCACCAGTGGGCAGATGGATTGAAACGAGCAGAAACCAAAGGTAAGGAGATTGCCTTAGGGATAGTTTCAAAAATCCAGGAGTAGGACTGAAATAGAGATGGTAAGGATATGAACCTTAAGAGATACTCTCAATGAAAATATTAAGGCATGATGACAGATTTGATTTAGTAGAAGAAAAATGAAGACTCCCAAATATTTTAAGGCGTTTAGCCAAAGCAACTGGAATTATTGTGTCATAAATAGAAAAGACATAGTTTTGTAGAAAGATAAATATGTTCAATGGCAACATTTAAAAAAAAACATAATATTTTATCTAGATTCAACATGGGTCTAGTCAAATTGATCTATTTTAGTGTTTTAAATTCCTCATTCCCCATTCTAACACTTGTCCCAATTGCTAAATAGCACATATATACCCTCACACCAGTTAGACAATAGTTTTGCCAATTTACTTCAGACAAGAACCCGCTGGAGAAAAAGATGTTTGTGAACTGTGCAGTTGGCTCTCTTCACCAACATATGCTGATACTGTCCAATTGGGACTGCAGGCTTCTAGAAGGCAAGCACTGCACCTATTTAACAGACACTGCCTCACTCAGCAGAGCACTATAGCAATGCATAGCACAGACTTTCTGCTAGAAATGTTGATGGGAACTAGAAACAGTCTCAAAGGATTTATCAAATGCCTTAGATGGTAAAAATCAGAGCTAAAACTTTTATGCACATCTCATCCTTGTTTTCTAAAGAAATAACAAACCCCCCAGCAGTGTAAAGAACTACATAATTGCATATATATGGCTGCAGTGCTTATAGCAATGTGCTACATCCAGATGGCAAATGGGATGATGGTAAAACCAGGATGAGGAAGCAACTAATGATACTTTAAATAGCAAACCGCAAAGCAAATATAAGCACAAATGACACATCCAAGAGCAGACAATGGAGCACATTTCAAAGTCAGCTGCTTGGGATGGGGTTAGGAGGAGGCTGAAATAAAAAGTAAATATGTACTACATAAACATAAATTACAAGTACATAACACTACTCCAGAAGAACTCAATGCTTTCCAAGTGTGCCACCCTTTCCTACTCTTGCCCTGATACCTCTCTTAGCATAACTCCACTCAGCGTGAAGCAGACCAAAGGCTGCTCATTACACCAGAGGAAGAGCTGGGCTTGTTATCAATTGTCCTGAAAACAAAACTCCTTTAAGAACAGCAACCTTTAACTCTGTAGGTAAGTAAAGCATCAGCAATATATTTCAATCTTGAGCATTCCCATTTGGAAATTGGGGAAAACAAGGCAATGAGCCTCTAAGTGAATCATGCCAGAATCAGGACTGAGAATTCTAACTTCAGGCTGGCATTCTCTCCTCCACTTACTCGGAGCCTGATGAGGACACCCACCCTGTGGTCAGACTTGGGCCACTTTGGATGGAAAGTTAGTGGTGAACAAAGGCTCTATATTTAGATAGAAATGCCAAGGTACATGTAACTCAGTTATTAACCGGAACTTACAGGGATTGAAGACTTCTGTTTGCATTTTCATGCAAGGGTGTCTATCTGCATTTAAAGCTGCTGCTGTCTGATAAGGAGGAGGGAGAGAGCCCTTCAGAATTGCCTGGACAAAGGCTGAGATAATGCTTTTCAAACAGGCAAAACACCCTCCCTGATTTACAGAGCCAGTGCTGTCCTTGTCAGTGCTTCTGCAGTTCCTGATACGGGCTGCATGAAGAAACTCCTCGTCACAGATGAACGTTTCTGTCCCTATGCTATTTATCCAGACCACCTGTCAGCCTACCAGAGCAGATTTTTCTGATTACATGGACAAGACAGCATACAATAGCTGGAATTTCTTTTCCCCGTTGTTACTGTTAACCTTTCCCTCCTCACAGTTACAGATGTTTTGTCTAAGCAATAATAAAGATTCTCAGTGACTCGGTTTCCATTTTCATGTTATCATTTCTTTCACTGGCTGCTTATTTATGACTGACTGCCACTAAGTGCTTTCACAAAAGGATGCCATTAGAGCTGAATGATGCATGCTTGACATTGGAAACTGGAATCTATACAAATGTTCTGTAACAACTCATTTTAATGTTTGCCTCCTTGTCTTAATTTATTTTTGTATTTCTGATTGTCAATGTACTCTGAAGAGAGGGAGGCTTGCTTCGGCCCAGGGAGGCATGGCACAAATCAAGCTGAGACCACAGATGGTGTGGGCTGGGTTGACTACCTCTTTTTCAGGCCTGGAGTGAGTGGCTATTGGTATGCAGCACACCACCCCACATGCTCATCATGATTGGTAAAGGAAAGGACTCAGAACTCAGAAAAGCAGAGCAGTCAAATTATTCTTGTTTATGGAAGAAGAAGGTTCACTTTAGATCAAGACAGAAGTATATTAACAAATAAATAAGGCTTGAAAAAAATGTTTTTTGTTTAATTTCAGAAAAAAAGGCTGACATGCATTTGCTGAATAGTGTCAAGGTATACTTTCAGGTGGGACAAAGAGGCTAATTTTCTGTGAATTAATATGCAGCTCTATTTTCAGTCACAGTCCTTACAAGGGTGTTATTCTTTTGCCCAGCCATATATTATCAAATTGCAGGATTAAAAGTACACAGACACTTGGCTACACATGTACTTGGTGGGTTACTGTCAGTCAACAACCTATCATACCTCAAGTAGTAAAGACCCCTGTAGCCTCCTCTCCCAAGTTCAGGGTAGAACTTCCTGCACTAGAGCTTTCCAAACCGAACAAAACCTGTTGCCATCAAGTCGATCCTGACTCATAGCGACCCTATAGGGCAGAGCAGAGCTGCCCCATAGGGTTTCCAAGGAGTGGCTGGTGGATTTGAACTGCCAACCTTTTGGTTAGTAGCCATAGCTCTTAACCACTATGCCACCAAGGCTTTCGAGTTGGATAAAACTGGAACATTGGTGTTCTAATAAAGACACCATTTTACAAGTAGGATTAGATATTTTATAACGAGCCGTCACTAAGCATCCAGGCAGCCCATCCCTCAGGCTGTCATTCACTCTCTTCTGTTAACTGAGTACAAACGTGTCACCCTCACTAGAGTTTACATTCCAGCGAACAGGTGATCATATTTAGTTAATCTTCATATCTCCAATGCAAACTGTAGGCAATCAAAAATACATATTCAATACATAAACACATCCTACTAACCACACCAGGAGGGAAAAGGCTTTTACTAAGCCTGTCCTGCACACACAGCACTGCATGAAGGAAGCCTGTGATTCTGGTGCTTAAGGTCTCACCCAAACCTCAAGGCATCATAAAAACTCACACCGAGCAGACTGCTTCAAAAGAAGCCTTTGATTTACCTGCTCTCTTACGGCTTGGTCTCTAGGTACACTCATATTTTTTCTTTGACTTCCTTGCTGCTCTTCTGTTTTCTGACTGGGTTAGTTGGTTTCTCCAGCTCAAAAAAATTCCCTTCTGTACTCTCTAGTTAACAACTTTTCCCTACCCTTTCAACTCCAAAAGTGCTCTTTGCTTAGTATGGCTCAGCCCCAGGACTTCTCTATTAATCTGTTCTGTCAGGAAGCACTGTTGAGTCCTGAAGATTAGACCCAGGAAGAGAGATAAATAAATGATTGTATTGGAAAGTTGGAAGGCAAGTGAAAGTTGATCTCATCCATCCCTCATTTCACAGGTGAAGAAAGTAAAACAAAAAAAGAAAAAGAAAGAAAGCAAATAGAAAACATCAGGAAACCTCTAGTCCAGTAGTTGTCAACCAAGAAAAATTTTGCCCTGCCTGAGATATGAGGAGAGGAACCTAGTAACATCTGGAGACATTTTTGATTGTCATGACTTGGGGGAAGGGTGTGCTACAGGCATGTGGTGAGTAGAGTCGAGGGATGTTGCTAAACATCCTACAACGTAGAGGGAACCCACCCCCAAAGAATTATTTGGCCAAAAATGTCAGTAGTTCTAGGTTGAGGGATCTTGTTCTAGTCCATTAAGGCACTATAAAGCTGACAGAATAAAAAAGGTAACCTTTGCATTGTGGGTTCTGGAACATATACTATATTCTCCACAGAGCAGGGACCTTTCGGCCTTGGGTGTACTTAATGGTAATGACGATGTGATTATGCATAAATATCAATGAGCAAATGTGATGCCATAGCAACTTTATATTCATTAAAACCAAACCAAACTCGTTGTAGTCAAGTCAATTCTGACCCATAGCAACCCTATAGGACAGAGTAGAACTACCCCATAGGGTTTCCAAGGAGCGGCTGGTGGATTTGAACTGCCAACATTTTAGTTAGCAGCCAAGCTCTTAACCATTGCACCATATGAAGGCTTGCCTCAGCCTGGTATTCCCACAGCATGAGCTTGGGAAGTGCACTGTTACGTGACTCAGGCTCTAAGCATGTACCAGATGGCACAGGGCCTTACAGGTAATACTACATCTATTCTGACACTGTAGACTGGGATGCCATATTAGTTAAGAATGTATAGTGTTTTCAGACGACCCTTGACCTAAAAGCTAAAAGACCCAGCTTTTAATTTCAGCTCAGCTGCAAACATTTTACATGACCTGGAGCAATTTGAGTCTTACTATTTGGAGCCCCGGTGACACTGTGTTTAAGCATTCAGCTGCTAACCAAAAGGTTGACAGTTTGAATCCACCAGCCACTCCCGGGAAACCCTGTGGGGCAGTTCTACTCTGTCCTATAGGATCACTATGAGTCAGAATCAACTCAGTGGCTATGGGTTTATTCTGGGGCTCAGTTTTCTCATCATCTGTTACATGTGACAGTGCCCTTTGAGAGTAGTAGCTTCTAGCTTTGTTAATCTATGAGATGCTATTTCCTTTCCTACTCCCCTCTCCTAGTTCTAAGAGTCAGGGGCAAACAACCGTGTGACAGCATTTCCCATTATGGATGGAGCACCACTGGGGTAAGAGTAAGCAGAGGCGGACTGAGCTCATGTGTAACGTGGACATTAGTCAGGGAAAATTTGACGCAGTAGTTGAGATCAGTGCCTTCTGGAGTCCTGTTGGGTTACAATTCTGACTCTTGACAATTATTAACTCTGTGATATTGGGCAGTTAGTTAACTTATTTAGTCCTCAGTTTCCATATCTGTAAGGTTAGAATATGGGGGCCCTGGTGGTTCAGTGGTAGTGTTCTCGTCTTTCTTGGGGTAGACTCAGATTCGATTCCTAGCCAAGGTACTTTATGTGAAGCCACCATCTATCTGTCAGTGGAGGCTTTCATGTTTCTATGATGCTGAACGGGTTTCAGCGGAGCTTCCAGACTAAGATGAACTAGGAAGAAAGGCCTGGTGATCTAGTCTAGTGATCTAATGATCTAGGTCTGAAAAATCAGCCAATGAAATCACAATGGATTGCAACAGTCCCATCCCATTGTGCAGGCAGTCGCCATGAGTGGGGGGGTCAACTCCATCGCAGCTACAACAAAGTGAGAATAACGGTAATACTTACCTCATATGGTTGTTGGTAGGAAAAAACTGAGATAATATGCAAAAAGGTTTTAGCACAGCCCCAATGTAAGGGACTAAATAAATAGGACAGAGGGAACCAGCCAATGTTTCTAGGCAAAGGTTAGGAACATCATTTTCCTCCTGTAAGCCAGTCTTTTTTCCACAGGAAATAGAATTCTGAACATTGTTTTGGGAAATATATTTAATTCTGTGTGAGTGAGAAAAAATGCACGAATATGCCATAACCCAGCAGAATACTCGTGTGCCATTTACAATAATATAGTTAAAAAAAAAAATCATTTACCCACTGATACTGTAGCAAGTTTCTCTGTCTATTCTAGTACCATATGTCCCTTTACTGTGATTCAGATGGAAACTCAAGTGTCCCTGGGCAAATATTGTCTCTTTTCTTATGCTTATGGCAGGGGAGAGTGACTTTCCAAGATCAGAATCCCTGTGCCCCACAACCCTCCCAGAGGTCACTGGCTCTTTCTTTTGGCATGTTTTCCCAATGTTAGTCAGTGCAAGTCTTTCTCAGATACCAGCTCCCTAATTAGTTCTATTGGTTTCAACAGCTTCACCGCCACAGTAAATGTAATATTTAACACCCAGGAGGGAAGTGTTTCACTTGGATGATTCTTTCATCATCTCTGCCCATCTGGAGCTCCCTTTGAGCTCATGGAGCACCACCTGCTTAGGAACAAAGAACTTAGGTGACTTCTCCTTTCCTATGCAGACAAAGTTAGGGCCAGGAGAGGTTTTCTTTTTTTTTTAGTAGGGGCAGGTATCTTAGTTATCATGCTTGGTAAAGCAGAGGGTCAGTGAAAAAGAGAAAGACCTTCAACCAGATGGATTGACACAGTGGCTGCAACAATGGGATCAAGCATGCCAATTATGAGGATGGTGCAGGACCACTCATGTTTCCTTCTGTTGTACATAGGGTCGCTTTGAGTCAAAATTGACTCCACGGCACCTAACAACAACAACATCTTAGTTATCTAGTGCTACTATAACAAAAACACCACAAGTGGATGGCTTTAACAAAGAGAAATTCATTCTCTCACAGTTTAGGAGGTTAGTAGTCCAAATTCAGGGTGCCAGCTCTAGGGGAAGGCTTTCTCTCTCTGTCAGCTCTGGGAGAAGGGCCTTGTCATCAATCTTCCCTCATGTCTAGGAGTTTTTCAGCACAGGGACCCAAAGAACATGCTCTTCTCTTGGCTCTTCTTTCTTGGTGGTATGAGTCCCTGTCTCTCTGCTCGCTTCTCTCTCTCTCTCTCCTTTGATCTTTTGTAAGTTAAAAAGTGATGCAGACCAAACCCCAGGGAAACTCCCTTTACATTGGATTAGGTTTGTGACCTGAGTAAGGGTGTTGCATCTCACCCTAATCCTCTTTAACATAACCTAGTCTTGCCTCTTTAACCACAGGCAGAGTTTAGGATTTACAACACATTGGAAAATTACGTCAAATCACAAAATGGAGGACAACTGCACAATACTGGGAATAATGGCCTAGCCAGGTTGATATATATTTTCTGGGGACACGATTTAATCTGTGATGGGGGGTTGGTAGCTGATCCTTCATAGATAATATTGGTCCTATCATTTTCTAGGGAATTACATGATATTTGATTAGATTTTCCCCCGTGATTGACACCTGTTAATAACCTGCAAGATGAGTGGAGGATGCTCACATTGTCAGCCATGGTTATCTATGACTTTATTTTTCATCAGCTCTCTCACTCACAGGCAGCTGTGAAGGATATTATTATTATTATTATTTTCTTAAGATGCTGTTATAGATCCACAGACACTGGACTGGGGAAATTGTCCTATACACCCACCTTCATGCAGATTTTTAGGAGATATATTGCCAGGATCACACATAATATTAAAATAATGCATTTATGCACATTTATTACCTTAGTTTTGATATGGTGATAGCCAGCGTGGTGACAAAGCTATTTATTCTCTTATATTAATTCTAGGAGTATGGTTTCATCATTTTTTTTTTTAAATCAGATTTTGTACTTTTTTAAAAATTCTGACGAACAGCTAAACCTTTGAAAGTTCAAGTTCATTGACTCTTGGCCAAAAAAAATTTCTAAATGAAAGAAAATATCTCATAGCAGTTGGAAAATCCAGTGAATATAAACATGTAAAAATGATGTTGATTTTAAAAAGCAGTTATTGTGATGCTGCATATATAAGAGATAAGAAGTGAGTAAAAAATGAGTAAAGTTTAGGAAAAACAATAATAAACACAATTGGATCAGTATTGCTTTTTTCCCAAATCACAAAATCTTCAAATAATTTCCTAGACCTGGTCCAAAACAGCTGCCTTTTAAATGCTTTCTTTTTTCAGAGGGAAAAATAAGGTTGAATTTTTTAGAATAAAATGGCTTAGGGTCTAGTGATCTACTACCCAACACAAGACATAAGATTAGGGATATTTGCTCTATATTTTCCAGCGATCAATATCCCCAGGATTAGCAAATCCTAGCTAGTAACGATTGTAAGGCTGGCGCAGGACTGGGCAGTGTTTTCTTCTGTTGTACATAAGGTCGCTATGAATCAGAACCAACTTGATGGCACATAACAACAACAGTCTAAGGAAAAGAAAGTTGCATATTTCTCTCATCCTGTAGTTCAGTAATGCTTCCTCCTGTCCCTTCTGTAAGGTGCATTACCCTGTCACTAGCACTTCAAGAGAAAGCATTCATGAGGGCCAAGGGAAGGCAAGTTAAAGGACAATGAAGACCTCTTTAATTACCAAAAGTTCAAAGAGAGAACTGTCAGCCATCTGCCCACTGGGGAATTTCACTGTGTCTGCTTCCGCCAGCAGCCCTGAGGAAAGATGCTGTGACATATGTCTTCCCCTTGCTCCATGCCAGACCTGGGCACAGCCTGGTATTTACAATTTCTGCCTGCAATTTAGCTGCAGTTACAGAATATATGTTCCCCTATCATCTTCTATATCCTCCAGCTAAAATAAAAACATGGTAAATGCATTTTTAAATCACTCAATAATAGTGCTGGGTCTGCTCACTAGTTAAACCATGCAGAAAAAAAGGCCTTTTTACTCTCTTTGCCCAGAGCTAAACTAGATGGGTATAAAATTTTTTCCACCTATTTTCATCTGTTTTATTTTGGAACTGTTTTACCACTTTGTCATGTTTTTTTGCTGTTGTTGTTTTCTTTGACTTACCTTTTTTTTAAAAAAATTGTGCTTTAAATGAAAGTTTACAGTTTAAGTCAGTTTCTCATACAAAATTTAATACACATATTGTTATGTGACCCTAGTTGCTCTCCCTATAATATGACAGCACACTCCTCCTTTCCACCTCAGATTTCCTGTGTCCATTCAACCAGCTCCTGTCCCTTTTTGCCTTCTTATCTTGCCTCCAGACAGGAGCTGCCCATTTAGTCTCATGTATCTACTTGAGCTAAGAGGCGCTCTCTTCATGAGTATCATTTTATGTCTTATAGTCCAGTCTAATCTTTGTCTGAAGAGTTGGCTTTGGGAATGGTTTCAGTTCTGGGCTAACAGAGAGTCCAGGGTCCATGTCTTCCAGGGTCCCTCCAATTTCAGTCAGACCATTAAGTCTGGTCTTTTTACTAGAATCTGAGTTCTGCACTCCACTTTTCTCCTGCTCCTTCAGGGACTCTCTGTTGTGTTCCCTGTCGGGACAGTCACTGGTGGTAGCAGGGCTCCATCTAGTTCTTCTGGTCTCAGGCTGATGGAGTCTCTGGTTTATGTGGCCCTTTCTGTCTCTTAAGCTAATATTTTCCTTGTGTCTTTGGTGTTCTCCATTGTCCTTTGCTCCAGGTGAGTTGGGACCAATTGACACATCTTAGATGGCCGCTTGTCTTGGACTTACCTTTTAAGGGAAATTGAGATTTTTCAGAAAATGTTATTTATTAAAAAAAGAAAAAAAAAGATTTTAAATCCATCAACCACTCTCTTTCATTTCCTTAGAAAATCATTTTATACCTGAGGGTTTCAAGTGGGAGAGGGAGGACCAAGCAAGATAAAGGAAAGAAAAATAATAGAATTATATTTGTTTGATTCTTTATAATAAACATATATTAACATAAGTATACTCTTTCAAAACTCATAAGGGATAGGGACACCAAACTTTGTCATAACCAGGAAACTGAAGTTCAAAGTTCACACGTAAACCCAGATCTTCTGACTCAAAGTGCATTGTTACTTCCACAATAGTATAAAACAGTAGCCCTGGAAGACTGCAAGAAACTTGACCAAAGTTAAAGCCAAAGACTGGCAATAGTTAACTGATTTTCTACCTTGTTAAAGGACAAGTTGATTTCACATAATGCTAAGGGCCAAAGAGTAAAACAATCCTAACCAAATTTTAAAGAACAACTTAGTTTCCCACCATGTATAAGAAAGTACTTATGACTCTCTCCCCAGAGTTGAATAGCATATTCGTTTTTATTATCCGGGTCAATGCACTGATCTCTGACCTTCAGACACACACTGGATTCTTTCATCATTAGAGTGAAACTAAACACATTGTCCTCTATTGAAAGAGCCATTGTTATAAAAACCAATGTGAGCACTTCAGATCAAGTTGCTGCTCTGGTTGTAATGTGGTCCTGTGCTTGGGAAGAGGTTACACTGCATTATCATCTACACAAACACCACTATTCCTTCCT
Organism: Trichechus manatus latirostris; assembly: GCF_000243295.1. Classification (NCBI taxonomy): domain Eukaryota; kingdom Metazoa; phylum Chordata; class Mammalia; order Sirenia; family Trichechidae; genus Trichechus; species Trichechus manatus. The sequence continues at coordinate 3,054,116 of NW_004444000.1, read as the reverse complement.
CAGAAATGGAGCACAGCAATGCAATAAAAATAATAATAATTCCTTATATACACAGTCTGTGACGAGTTTTCACACACTTATAATGTGTCACTCACACAAGCCTTATGAGACAGCTGACACTAGTGATACCCACAGTGACCATACCAGCAGCAGTGTACCACCCACCCCTCAACTCCAGACTCCCATATGGAGCTGCCTTCTGCAGGCTCTCCCTGGATGTCTAAAGGGCACCCAAAACTTGCCCCAGCATGTTCCTCCTGTAGTCTTCCCAGTCTCGAGGAATGGCAATACCTCTTTCCTGTTGTTCTTGCCAAAATCTTGAGTCATTCTAATCTCTTTTTTCTATATTCTATTTCCTACCTATAGCAAATCCAGTCAGCTCTAGCTGCAAGATATTATCAAGAATCTTGTCATTACTTGCTGCCTCAACTACTATTGTCCTGGACCACACCATGGTTCTCTAACTGTCTGTGCATTTCTTCCATTGTTACCAACAGTCTATTCTTCACTCATGGCCAGAAAGCTTCTTTAAAGGCAGAGATCATGCTCAGAACATACAATCGTTTCCCATTTCACTCTCAGTAAAGTATATGGTCTGCTTCCCTCTCCCCAATATAATAGCTGTCTTTTTACAAGATGAAAGATAGATCCACAGGGACAGAAAATTGTATCTATTACACTGTTTCTCCAGGGCTTCGAATAGCACCTGGTATAGAGTAAGTACCAAATAAATACCTGTTGGATGAGAGAATAAGTAGGCAGAGTTAAGACCCTCAAAGGATAGATTGGGAGTGTCAAAAAAAAATAGTGGTTAGGAGTAAAGATGGAAAAGATGGTAAGAAAGAATATTTACGATGTTTTGATGTATGTTAAAAAGGTACCCCTTCCTCTTTCATGTTTTCCTAGAACTGAATAAAAATTGAAATTGTTTTCAATTCTTTTTTTTTCTGTCAATATACTGTGCCTTTGACTTGATACTCTTCAAAGGATAGATCTTGTTGGGCCTGTCTTAGTTATCTAGTGCTGCTATAACAGAAATACCACAAGTGGATGGCTTTGACAAACAGAAATTTATTTTCTCACAGTTTGGGAGGCTAGAGGTCCAAATCCAGAACACCAGTTCAAGGGGAAGGCTTTCACTCTCTTTTGGCTCTGGAGGAGTGTCTTTGTCTCTTCTGAGCCTCTGCTCCTGGGTGATCTTCATGTAGCTTGGCATCTCTCTTCCCCCATCTCTACTACTTAGCTTGCTTGTTTAATCTCTTTTATATCTCAAAAGAGATTGAGTCAAGATATACTCTAATCCTGCCTCATTAACATAACAAATATAACTGAATCTTCATTGACATAACCTCATTAATATAATCCATGCACAATGGGATTACAACCACAGGCAGAGGTTAGAATTTACAACACATATTTTTGGGGAACACAATTCAATCCATAACAGGGCCCCAGTTAAATTCTGGTTACAAACTATTTGTGTATGGTTGAGTGGGAGGTCAAAGAATATGTGAAAAGCCTACACTGACATTTGCTTATACACCAGTCACCGAATTGCTTGTAGCTGTTTGATCTACATTCCAGCCCTGAGCCTCCCCAACATGGGCGCATGCTGCCCTGGAAGGATTAAAAAAGGGAACTCATGCTCTTGGTTTAAGATGCTGAAACCTCTGCACCAGCAGGTTACACATGGACTGAGATGATCTATGCTTTCCCGCTGGCTTGCATGCTCCAAGCCTTTGCAGGTCCATCACTAGGCAACTTTTGCAGTAAGGAATCGATAGGAAAGCAAATGAGCGGCACCAAAGGATCTGATCTCCCAGTGCCCAGAATTCTACTTTGCAGCCATCCTGAGAGGAGGACAGACCTGTCTGAGGTCTAAAGTGGTGAAAAGTCAACATCGTTATAGAGTAATGTCAGCATGGGTCTCGTAGAGAGAAGAAACTCTTTCCCTGGTGTCAGTTTGGAAAATACTCCATTTCCCAATAAAAATCAATGATGAACTCAGTCCTCTCAAGGTGGTGGAAGACTAAGGGGCTCCAAATGTAACTGAATCATCAGTGTCTCAGGCTTGCTTTGAACACTTTTTTTAAAAAAAAAAAAGATTTATTTTTACAAAATTTCAATCTTAGGGAAAAAGTGAACAAAATCTTCCATATACACTTTACCTAGATTTACCAATTGTTAATATTTTGCCTCATTTTCTCTACCATTTGTGCTTATGTGCTTATTTTCTTTTATTTTTATTAATAATTGAAAATAAATTTGAGCTATCATTCCTATTTATTTCAAAATAGGTCAGTGCATATTTCCTAAGAGCAAATACATTGTTTATGTAACCACAGTACAATATCAAAATTAGGACATTTTAGCATTGATATAGTACCAAAAAAACAAGCCCGTTGCCATTGAGTGACACCACATCCCTCCTTTTCACCCTTGATTTCCCATGTCCTTTCCACCAGCTCCTGACCCTCTCTGCCTTTTCATCTCACCTCCGGACAGAAGCTGCCCATTTAGTCTCATGTATCTACTTGAGCTAAGAAGCACACTCTTCATGAGTATCATTTTATGACTCATAGTCCAGTCTAATCTTTGACTGAAGAGTTGGCCTTGGAATGGTTTTAGTGTTGGGTTGACAGAGAGTCCAGGGGCCATGCTTTCTGGGGTTCCTCCAGTCTCAGTCAGACCATTAAGTCTGGTCTTTTTACTAGAATTTGAGTTCTGCACCTTACTTTTCTCCTGCTCCAAAACAGGGACTTTCTGTTGTGTTCCCTGTCAGGGTGGCCGTTAGTGATAGCTGAACACCATCTAGTTCTTCTAGTCTCAGGCTGTTGTAGTCTCCAGTTTATGCGGCTTTCTGTCTCTTGGGCTAATGCTTTCCTTGTGACTTTGGTGTTCTTCATTCTGCTTTACTTCAGGCAGGTTGGGACAAATTGACGCATCTTAGGTGGCTGCTCGCTAGCTTTTAAGACCCCAAACACCATATGGCTACTTCTAGTACAAGTTGCTCTTTGTTGTTATGCTCACATGATAAGTATTTTAACCAGATAATTGCTCAGAGAAACACTAATTCAGCCTAATTTTAAGCCAATGGCGCGGGCAGATACTGAGAATTTACCTGGTCATTGGGCTTGGAGTGGCCAGTCTGATAATCACTTTCAAAGTGAAAAGTGAGCTTTGTCAACCGCAGGAAATGACAATGGAAGTAACTGCAATTGCATACGAGATACTAGGCTAGAGAAATTGCAGATTATGCTCTAAGTCCTGAATAATTATAATAACATCAGTAATAATAATTGATTCTAAAAGCATCTCTGGAAGATTTTCCAGGACTTTATCAATTCTCCAAATAATATGCAAGATAATGTTTTCAGAAGGGAATTGGTGTTGTCAAGTCTACCATCCTTGGAGAGCTGGAGGTGGATGGAATATCAAATAGCAGCTTTTGTTTTCTACCTGAGTCTACTGGGGCTTGATGTTTCTCCAACAGGTGAAAACAGTCCGCAGAAAGAAACATGCTACAGCTGGAGTCTCAATTCACTGGTTAGCTAACTATGACTTGGGTGAAAATTCTGGACTACAAAAACTACTTTGGAATATGTCTCTAAAAGCAGCATGGCACCTGCCTCTATATTTCTAGATGCTTCGTTCTTTCCACAGATCCTATACCTGACAAGATGCATCATCCTGGGCATTGTTCGCAACACCAAACTGTAGGAAGGACCTTCTGAAGAAAATTCTAGCTTTTCAGGGTTTTGGACCCAGGGCCAGAATAATGGCAGTTAGTTCTTTAATAACAAAAGATGAAAAGTAGATTCTTCGTCAGCATCAGGGTTGGCTTTCCTTTTGAGGAGTTTCCACAACGGCCCTGTTTAAAGAGGATAGGGAACTAGAAAGGAGACTGAAAGGAGCTTCCCATTACACCTCTTGTTGGTCAAAGAGACAGACTGGAGGGAGACTAGCTCAGTAGCAAGTATTATACAGGGGTGAAAAGCAAGGGAGGTGTAAGGTCAAAGAGTGGTTTCATGGAGACCACCTTCATGGCCAACTGTCTTCACAAGATGCTCTCTTCCACTTGAAATGGATGGTTACCATATCAAAAAACAATTCTTCATCCCCAATTCATGCAGTTTCTGAGCACAGAACTCCTACTCACCCCTCAGCAGCTCTGCAGTAGAGAAAATAAGTTGGGGGAGGCAGGGAGCTGGCAGGCAGTGAAGCTTTCTAGCTTCCTTCCCTCCACAAAGGGCTCTCTGGCAGCCAGGAGTATAGCAAAGTGCTTTCCTGCACAGACCCAGGCATGGATGGGATCCAGTGAAGACCCTCAACCAGGCAAATGGCTGCTCTCGTTTTTAATTCAAGTATTAAAATAGCAGTAATTTGGCACTGATTAACAGTGTTAGTACCAAAGACCAAAGGAGGCCTGGGATTCAGTGTGAGGCTCTAAGCAATCATTTCCTTTAGATAATCACTTTTTCAGATGCCAACTGTGCATATAAATACCACATAATGCCAGGGCTTGGCAAGTTTTTATCAGCATCCACTCAGGCACCTTCCATGGCCATAGTGCCTGGGGCTCTGGAAATGGCTCTTCACTTTTGCCAAGCCTAAGACAGCCATAATGGACAGGAGGCCACCAGAAAGGAGGCCACGGTGCTCTAGCACAGTGCCTCCTCTGGGGTTCAGATCCCTTTATTCAGCTATCGAGTGCCTGATTCTCAGGAGCTTTCTTACCTCAAAGACATATTTGGAATTACACTATTCCAAGAAGGGAACTTCATCCATGATTTGGAAGGAAGTGGAACCACATAGGAGTCCCTGGGTAGGGCAGAGGGGTAATGCATCTGGCTGTTTACTAAAAGGTTGGAGGTTCAAGTCCTCCTACAGGTACCTTAGAAGAAAGTCCTAGTGACTTACTTCCAAAAAATCAGCCACTGAAAACCCTATGGAGCACAGTTCTACTCTTACACACTTGGGGTCGCGATGAGTCAGTATTGACTCCACAGCATCCGATTTTTTGGAAACCACAAATGCTGGAAATATCTGACTAGCCAGTGGGAGTGGGATGCAATCATCTATTCTCTCCTTGCTCCTTCAGCAAATCGTTACTGAGCACCTTCTGAGTACCAGGCCCAGCACTGGGCACCGAGGACACCGGATTAATAATATTCTTGACTACCTGTGGGAAACTCCCACTTCAGCTGAGGAGACAAACCAGTAAACTGATAAAGTTCACAAAGCAGAAGGGCTATATAAATGTTACAGACAGTCTTACGGGACATTTTCAAAGGGTAAAACTCACAATGAGGAGGGGAGCTGAGAAAAACTTGGCTTGATCTGAATCGTGCTCCATGAGGAGTTTGCCAGAGAAGAGCAGGGAAAGAAAACAACTCAGACAAAGATGTGGGGGCATGACAGGGGCTGTCAGCTCAGGGCAAGGTTTGCTCAACTGTAATGTAACAAAAGGCGCACGGGGCTGGAGGGCAGTGGGGAAGATGAGCTGGGAAAGATAAGTTGGGGCCAGATGGCAAAGGAGAGTGAGCGCTGTACTAAGGCTGCGGACGGAGACCGCGGAAACCATCGGAGGGTTTTAAACAGGCAAGTAAAGAATCTGTGGACCTGTCGGAAATGAGAGACGAAGTCCAGCTCTTCATGCTTGTTCTCAGCCTTGAGCCTGATCTGGATGTTGCTAGGACCTAGGAGGCAGCAGAACTGCCGGCCCGGCTCTGCCGCAGCTGGCCAGAGCTCTCGTGCTCTGCTCTAGGAACTAAAGTCCCACCCACCCCTGTGACCAGCTAAGCCTTCCAAGAGCCCCAGGGCACAGTTTCTAGAACACACACACAAACATTTATATGAAATATACATAAAATTTACTGAGCAAAGTGATTTGCATCTAGATATGAAATAGGTATTATTTCTAATTCAAAGAGTAGTTCACTTAATAAATATTTATTAAGCACCTGCAATGGAGCTGACACTGCTCTAGGCACTGGGTATACAGCAAAACCCATGCCCTCCCCACATGAACCACAGTCTACACAACCCTGAGACAAGAAGAACTAGATGGTGCCTGGCTACCACTACAGACCACTCTGACTAGGATTACAATAGAAGGTCTCAGACAGAGTGGGGAAAAACGTAGAACAAATGATCAAATTCACAAAAAAGACCAGACTTACTGGTCTGCCAGAGACTGGAGGAACCTTCGAGGACACAGCCTCCAGACACCCTTCTAACTCAGACTTGAAGCTGCTCCTGAAGTTTACCTTTCAGCCAAAGATTAGGCAGGCCTATAAGACAAACAATAACATACGTGAGGAATGTGCTTCTTGGACCGATCAAGTATACGAGATCAAATGGGCAACCTGCCCAGGAACAAAGACAAGAAGGTGAGAGGGGACAGGAAAACTGGATAAATGGACACGGTGAACCCGGGGTGGAAAGGAAAGGGGGAGAGTGCTGACATGATGCGGGATTGCAGCCAATGCCAAGAAACAATTTGTGTATAAATTTTTGAATGAGAAACTAATTTGGTCTGTAAACTTTCCCTAAATCACACACATACATACCACACACACACACACACACACACACACACACACACACACAAAACAACCCATGCCCTGATGGGGCTTAAAATCTAGTATGAAAAATACAATAGCACTTATCACATGCCAGGCCCTATTCTAAGCATTTTACTTGAGTCGTCTAATTTGATCCTCACAACAATCTAACCCACCCACTGCCGTCGAGTCGATTCTGACTCATAGTAAGGAGGCAGATATTATTACCTCCATGGCACACATGAGATACACTGAAGTACAGACTGATTAAGGAAGTTACCCAAGATCACCCACATAATAATCAGTACAGCTAAGATTTGAACTCGGGAAACCTGGTTTCAGTACCTGCACTTTTAAGCATGAAGGGATTCCACTGCTCAAAAACTGAAATTGAAGTTCAGAGGGGTTAAATAATTTTGTAAATGCCATTCAGCAATTCTGATCTGTCTCAAAAGCTCATGTTCTGGCAACTCTACTGTAACCACATATACCCCAGGTTTATTCCTAAGAACACAGCTTCTAACTCCTCTTTAAGCACCACCAGCTATTCTGATAACTACCCACCATGCCACATACTTACTGTAGTTCCCCAAACACCCCATCATATTCTTTTAGGCATGGGGATTATGCAGCAAACCATAGCATTCAGTTGGTCTGGAGCTACACGGAAACATTTTCTCTGGTCAGTGAAACTTGCCAGAAATCAATGTGTTGTCAAGTTGTCAAAACCTAAAAAGCTGTAGGACTGACTGGCAGGGATAGATATTCATTAAGATATATAAAAGAGACCTTTGGGATGCCCCAAAATTACTGGGGGGATACATAGAGGTCCTGAGCCAAAGGTCAGCAAACAGGAGTTACAGCCTGTTATATTTGCTATTACCTTATACTCAATTCCCCTAGGCTGGCAAGGTGGAGGAAACAGTTTATATTTAATTAGATTGTATTACCAAAAATATATTAATTTACACTTGACCGCACTAACGTTTGTTTTTTGCCTACCCATTTTAGGCTTTTGAAATCTGCCTGCATATTTTCCTGAGTACTATTGAATTTCTTGACAATCCTTAATATTTTCCCCAATTTTTTTATATTAAAAAAATATGAGTAAAAATCAGAAAAATGCCCCAGACACCATGGTTTTGGGGAACATCTAGCTAAATTGGCATAACATAGTTTATAAAGAAAATGTTCGATATTCTGCTTTGGTGAGTAGTGTCTGAGGTCTTAAAAGCTTATGAGTGGTCATCTAAGATACTCCATTGCTCTCACCCTGTCTGGAGCAAGGATGAAAGAAAAAAAACAAAGACACAAGGGGAAGATTAGTCCAAAGGACTGATGGACCACAACTACCACAGCCTCCACCAGACTGAGTCCCGCACAACTAGATGGTGCCCAGCTACCACCAACGATTGCCCTGACAGGGATCACAACAGAAGGTCCCAGACAGGGCTGGAGAAAAATGTAGAACAAAATTTTAACTCACCAAAAAAAGAAAAAAAAGGACCAGAGTATGGTCCCTTGACACCTTGATACCCTTATAGCTCAGTATTGAAATCACTCCTGAGGTTTACCCTTCAGCCAAAGATAAAAGAGGCCCATAAAACAAAACGAGACTAAATGGGCACACCAGCCCAGGGGCAAGAATGAGAAGGCAGGAGGAGACAGGAAGCTGGTAATGGGGAACCCAAGCTCAAGAAGGGGAGAGTGTTAACATGTGGTGGGGTTGGCAACCAGGGTCACAAAACAATATGTGCATTAGTTGTTTAATGAGAAACTTGTTTGCTCTGTAAACCTTCATCTAAAGTACAATTAAAAAAAAGGAAAGAAAGAAAAATGCCCCCAGAGAACTTCCAATGCCAACACGTCTGTTTCCAGGAAAGTGATCATCTACACTTACGCTTTATTTTTGACCCTTGATAGTGGTTCTCTATAGAGTGGAGCTAGAAGAGCAGAGAGCATATTAGAGTCACCTGGATATCTTGTAGTTAAAATATACTCACCATTTCCCCACCTTTCTCTTCTCTCTAAAATGAGCCACTCTTGATTTACTTAGTCATCTATTAATCCCTAGATGATTCTATCATGCATCTCCCAAGCCCACCTCAAAGAATCTCAATCAGGACATCCAGCATATCTGCTTCCAAAGATAAATTTGAAATCTAGTGTCTTTCTCATTACAGACTTGACAAAAGATTCATTGCCCTTGCTTGGCATTTTCCCCTATGCCATTAAGTAAGTATTTTATCCTCTAGCTGCTTCCTTTCCTATAATGTATTTAAATCCCCTTTCATTTGGAAATCACTAGCAAAGTGCCTCTAAAATACTGTGAAGATTTTCTACAATTTTCTTAGAGTCTTCTTAAAGCAGAAATTATGTTTCTCCATGACTTCTCCCAAAAAAGTGACCTGGAAAAATATTTCAATCCACAGAATAACTTCCCTCCCAGACCAGCGTGTACACCATGACAACCCCAAGGACACAGATAGGAAGGAAAATACTCACCCATGACATCATTCAGTAAGAAATTCCCTCAAATGCTGACACTCTATTGATTATATGGTTTTGGATCAGCCAGCTCATTTGGATGACAGATGATTCTTGCCCTTGCATTATCCTTGCATTTCTCAGGCTTTAAAATATTTTGGAAAGATCATTCATATTAAACAGACAAAATCTCTGAAAACCATATTCTTGTTCACCAGGGTCTGTGTTTTACTTAGATGTGTATTTGCTGGTGTGTTTTCTGGATGGTCTTTTTATTGTTTGCACTAGTGAAAATGACAACACATACACACAAAACCTTTGCTTTTAAGATTTAAACATGGGATGTGCCCAAGCCAAGGGCAGCCTGCCTCCGAGAAAGACAAGCTCTTCTGGCTGGGTTCCCTGCCTCCCTCCACTGACACGCTTTATCAAGGGCCATCTGGTCAGCTCCACATGCTTGGAGGAGCAACACAGGGGTCCAGATGGAGGGATTCATGAAAAGTCCTTTAAACACCGATGTGCCCAACCCCTGAGTCACCATATGCCAAAAGGTCACCTCGTCCTGAGTGGCATCCTGCCTGATTTTCTCTCGGTGGTTCTTCATTTGTAGTTGGTCCCCTGGTGCTTGAAGGGATTGTGGGGTTTAATTAATGCATTATTATGCTTGTTCTGTGTGCTGGAATCATTGACATCAGCCTCACCATCTCATTGAGGTTTCAGAACATAAAACAGAGAGGAGGGCATGAGTGTGCTGAGTGGTCCACAGCAGAGCAAGGCAGTGCTCCTGGGCTCAGCTCATACTCTGACTGCACTTAGGAAGAGAGGGGTCTCAATCTGGTAGTCAATGTCCTTCACAGTAACGCCAGCAGTGACCACCAGGCCCTCAAGGCACAGAAAGTGGTCTTATCTCTACTCTGCAGGAGGATACCTAAAGGCTCAGAGGACTCCAGGGAAGGAGAGAGAAAGAGAAGTGCCCTTGAGAGGAAGCATTAGTTCATCTCTCCCAGGACTGAAGTCATGCCCTCCAGGAAGAAAAAGGGCATTTGATGAAAATGGATCTGTTCTCTGATTCTCTTACTGTGTGGTTGTCTTGCAGGCAGAAGGTTATGCAGTATGACATTTACAGCAGGCTCATAGCCACGGGATTCCTCCACCTCAGGCTCTTCCCAAGGCTCTCAGCAAATCCTCTGGAAGACCCTACATGGAGACAGGAAGCGGGATAGCACCTGCCAGCAGGATGCCTAGGCCCCTCTCCTGGCTTATCTGCTCCATCACAGACAGCTTTATGGACTGTTCCCAGTGTGGCTGGCTGCATAACCTCATCTGTTGACATGTCCTGAGTGGCATACGCTTCACAAGAGTCCCTCGACAGTGTGGGAAATCTCATTAAAGCCTGACATTTGCTGATATCCACAGAGGGCAAAGGTGTCAGTTCCAATCTCAGAACTCTCAGCAGGGTCCAGTGGGCAGTGAGGTGGCTGGAGACCCAGCTACATCCTAGCATGTTTGGCTCTGTCTGGCTCCGTACCCCCAGGGCCCCTGCGCCTCTGCAAAGCCCTTCCCATCCTCCCCTTCTCCTCCTACCACCTTCCTCCACAGGGTCTCCTTGCACAGCACCAATTGGGCCGGCAGATTGTCCAAAACCCTCAAGATCTCGGAATAGTCCTTTCATTCCATTCCTTTTAGCCTAGCTTCTTGCAAGAGGCAGAAGAGAGTCCTGAGGAAGCAAGGGCTTCACTATGGGCGCTCAGTGAGGAGCCATGTCATATGTGGGCACACCTGAATGTACTGGGCACCAGGATATGGCTAAACCCCCATACAATTGAAGCATATAAGAAGAAAACAGCCCTAAAGGGCCAAGCACTCTGTTGCCTAAGACATCTCTTGGAACTGGAAGGTTGTAACCCTGTGAATGGGTCCCTAGGTGGTACAAAGTGTTAACGTGCTCCACTGCTAACCAGAAGGTTGGAGGTTCAAGTCCACCCAGAGGTGCCTCTGAAGAAAGGCCTGGTGATCTACTTCTGAGAAATCAGCCATTGAAGACCCTATGGAGCACGATTCTACTCTGACACATATGGAGTCACCATGAGTCAGAGTCTAGGGCAACTAACTGGTTAACTGCAGTGTGTACACCAATTGGTTACACTCTTGACTACCAGAAGCACAATAGGCAGAGAGAATCACCTTTCTTAATGATCTGGATGTGTAGAGAGCATTCACACCTACGCCACAGAGCCAAAGTTTTCGCCCTATATAAGGTTTTTATTTTTATGTTTTTATCCAGGAGTATCTATTTTGCCTAAGTGAAATGATCTCTCCTTTTGGGTAAATTTGTGATTAATGAATCAAGCCATTCCCGGCGTCTATGTTTGAGCTTTACTTACCTGAACTCTTCATAGCTCACTCTCTTTTTCTTTTTCCTCCCTCCCTCCTCCCCCACTCAATGCTACCTTAATGCCAGCACCTACTGTGTCAGCAATGGGTTAGTTTTTTACAGACAGATTTCCTAATTTTCAAAAGACTCTGAAAGATATTTATATTATTGTCCTATCACCTCCTTAATGTTTTTATGTGAACTATATACAGGAAAGTACAGAAGACAACAGCACAAATTTTTGTGTACTCACTATCTAAACTTAATAAGATAGTTTGCCATTTTTACTTCACAATATTTAAGAACAAAAACTTTACAGATAGAGTCCTATTTGAGCCCCACTTCCCAATTCCTTAGTCACTATCCTGAAATTGTATGTACCCTTCAGATCCTTATTTTTATAATCCTTTACAGGTGTTTTTTTTTGTTGTTGTTTTTTCAGAAGAACAATGAGGCTGCAAGATGTTGAGTAACTTGCCCAAAGCTACCAAGCTACCAGGCTAAATGAAGGAACTGGGACTGGAACGGAGGCTCTCTCCTAGATTTCTGAGCCTCGGGCATGTACATGCACATATAGGAGGTTGACAAAGGGGTAGGAATAGAGAAGATACAAAAATGTTACCAGAACAAAGAGTGCTTTGAAAAGTGATACGTAAGAAAATACTTGATTCTTTTGAAATAAGCACCATGGCAGAGAAATGACTAGATAATGCACTGGATGGCTGCTATGTTTTCACTGCGTTTCTGATGTTATTGGCCCTTCCTTTTCTTTCATTTCTAAGATTTTGAAAGAATAACATAGAGTATATGAACCTAGGTAAGGGTAACCATGAGCTGTCCTTAAATCAGGCTCCTTTCCCTCTTTTGATCCATGATCTTGTACTCCAAAGCTCAAATGGATCCTGCCATGTCCTGCAATGAACATTCTTAAAGGTCTCCAGTAATTCTAAAGTGCCATTATTCTGAGGTTTCAAGATCCAAACACTTTGGGCTTCCTTTGTATATCTGTCAAATGATTATAATTAAACATATCTGCCTATCTCAAAGGATAATTTGCAGGATAAAAATGAGATAGTATTCATTTGTTTAACAAATATTTACTGAGTATCTGCAGTATGCACAGACCTTTGCTAGGGACTGGGGTACAAGTGTCAACAGGACAAATCAATGTCCTTCCACAGCTTACAATGTAATCAAGAAGTGAAAAAAAAGAGAATAATAAAACTTTAAAATGTATTAAAGGGGAACTACAAGGGTTCCTGCAAACATCAAGAAGGGCCCTCTAATGTAGACATGAGGAATAGAAGCTGCTTCCTGGAGGAAATGAGTCCAAACTGAGCCCTCAATGGAGACTAGGGGGGATGACTATATACCTTGTTCTACCCATAAGAGATGATTTGATTTTTAAGACATGCTATTTCTGGGAGAAGAAATAAACATCCCTCCATATTAGCACAACATGACTAATTCTCTTTGATTTTTTTCCAGAAATTCTTTGAGTAATCTTAACCTCTCTTCCTTTGTGCTTCTACTCCTGATACTTACAGTGTCGTAATTATTTGTTTGCAGATTTATCTCCCCACTAGACTGTAACATCCCTGAAAGCAGATACTAGGTTTTCTCGTTCATTTATCTCCAGCACCTCTCAGTGACTGTGCATATAGGGGCTTAATAAAAACTGATAGAATGAGGAATTAATGACAAACGCCAAATAGAATTGGACATTCTTCCCCCTTGTGCCAGAGGAACTCCCCAGACACCTCCATGGAGGCGAATCAAATTAAGTGCTGCTCTTAAATCATTCTAAATCTGTCCTTGCAGAAACAATTTGAAAGGTCCAGGATGTATGTTTCTCAGCCTCTCCATCCTTTTCAAATGTAAAAAAGTGGATAAGAGTAAAAAGGGAGGGAAATAATCCCAGAGAATGGTTCCCTTTATTCTTTCTAGAGTCAGTTTTCTGTATAGCTCTCACAGCTAAGCTTTCTTCCCCACAAAATGAGCTTCTCCCCTTATGTGGAAGACATGGCTGAAGCTTTCAAATGCATAATCCCTAGTAGTGAAAAAAACCACTGGAAACATCTCAGAAAAATGAAAATCAGAGAAAGAGCCTCAGCCACAGCTGTAGTTGTAAAGCAGTCTTCCCATGGGTGGGAATTCCTTGGGAACTGGTTTTAGACTCCAGAGTGGGGAGGATTCAGATTCCCAGGCCTACCACCATAACTACTGACAGAATCTGCATCTTTGGAACCAGTATTGCACTAACAATAGAAGAGGGAGAGATGTTGCTGTGGCCTAACAAGAAAGTGGAAAAAAAATACCAGTTAAAATGAAGCAGTTCAGCCCATCTTTCTCACGAGCAGCAGTTGAAGTCTTCTTTGTAGCAGAGGACTTCTACTCTGCCCAAGAGGCAATAATAGGAAACGAATTTGCCTTTCCACATGAGACAACCCCAAAACAGACTGAATATATGAAATGATTTTACAGACCCTAGACACCAAGTAGTGAAAGACAGTGATCCGTGGCAGATGAGAAACAAGAAATATGCTCACTGCAATTACCCTAGCTTGTTGCCTTAAAAGAGTTTACGGGCTGCAGTGCAAGAAGGTGAAACCCAGATGGAGCCTGGAGGATTATTTGAGTTGAAGGGATGGGGTTGAGAGTCTAAGGAGACTGAAGCATCTTCAGTTTGCAGAACAGAGTACTAGAGAGGAGAGAGTTACTCCTAGAGAGAATATCAGAGATTTGCAAAGGATCCTCCAGTACTCAACTTAGTATCAATTTGTGCATGCATATGAGGATACTACTCAATGCAGTAACAGAGCCTGGTGCTCACATAGGGCCAGGGAAAGTGTCTATTCCTACCTGCCAAACTGGAAAACCACATGATTCTCAGGGCATTGGATAGTATATACAGAAAGATCTTGCCTCAGTAGTGGGGAATAATTAGCCCTAGGCTGAGCACAGGTCCAGTTCTAACACATTTTAAAAGCAAGATTCAAAAACATTAAAGTATTTCCAAGTAACTCAACTGCATCTCAGAGAGAAAAGATGAATATTTATAAGGAAACAAAAATCTCCAGTGCATAACAAGATAAAATTTATAATGTCTGGCATTTAATAAAAAATTACCAGGCATGTAAAAGAGCTGGAAAATGTGGCCCATACTGAGGAGAAAAAAAAAAAAATCAATCATTGAAAATGACACAGAACTGACACAGATTTACCAGCCATGGGGATTAAAACAATTATTATAACTATATTCCATATATTCAAGAAGTGAAGCAGAGACATAAAAAAAAAACCTTCTACAATAAGAATTGCCATGTATGAGATAAATAAATAAATAAATAACAGATTAGACATTGAAGAAGAAAGAAATTAGTGAACTTGAAGACATGGTAATGAAAATTATCAAAATAAAAATCATCAGAAAAAAATAAAAGAAAATTAATATCACATTAGTAAGCTGTGGGGCAACTTCAAGAGGTCAAATATACATGTAAATGGAGCCCCCAAAAGAGAGAAAGAGGGAGACAGAAAAATATTTTTAGTAAAATTGGTAGAAGATTTTTTTTTCAGAATTTGATGAGAACTATAAACACACCCCAAATGCTAAAAAGTATTAAAGAAAACTACACCAAGGCTCACCATAACCACACTATTCAAAACCAGTGATAAAGAGAAAATCTTAAAAGCAGTCAGAGGGAAAAAAAAAAGAAAGAAATCTCACATAAAGGAACAAAAATAAGGATGGCAGCAGATTTCTCATCAATAATACTATAAGCACGAAGACAGTGGAGCAATATCTTTAAAGTTCTGAAAGAAAAATAAATTGTCAGCCTAGAATTCTATACTGTACAGAATTAACAAAACAGACTTGTCATGGATTGAATTGTGTCCTCCAAAAATATCTGCCAACTTGACTAGGCCGTAATTCCCAGTATTGTGTGATTGTCTACCATTTGTCATCTGATGTGATTTTTCTATGTGTTGTAAATCCTACCTTTATGATGTTAATGAGGCAGGATTAGAGGCAGTTATGTTAATGAGGCAGGACTCAATCTACAAGATTAGGTTGTGTCTTAAGACTATCTCTTTTGAGATATAAAAGAGAGAAGCGAGCAGCGAGCCAGGGGGACATCATACCGCCAAGAATGCAGCACCAGGAGCAGAACATATCCTTTGGACCCAAGGTTCCTGTGCTGAGAAGCTCCTAGACCAGGAGAAGATTGATGACAAGGACCTTCTCCCAGAACCAAAAGAGAGAAAGCCTTCACCTGGAGCTGGCACCTTGAATTTGGACTTCTAGCCTCCTAAACTGTGAGAGAAAAAATTTCTCTTTGCTGAAGCCACCCACTTGTGGTATTTCTGTTGTAGCAGCATTAGATGACTAAGACAAGGCCTGAGACTACTTTCCTTAGAAAGACCTGCTTGCAAGGTGGGCCCTTGTCTGGTGTCTAGGAACTTGGCTCTCTGAGTGTTGCCAGTCAACAGTTAACTGAGAAGCCTGGTTCCCTGCGCCTAGACTGTGTATACAAGCGATATGTTTTATTATGAACACCTAGTTTCCTTCTGGGAGTCTGGAATTTTGGTACATTCTAGATAGAGTGTGCCTATATGATCAGTCCTCTTACTAAAAATAAAACAAAAAACAAACAAAAAAACAAAGAACCTCCCCCCCGGCAAAAAAAAAAAAAAAAAAAAAAACCTCTGATGGGCTTCCCAGCGAAGATGCACTATAGAAATGTTGCTGCGTTTTCATTGCTGGGGGAAAAGTGTGATTTTGTGATCCCCTCAGGGAAGGGAGAGAGCATAAGAAAGGCTTACATGGAATCTTCTAGAATACGCCTTATGATCCAGCTGTGTATCCTTTTACTATATACCTTTAATAAATATTAACCTTGAGTATAACTATATGCTGAAGATACTGTGAACTGTGAGATAAATGGACAAATCTGTCTTGGAAGAAGTACAGACAGAATGCTTCTTAGAAGTGAGCATGGCAAGACTTCATCTCATTTACTTTGGACATGTTATCAGGAGGGATCAGTCCCTGGAGAAGGACATCATGTTTGGTAAAGTAGAGGGTCAGCAAAAAAGAGGAAGACCCTCAAGAGGACTGATAAACACAGCAGCTGCAACAATGAGCTCAAACATAGCAATGATTGTGAGGATGGCACAGGACCACCAGCATTTCGCTCTATTGTGCATGGGGTCGCTATGAGTTGGAACTGACTAAATGGTACCTAGTAGCAACCACATATGCTGAGTCTCATGAGCCCTTCCTGAAAATCTTCAAACTGGAAGTCATCTTAGGGATCATCAACACATATACCCAGTGGGAGGAGGGATATATATATACTCTATATACATTTTTAGACATGCAAAAACTGAAAGAATTAATCACCAATAAACCTTCACTAAAAGAAATGTTAAATACTTCAGCAAAAGAAAAATGATATCAAGATATTTAATAGGATACAAGTCACAAAAAATACGTTCTCTAATGACAATGGAATTAAATTGGAACTATGGACCTTCACAAAGGAATGAAAAACACTAGAAATGGTAATTACATGAATAAATATATTATTTTATTAGTACTTAAATCACTTTAAAAGATAATTGACTGTTAAAACAAACAACAACAATAATAATCTATTGTTAAATTTATAACATGTAAAGGTAAAGTGTATGGCAGTAATAATAAAAAAAGGGTTGAGAGGGAAGTATACTTTTTTGTATTTGAAGTAATATAATACCACGGGAAGGTAGATTGGAGCCCTGGTGGCGCAGTGGTTAAGAGCTTGACTGTTTACCAAAGGGTCAGCAGTTCACATGAAAAGGTTTACACACAAAAACTAATCATCTTTGATGGTTACGAGGGAGGGGAGGGAAAAACGCTAAATAGACAATAGGTAAGCCGTAACTTTGGTGAAGGGTAAGACAGTATGCGATACTGGGGAAGCCAGGACAGCTTGACAAAGGCAAGGTCATGGAAGCTCCACTGACACATCCAAACTCCCTGAGGGACTGAATTACTGGGCTTAGGGCTTGGGGCCATGGTCTCAGGAAATATATAGCTAAATTGGCGTAACTTAGTTTATAAAGAAAATGTGCTACATCCTACTTTAGTGAGTAGCATTTGGGGTCTTAAAAGCTTGTGAGTGGTCATCTAAGATACGCCACTGGTCTCACCCCGTCTGGAGCAAGAAAGAATGAAGAAAAGCAAAGACACAAGTGAAAGGTTGGTCCAAAGGACTAATGGACCACAAGTACCACAACTTCCACCAGACTGAGGCCAACACAACTAGATGGTGCCCGGCTACCTCCACTGACTGCTCTGACAGGGATCACAATAGAGGGTCCCGGACAGAGCTGGAGGGAAATGTAGAACAAAATTCTAACTTACAAAAACAAAAAACAAGACCAGACTTACTGGCCTGATAGAGTCTGGAGAAACCCTGAACGTACGGCCCCTGGACTCCCTTTAACTCAGTACTGAAGTCACTTCTAAGATTCACCCTTTAGCCAAAGATTAGACAGGCCCATAAGACAAAACAAGACTAAATGGGCACACCAGCCCAGGGGCAAAGATGAGAAGGCAGGAGGGGACAAGAAAGCTGGTAAAGGGAAACCCAAGTTCGAGAAGGGCAGAGTGTTGACATGTCATGGGGGCAGCAACCAATGTCACAAAACAATATGCTAATTGTTTAATGAAAAACTAATTTGCTCTGTAAACTGTTATCTAAAATACAATAAAAAAAATGATTAAAAAAAAAAAAAAGTTCAGCAGTTCAAATCCATCAGCCATTCCTTAGAAACCCTATGGGGCAGTTCTACTCTGTCCTATAGGGTCTCTATGAATCGTAATCAACTAGATGGCAACCGATTTGGTTTTAATTAGAAGGTAGACTGTGATAAGTTAGAGATATGTATTATAAACCCTAAAACAATCAGTGAAATAATAAAACAGAGTTCTGGCTAATAAGCCATCAGGAGAGATAAAAATAGATTCATAAAAAAATTCAATTATCCGAAAGAGGAAGAAGAGAAAAGGGGAACAAAAAGGAAGTAGAAAAAGAAGAAAAAGTGAACAAATTTCTAATGGGACAAATAGAAAACGAGTAACAAGTTAACTGATTTAAAACTAACAATAAAAAAAAAAAATCACATTAAATGTTGTTATGTGCCATCGAGTCAGTTCCAACTCATAGCGACCCTGTGTACAACAGAACAGAACACTGCTTGGTCCTGTGCCATCCTCACAATCACTGTTGTGTTTCAGCCCATTGCTGCAGCCACTGTCAATCCATTTTGTCAAGGATCTTCCTCTTTTGCTGACCCTCTACTTTATTAAGCATGATGTCCTTCTCCAGGGACTGGTCCCTCCTGATAACATGTCCAAAATACATAAGACAAAGTCTCGCCATCTTTGACTGTATTTCTTCCAAGACAGACTTGTTCATTCTTCTGGCAGTCCATGATATATTCAACACTCTTCGCCAATGCCATAATTCAAAGGCATCAATTCTTAGGTCTTCTTGTTCATCGTCCAGCTACATTAAGTGTAAATACTTTAAATAACCTAAATAAATACAATCATCCAACCCAATCAAATAATCCAATCATCAGAATGGATTAAAAAAGAAAAACCCAACTATATACTGTCTAGAAGAAACACATTTTAAATGCAAAGACACAAAAAGGTTGAAAGTCAAAGAAATAGAAAAATATATACCATGCTAACACTAATCAAAAGAAAGCTGGAATAGCCATATTAATATCAGGTAAAGTATACAAGGCAGTATTTTGTTCTGTTATACATAAGGTTGCTATGAGTTCGAGCTAACTAGATGGCAACTCACAACAACAACATATTTCAAAACAAATAATATCACCAAGGATAAAGAAGATTGTTTTACAATGATAAAAGGGCAATTCATCAAGAGGGTAAAACAATCTTAAATGATTATGAGCTTCATAACAGAGCTTCAAAATACATGAAACAAAATATAACAGAACTGCAAGGAGAAATATCCAAATCATCAATTATAGCCAATGATCTCAATACCTGTTTCTTAATAATTGATAGAAAAAAACAGGCCAAATTTAGTAAGAAGATTGAAGATTTAAACAATACTGTCAAAGACATCATACTTGGTAAAGTACAGGGTCGGCGAAAAAGAGGAAGCCCCTCAACGAGACGGACTGACACAGTGGCTGCAACAATGGGCTCAAGCATGACAACAATTGTGAGGATGGTGCAGGACCAGGCAGTGTTTCGTTCTATTGTTCATAGGGTCTCTGTGAGTCAGAACCGACTTGATGGCACCTAACGACAACAACAACATCAACCATCTTGATCTAATTGCCATTAAGAGAACATACCACCCAATGGGAGAATACGCACTCTTTTCAAGTGAAATGTTTACTGATATAGATAAAATTCTGGATATAAGACAAATTTTGATACATTTAATAGAATGAAAGTCACAAAAAAATATTTTCTCTAATGACAATGGAATTAAGTTAGAAATCAATAACAAGATGGTCTCAGGAAGGAAAACACCCAGTTATTTGGAAATGAAACAACTCATGGGCCAAAAAAGAAATAGAATGATTAGAACTTATTTTAAACTGAAAGAAAATAAAAAACACAACATATCAAAATATGTTGGATGTTATTCAAGCAGTACTTAAGGAAATTTTTATAGTACCAAGTATCTATATTAGAAAAGAAGACAGGCCTGAAATTAATGACCTCAGCTTCTGCCTTAAGAAACTAGAAAAAGAAGAGGAAATTAAACCGAAAGTAAGTAGAAGAGATGTTATAATAAAGATCAGAGTATAAATCAATGAAATAGAAAAACAAAAACAATAGAGATAATAAATAAAAATAAAAGTGTTATGAAGTTCAATTAAATTGATAAACCTCTAGTCAGATTAATTAGGAAAAAAAGAGAAAAGACATAAATTAAGGGAGGTGTTGTTACTCTGTAACATCAAATAGTAAAAGGATAATAAGGGTAAAATAATCAGCTTCAATCCATATATCACACTATGTTCAAAAATTGACTCAAAATGGATCATAGGCCTAAATGTTAAACCTAAAACTATACATTTTTTATAAGGAAATAAAAGAGAAAAATTTTGTGAGCTTGGGTTCGGTAAATATTTCCTAGAAACACCAAAAGCACAATCTATAAAAGAATAAAGTAAAACAGGACATCACCAAAATTAAAAATTTCTGCTCTTTGAAAGGCACTTTTAGGAGAATAAAAACACAAACGATATATCCTGGGAGAAAATATTTGCAAATCACATATCTAATAAAGGACTTCTATCCAGAATGTGCAAAAACTGTTGAAATTCAATAATAAGAAAACCAACAGCCCAGTTTTAAAATAGGCAAACAATTTTTGAAAAAGACTTCACAAAAGATATACAGATGGCAAATAAGCTAAAACCACAATGAGATGCCATTGTAACTTATCAAATGACTGAAAATAAAAAGACTGGCTACACCTAGTGTTGGTGAGAATGTGGAGGAACTGGAACTCTCATACACTGCTGGTGGGAATGTAAAATGCTACAACCTATTTGGAACATAGCTTGGCATTTTCTTAAACAATTAAACATACACTTACCATATGATCCAGCCATTCCTCTCCTAGGTTTTCACTCAAGAGAATTGAAAGCATATATCCATATATCCATATAAACATGTTTGTAGCAACTTTACTTATTATAGCCCCAAAGTGTTTATCCATAGGTGAATGGATAACCAAACTGTGGTATATCCATATAATGAAATACTATTAAGCAATGATATATTAATACACACTACAACATGACTGAATCTCAAATGATTATGCTGAATGAAAGGCACCAGACAAGAAGAGAGTACACGTTTCATGATTTAATTTATATAAAAATATATATATATATATAGAAAATGTAAACTAATCAACTGTTGAAGAAAGCAGATCAGTTGTTGCCTGTGGAAGGGAGGGAGGTAGGATTCCAAAGGGACACGGCAAAATTTGCAGGGATGATGAATATGTTCTATGCTCATTATCTTGATGGTATGGTTTCATGATTATAACATACCAGAACGTACACTTTAATACTCTTAATTATACACTTTAATACATTTAATTATAACATAACTTTTTAGAGTATCATCGAAAAAGAGGAAGACCCTCAATGAGATGGATTGACACAGTGGCTGCAACAATGGTCTCAAGCATAACAGTGACAGTGGGAATGGCGCAGGACCTGGCAGTGTTTCGTTCTGTTGTACGTTTGGTCGCTGTGAGTCAGAACCAACTCGAGGGCACCTAACAACAACAACAACACACTTTAAATATGTGCAATTTATTGTATGTCAGTTACAGCCTCAATGAAGCAGCTCAGTGAGTTTTGCACTTGGTCATGGTTGGGGGAGGGGGAGGACAAAGGTGGTCTAAAATAGACTAGTCTCATAGGTACTGAGGCTCCAAGATACAGTTATAGGCTACAGAAGGCAGGGGCTTAGGGATTAGGATAAAGTACTTGGATTTCTGAGGGTTTAGAACAAAAGTCAGGGATATCAGAAAGTTTATTTTGGGTTGTTTGGTGACTTACAACTCAGAGATTGAAATCCTGCCATCAAAGTAGGTCTAACGCTGACAGGAAATTATCCACTTTGTTAGAACTCAGGAGGTATGGCCCTACAATGTTGCCTAATGAAAATCAGGGCTTAGTCAAATCTGATGTCACAACATCTCAGATCCGACACCACTCTCTGATGGCTCCAGGCCGCCGGGGTTGTGGTGGGGCTGAGGTCCAGTCTTAAGCAGGTCCTAATTGTACAATCAGAGATAACTGGTCTTTAACTAGGATCTCATTTATTCTTCCCATCCTTCCTGGAAAAAAAAACTGCCTTGACTCCTTTGTTTTTAGCCTTCAGGTTTTTACTGTCAGCTGCTAAGCAATTGTGTCTCCCTCTTCCATTCTCTCATGTTTCTCACCCCACTTCAAGTAGTCCTTCACTGGCTGGGGCTGCTCAACCTTCACACTCCTCCCCTCGTCCTCTGTCTTCCCTTGGGCAACCTGCTCTCGCAGTGCCCCTTCTCAAATGGGCTACTGGGCCCACTGAGAGACAATCACTCTTTATGCTGCCCCCCTGGGAAAAATAGCCTGGCTTCCCTTCCATTTCCATTAAGGGGTTGCTATGAGTCGGAATCGACTTGATGGCAATGGGTTTGGTTTGGTTTTTTGGTTATATGTTATTTTTTGAAAACCTGCCACCCCTCTGTCTCTTACACCAGATTGTCAGCATCCTGGGACAAGGCTCAAGAGTCTCCCCTTGCCAGCCCTGTCCCATCCACAAGATCCTTTTTCTCCCTGAGAATGTCATTGGGCTTCCCACAGAAGCCTGAATAAAGCAGAACTCACTCATTCAGGAAAAAAAAAAAAAAAAAACCTTGTGTTGAAATGACTTTACACATCAATAAGACATACGTGTGAAGCTGTTCAAGTCATTAATGATTCACCATGAAACATCCAATATCACCCAGGACAAAGCACCTCACTAAGCATTAATGAATACGCATACATAGAATATGAGATAGCTCCCGAACTCCTTTCAGCTGCCTTTGATAATGTGGGCTCCTGTATCATCCCTGCCATATAATGAAAACCTCAGCCTGAATTGTATCAATGCAAATCACAGGAGCTGCCTGCAAGCTTGTGTATTATAACTTATCTGTTGGGCCAATAAAAAGATATCCCATTATCAGACTTGTCCACTTAACTATTAATAAGGCTCTCCCAGCCCTTTCATCCCCCTCCTGAAGAGCTTCCACCCCCTCTCCTGCTCACACAGCAAGCACCTCAAAGCCTCTTTAACTTCTTGGCTTGCAGACTTAACTACCGAAAGGTGCACAGGTGGTGTAAGTGTCTACAGAATGAAATCATCTAAGGAAGCTCTTCAGTGCTACATCGTCTTTCATCCCAACACTGGAAGCACTCAGAGCCTGAGATCCCACGGCCCCGAGCAGCAATACCTCTCAATTCTTCAGCCAGAGACCTGGAGTCTTCAGCAGTGGATGAGTGGGCACATGTGTGGAGGTGGAGGCAGGGGGAAAAGGAGGGGTGGGTGGGCCTCTCTTCGGGGACTCACCCTCATCCTAGAGCTCTGTCCCAGCAGCTTATAAGCTCCTCTCCTGACATTTCCTCCATGGTGTGTCCCAGCCCTTGTCTGTCTTCTTTGCTGGACCTGGCTAAGGCAAAGGGACTGAGACCAAGTCAGAGGGAGAGGGGATTCCATCCTGCCTGGGGCACTAGGTGATGCTCTTCTCCCGAGACCCAAAGCCAGTCAGTCAGAGCCAGGAGGGAGCAGAGAGCACCCTATAAGGTTCTTTGGCTCAGACCTTTTGTGCTTAATTATAGTCACTTTGTTTTTACTTGTATTTTCTGGAGTATTTTTTCCTTTTCCAGTCCCTCCCCCTCTTTATGTCTTGGATAGTGTTCTACTGCACATTTTAGCCAAATTTACTGTCCCTTTCTTTATTGGGAGAAGCCTTACATTCATTTTAGAATTAAGCAAGGTGCACAGAATTGTACAATCACTGAAAAAGAACTCTGGAAGAAGTTCTCTGAAAGGGATTATTCTGACTGGTAAGCCTAACTTGCTATGGCTGGTGTTGTTCTCTGGTTAATGAACAACCCACAAAGCTCAGATCTGAAAGTCGTTTACATGCCTACGTTATCTCATCTGACCTTTAAGACAACATTCGTAACAGTAAATACCTGCTAAGGTGTTATTTATCCCTGCTTTTGCTGAAGAATTTGAGATAGGCAAACTGACCTTAGGTTAGCTGGTTAGTAGTTCAGACCTGATCAGAACCAGACCTCTTGACTCCTGTCTCTGTGCTGTTTCCCCATCAATGGCATTAGCTCTTTACTGGTGCTAGAGATGGTCATGGTGATTATTCTCTCTTGCCCTCCACAGCTCTGCGCTTTTTTTAGCAGTCGGTACAGGGTGGGCTTGGCTTTTGAGACAGAAGGAGGATTTCCTATATTTCTGAAGTGTTCTGCTAAACCTGCCCCTACCTGGTCGCATTTTCTAGAAGGTAGATCAACAATGTCCCATGATACTTTTTTTTAATGTTGTGAAAATATAGATATCACAACATTTGCCAAATCTACTGTTTTCATACGTACTATTCAGTGAGACCAATTATATCAATCATGTTGTACAACCATCACCAGTATCCATTGCCAAACTTTACATCATCATAAACAGCAACTCAGTGCTTCCTAAACAATGATTCCCATGATGTTACCTTGGACTTTTTAAAACCCGTTCACTTGCATCATCCTATGTGACCCCTGAGACTACTTACAGTAGGGAATAAGCCAAAACCAAACCAAACCCATTGCCATCAAGTCACGTCCAACTCATAGCAACTGATAGCAATCCTATAGGACAGAGTAGAACTGCCCCATAAGTTTTGCAAAGAGCAGCTGGTGGATTCGAACCGCTAATCTTCTGGTTAGAAGTTGAGGTCTTAACCATTGTGCCACCAGGGCTCCAGAGTAGGGAATAAAATTCCCAAAATCTGGATGCAAAAACAGAGGCTTTGGGAAGAGTGTGCAGTGCTAGGATGTACAGTAAGGGTCTGCATGCCCTGACTCCTGTGACAGTGTTCTTTTCTTCTACTCTGCTACCTCTCTCCAGCATTGTTGCCTTTGCAAACAGTAAAACCAGAAATAGGCTTCTTTGTTTTATTTAGGAAAGGACATAAAGAATAAGTTATCTGGATAGAACCACAAGAGAAAGAGAGGTAAGCAGCATGTAATTACCCAAGTTGGAAAGCTGCCTTATACAGCAGCTGCAGAATCCCACTGTGGGACAGAAAAGCAATATTGACCAAGAAATATCATATTACCCTTCACAGATCCATTCTGATAGCTTGTTCCTCACCCATATTTATTCAAAAGACCCAGCAATCTATCTACTTAGTATGAGAAACTCATTACTGGCATTTGCAGATGTTCAGGGATGTAGTATCTGAGATTATGACTAGGAGACAGGTAAGAGAAATTAATAATGCATACAGTAAAACCCATTTAGTTTTCTATCAGTGAAGAAAGGCTCTTCTGTGTCAAGGTGGTGCAGGAAGAGTTTGGAATAATATGCCAGGAGAGAAGTAAGGAGATGGCGGGGAGGGAATAAAGCATTTTACTGTGATGTCCAAGCCTCCAGTTTCATACTTCCTCTCCAACAAGGCAGAGTGAGCTCTGCAGCATGGGGAAAGGCACACCACTCTCCTCACTACTGCCTTGAATAAGGGGAATTTGTGAACATTGCAGAGACAGACTTGGGGAAAAAGACACCACAAAAGTAGGCTTCCAGATCGATAGTGAAGCCTTTGCAGTAAACCAGGAGTTTATATTAGCTTGAAATCTTCCAACAATAAAATACAGCCATCTCCTTGTGTGCTGGGTAGGCTTTTAAGGGGCATGGGTAGAAGGAAGGGCATTTCAGGAAGAGGGGCTCTTTGAATCATGCATGCAGATGGGACAAAGCAGGAACTATTCAGGGAACAGGGAGAAAGGGAGAGAGAGAATAAAGGGCTGAGGGTTTGGGAGGTTGCCAAAGAAATTCGAAATTTATGGTATAACTGGATTTTGGAGGACCTGGAATATGGGGCCTTTATTTGTTAGTTAAAGAAAAATAACTATTTCTGTGTGTTTTTTCTGGGTGTTTCAGGGAATATTATTTTTTAGCAGAAAAGAATGGTCATTAGAACTTTGCTTTTCAAAAGATATATTATTTGGGAAAAACTATTCTGTCAGATGCCCTCAAGAGAATTTGCATATTTGTAGGACCAAACAGGCCAAAAGAACCATTAATGTGCAGGATGATTTTGTCATCACTGGTATAACTCTCATTTAACAACAGGAAGCTCAAGGTACTTGTGAAAAGCTTCTGGAAAAAAAGTGAGAAAGATTTTTATAGAGCATTTGTCTGAGTATCTCTTGAAAAACTCTTCTAATTCTGGGCTTTTCTAAATGAATTCAAGCATGAAAATTTCTTCTACTTTGAAAAGCATTTGCTCCTTTGGAAAGGTGTTGAAACTTCTTTGGAGATGTGTAAATTACATTCTCATATTTGTTTATTAGTTTATTTTTACTCTACTTGAAATCGAGACTTAACATTATTCTGACATTTCACTTAAGCAGAGAAAAACAATATGGATTCAACACTTTTACTCCTAAATTAGTTGATGTTCCTTGCCCTTTTGTTATTTGTTTTAAATAGGATAGCTGACTGAGGAATAGCACAGAAAGAATGTCAAGGAGTTCTAGATGTCTCTTACCCATTAGCCTCTTCAATAAGAATGAATACAATGCTGATATCGATAGGATTTGTAAAAGTGAGTTGGATGTATCATCATTCTATCATTTCCTGATGCTCCTCTAGGCCCAATCTGAAGGCCAAGGACACATGATCAAGGCCAGGTTCCTGCTCTGGGGTGAGGCTCACTTCAACTTAACATCCTGTCTTCTGTCTAGAAAAAGAACCTAAATGCTGTGCTTGTTTCAGATTCCTCCCCTTTCCATTATATAGTTCAGCAGCAAATTGCACTTTCTAACAGCATCAGGGGCTCTCAAGCATGTCAGGATAATCGACCTCCAGTTAAAGTGGGAACAGTCTACAGAGGTTTGCAAACAGCAAATTTCTAGCATCAAGAAGCTAAAACACAGGTCGATTTTAAGAATTCTTTGTTGGAAAGTCATGATGCCTCTGTTCAATCAAAGGCAGCCTATCGCCCCCTAATATGTGGACCTCCTCTGCGGAGGTTAGACAGCCTGGGCGGCCTTCTGATTGGGAGCTAGTTCTCTCTAACCTTTAAAAATCAAGTTTCGTTATCTGGAAAGTAGGACAGCCTACTCAAGGAGCCCTGGTGGTACAGTGGTTAGGTGCTCGGCTGTTAACCGAAAGGTCATTAGTTCTAACCCATCAGCCACTCCACAGGAGAAAGATGTGGCAGTCCGCTTCCATAAAGACTACAACCTTGGAAACCCTATGGGGCAGTTCTACTCTGTCCTGTAGCATTGCTACAGGATTTCTATGAGCTGGAATCAACTCTAATGGCAATGGGTGGGATAATCTTCTCAGGTCTCTGCTTGTGACACCATGGTACACAAGTCATCTTCCATAGCTAATCTTCCCACTTATTTTAAATACTAAATCCTGCTTATACCTATGAGAAGGTCCTCCTCCCATGGATGGGAGGACCAGCCCCCATCCTACCCTCGTTAGGTGCTATAGGTTTTACTATAAGCCCCGAAGTCAAGTCTCAGTGCAAACCCTCTCCGGAATCTTCAGTCTCTCTCAGGTCTTCTCCCAGACAACATTTCTGAAGATGCCTATATAAGGGACTTGTCTTTCTTGGGCTCCCAAGCATTGCCAGGGATGCTTGAATGGTGGGCAAATCGATTTCCATTCATGAAGCTCCAAAGAGTGTCTTACACAGACATATGAGTCTCGTCTTTATTGTAAGGAACAAACCAAGACTATTAAGTACCTAAAGTATTCTCAAGTTAAAATGGGGTGCATTGCAAATGGTAATTTGTTCATTGGCTGTATGGAGCTCAAAATGCATTATTCCAGATACAGAGCTGTAAGTGGTCATCAGAGACCACCATTTATTTACCCTTAACATTATCTGAAGAACTATTATTACTGTGCTGTTACACTCATACTTAATCAAAACGGGAAGGCAATCAAACCAAATAAATCAGTCTCCCTTCTGAAGCCCCGCTCCGCCAAGGCTTCCCTGACCCTTGTCTGCCGTCATTGCGAACCGCAGCCTCTAACCCTGGTTTGTATTTGGCGTCAGTTCTTTGCGCATGCGCTGGCCAGGATCTTGACGCATGCGCAGATCTGGAGAATCGTATCCTTACCTGACCCCCCGAACCTGAGCATCGCCAGATGGGAGGATATTCTCCAGCACATAGTTCCACCGGAGCCCCTTTGCAAAGTGAGGAGTCCCACAACGCAGACTTCCTGTGAAGAGTGACTAGCATGACTCAACACCTGGATCTCCAAATTTGGGCATGGGAGGTCTCCGGGTGTAGGATTTCAGGCGCCAATCCCTGATCACTGGGGACTCGAGGACATAAAAGGTCCCTGATCCCCTCTGGCGGAGACGTGGTCTTTCCGGGGCTAGGCCCCATGTTGCTCTTTGTCTGCGCATACAATAAATTGCCACCTTCTGTTCCCTTGCAACTAACTTTCATCTTATTTCCATCGGCTAATAGGACAGGACAAGAACCTGAGGAACTCGGTTACACTTCTATTGTAAGCTCATTAAATGTAGAAACTATCATATTCATCTTTGCATATTCAGGGCATACCACAGAACCTGACATTTAATAACAACAACAGCAATTAGCACTTGTATAGTGATTACTGTGTACCAGGCAGTTCTAAGTGTTTTAATATATCAATTACTCTAATCCTCACATTGCCTTAATGAGGTAGGTTGTACTATGATCTCCATTTTACAGCTGAAAAAACTGAGACCAAGAAAAATTGCCCAAGGTCACAGGGTTAGTACGTGGTGGAACTGGGATTTAAACCCACTGTGTCTGCCTCCAGATCATATGCTCTTCTGAAGCAATGCTCTTCTGAAGGAAGCACTAAAGAGGCATTTATTGACTATATAGATGTAAAGAAATGGTTTTGTGTTAACTTGGGTTCTGCTACTTGAAAAAACAATTAGAAGAGGTGAGGCAGATTGGACAGACATTCTTTCTTGGGCACCTCTGATACCTTAAAGGCTGTGGGAACTGAGAATATTACCTCTGTTATGTCTCCTTTTACATGTGAACACAGGGCTTGAGTTTTCCTTGACTTGGTGCCTCACTAGTCTCTTCTCAGTCAGATCAGCCATGATGAGTTTTTTATATTTTCTCTTCACAAACAGAAATAAAAGACAGCCAGTGTGATTTGCCTGAGGTGACTGGGGAGCCTTTAGCGAGAAGAGGGAATGGAAGAAAAAAAATGAGTTTCAAGCAGTGTGTGAACTTGAGACAGATTGCCTCTTGAAGTGAAATGACCATTCCTGCAGTAGATGAATGGATTGGAAAACACAATATATGTATTTTTTCTGCCTCTTTCTCTTTCTTTCCCTCTTCCTTTGGCCTAGATCTTCTGTGTACTCAGAACTGGTCTCAAGAAGTGTTCTAATGTTGCTGACAACATTGTCTTCATCTCCTTTGGGTTCTCTAGGTCCTTCCTTGACAAGGGCTAGTGTTTTCCTACTCTTCTTAAGACCTTAATCCTATACCTATCACCCTCATTACCTACAGTATCTTGTACTTATAATTGTCACCTTTACACAGGTGATCCCATATCTTTAACTGAAACTGTAGTCTCCCTCATGATCCCACATTTCTCCTGGATATTTCACCTGGATGTTCCCCCCCCAAAATTGACATCTGCTTTCTCTTCTGGGAGAGGACAAACTATCCCGCTGAGCCACCAATGTAGCTACTATCTTCATCCATTCTTACCTGAAACTCAACATATATGAAACTAAACTTACCTTCTCAAAAAGATCCCTCTTAATTTTCTTAATTTTTTTCTAGAATTTTCCAGAAAGAAACATAGATTAGTATTTCACCTCTTTTATCCCTTAACTCCAATCCATCAACAAATCCAAACTATCGTTCTTTCATAATCTCTGCCTCTTCCACTTTCCTTTTATTTTCATTACTACCACCCCAGATTCTGAGCTGTTCTTATTACTACCCCAGGTTTGTATGCTTTAAGGGTTTAAAGTTTTGTAGAAATGGCTTAGAGTTCAATCTCTGACTTTTATTACATAGCATATACCTCATAGAGTAGTTGGTATGGTTAAATAAAATAATACATGCCATGTGTAATCTTACATGTAGTGAGTAAATTCTCAATAAGTAGTAGTCATTAGTAATATTATTTATTTGCTTTTCTCTAGTCTCTTCACCATGTCCTCTTCCAACACAATAATTCTCCTAACATATGTTCTGATAATAAAATTTGACTAACACAAAACCACAAAAGTTCCCAAATTAAAAATAAATAAAGTCAAAGATTTCTAGCCTGGCACCCGATCTCTTCACAGCATGTTTCAGGTCATCTATCTTTTCCTCTTACTCTGGTCAGAATGATTGCCTGGCTGCCTTTCAGCCCCACGCCCATGCTGTGTGTGCTGTTTGTAGGTCTATACCTCTTCAGATTGAAACTAATTCTCACTAGAAACATTGCACTCATAGCCCAAAATGTCACTTCTTTAACTTACTTTGAACTTACTTTACATTTTTGTCAGTATTGCTCATTCAATACTAATTTCACACTGTCTTTTGATTGTTATTTTTATGCCTAGACCATAGGGTCTTAGAGGTCTGAGGTTTGATCTTATGCATATTTGTAGCCCTGGCAATACATGGCACACAGTAAGTTCTCAATGATTCTTGATAAATAAAAGTGAATGAGATGCCTACCTCTATTGAAACACTAAAGGACTGAGAAATAAGGAAAGGGTGTAAAGGCAAGAGGAAAGAGAGGAAAAATGAGCCTGTACATGAGTGAATGAAATGGCTTAGAGATAGCTGTTATAGAATGAGCACTCTGATGATTGCAGGCCAAGCTCCATGCCCTTTTCCTTGAGGAAGGTTTATACAGCGCATCCTGGGCAGAGATCACCAATGCCTTTTCATATCCCTTGACCACAGATCCTTCATTGTGGATGTAGCTGCGCAACCCAAGTATGCACTGTGCTGCTGGTTATCATCTTCAGATGTGGTCAGACACCTACAATCTACTCTCTCCAGGGAGACCATCTGCCTCATGAGCAGTCAGGCATGAAGTGTGCTGAATACCTACCTCATGCCTTAGCAGGTAAGTCTGCTTCTAAAGACTAGTTGGCCCTTGGATGGATGCCATGAGGGGAAAGTAGCCCTACTTCCCTCTATTTGCCATAAAAAAATGACGTGACATTTGAATAATAACCTACAGTGACTGGGCTACAGACGGGTTAGATGCTAACCAGACCCACTTCCTGGGTATACAGGTAAACTATATTATATAGGTCCCTTCCATTTAGGAGGAATAATGTGATTTATTTTCCTGAATGAAATATGAATGAAAATAATGTGGCAATTCCAGGCTTAGGCTCTGCCCTCTTGCCTTCTCTCCCAATCTCCATTGATTGCAATGGCCAGAATGACCTTGAAGACTACTACTTGAAGGTAGCACAGCCACAGCATAAGTCTCCTGGTTCCCAGGATGACTGCATGAAGCAGAGAGCCCTTGCTGACCCACACAGCACTGTGACACGAAGTAGGGAAAAGACAAATATTAGGTCTTAAGCACTAAGATCTGTAAGTTGTTTCTATAATACTTAGAATTATTTAGACTAAAACACTGTTCAAAGCACTTCCCCATATCTCATCTCTGTCGAACCTGAGATAATGGAGGGATAATTCTGACTATGTCATCTTCCTTGTGAGGAAATTGCAGATAGGGATCTTTACTTGGCCTGCCTTAAGTTCTTCAGCTAGAAGCTGACACTTTTAAGAGATTGTCTACTTATCTTTCTACTCTACCACACTATCTCACATAAATATAAAAACCATTGCTTAATACCATTGTTATTATTTTTTCAACAGTTCTGCACATTCCATCTCTGAGGTACTAACTGTGATCAGGTTTATAAACCATATTGCTCTCTTTAAGAGGCAGGAAGAAGAAGGAGAGCAGGAAGGCAGAGGGCCCTTGAGACTCTGCTCTATGAGGATGGAGGAGAGCTAGTGCTGGCCCTTGAGCACGTGGTGTTTTGTCTGTTTCTTGTTTCATGTCTCAAAGTGAAGAGATGCCACTTAGTCAGGGTCTGCCTGCCTCATTGTATCCTGTCCTCTCCTTGCCTCTGATGAGAGGACTTAGACAGGAGCTTCAAGGAGAGATATGAAGGAGGGGTAACTTTCCTTGCTTTGCATGATGGGTACTTCAGTTGATGGAAGAAAAAGGAAGAAGAGTAGCCCATCTCTGCTTCACTGTGCTCTCTTCTTTGAGCTAGTCCCCAGGGTTGTAGTAAGGATCTAGTCCACACCCTGACTGCCCACTTTCCCTACTACTTGCCTCAGACAAATCCTGAGCAGAGCCTTGGCTCATCTCAAAGGGAGAAACATGCCAGTGATCATCAAGCAAGGTGGTGTGCTTTTTTGGAATGTTACCTTTTGACCCTTTTTAGCAATTATGAGTCATATTTCTTTAGGCAGCTGGTGTATCTGTTTCAGATATCTCCAAATGCAAAAAACGATGGCAAGTAGAAATGGGCTTGATATGAATGGACCTATCAAGAGGAAATGGTGAGCTCAGGGAAGCTATCAGTAGTGTTCCCTCCATACTAGCAGCATGCACCATGGTGCCTAGCACCAAGTCAACTTAATAAATATTTGTTGAGTGAGTAAATGATTGGATGATTTTGGTTATGCCCTTACTTCCTACAAAAGTATTTCCAACAGTTTATCTATTTATATCCAGTCTTATTTCAAACAGGTTGGCAGATGTTCAAATGTCTAGACTAAAAAGCGAAGCTAAAATTTCTAAGTCTTAGTTGACAATGGGTAGGTAAAGGATGCTACTGTCACACTCCAGGGAAAAAAAAACAGGGGCAATTGGTCTAAACTTAAGCAATACATCAAAAAGGATACTCAGATGAGAGACAAAAGGAAACTAGCAAAACAGAGTAGTGAATTCATTTGAGTTTCTAGGAGCAGTAAACAACTACTTCTTGAGTATCTAGGCAAGAAAAATCCTAGGCTCTTAGCAACGAAGGAGGACCAGAGGGGAACTGAGTCCTTGGAGGCCCTCAGGAACCAGCAGGAAATGAGAGGTGAGGCCAGGTGAGAATTCATCCCAACAAATATGCTTTGGGCTCCTAAAATATGCTTACCTGATTCTCTGGGGGGAAGTAGAAAAATAGAGGATAAAAATTTGATAACCAATATCTCAGAATATAACAAGAGAGATGGAGATATCTATTACAAATTCATCTAAGGCTGACTGAAATTATGATGAGTGGAATGATGAAAGTACAGTGGGAATGTGAGAGAAAGACATATTTTATCAAGTGGGGGATGGTGATATATCTGGTAGGACATTTAAGAAGAGAATGGATTTACTTAAGCCTTGAAAGTTAGATATGATGTTGACTGCAAATTACGAAAGACTGAGAAAACAGAAAGGGGATTATAGTAAGAGGAAATGACTTAAGCGTAGACCGAAGAAAGCTAGTTATTGAACTGGTAGACAGGAGAACTAGTTATGAGGTGGGGTAGGAATGAAAAACTGGTTTTACTGAAAAGAAACCTGAAAAGTTTGGTAGGGTAACATTGTTGAGGTCTTTGAACATGAGGCAGATGAGATTGCACTTTGTTCTGAATGCAGTAAGGAGGCACCCCAAGCTTGTCAGCCCAGGAGTGGCTACATTGTTTTAGGAAGAAAATTCTGATGACAATGTGTACAAGATGCCTCAGATAAGGAAGATCCTAGAAGCAGGAAGACTGATTTGAAGGTGGAGAAATGGCAATGGGCTCTTAAAAGTGCGCGAGAGGGCTCTGTGTTGAGAGGCATGACAGAGAGGCAGGCTCTTGTTGTTGAATGAAGGTGCACAGGAAAGAGGGAAGGGAGTCAATGAAAATTCTGGGGGATGGTGAGTGCCAGGGATGATGATGATGATGCTATTAAGAAAGACAGGGGAGGAGGGGTAGAGCGAGTCACACGGGGTGAATTTGACTTTTTCTGCAGAGTAAGGGCAGGAGTCTTGAGCTTAGAAAAATGGATACAGTGATGGATTTGAGGATTTTAAGACATGGCAAACATTTGAATCAGCTATTGCGAATTTGGAGACCCTGGTGGTGTAGTGGTTATGAGTTCGCTGCTAACCAAAAGGTTAGCAGTTTGAATACACCAGGCACTCCTTGGAAACTCTATGGGACAGTTCTACTCTGACCTGTAGGGTCGCTATGAGTTGGAATCAACTTGATGGCAATGAGTTTGGTTTACTGTGAATTTGATAGGGGATTAGAGAATAAGAACAACTTTTTTTTTTTTCCTTAAGTTTTCCTCTATTCTACAGACTTGGTTAAGCTTGAATGCCTTTAATTGATAGTGATCTATATTTGTTGATGAACCCTCCCCTACTGGGTCGCCTGGTCCCCTCCCAGCAGAAGGCTGATTTCTACATTGGAGGGTGTGGATCCCTGGTGATATGCCAGTCTCCTCCAGCATTCATGCTCGTCATGGCTCATCTCAGAGAGCCTGACCTACTTGATCAGGAACAGAGTCCTCCTAAATGCAGGCCTTCCCTGATTTAACAGCTTCCCATCTAACTTCTTGCAATTTATAAAGCGCTAGGTTTAGGATGGCGTCCTAGTGGAGCAGTGGTTAAGAGCTCGGCTGCTAACCAAAAGGTTGGCAGTTCAAATCCACCAGACGCTCCTTGGAAACCCTACGGGGCAGTTCTTCTCTGTCCTATAGGGTCGCTATGAGTTGGAATTGACTCGACGGCAATAAGTCTGGTTTGGTTTTGGTTAGATTTAGGATATAAAACCCAAAACCAAACCCATTGCCATCAAGTCGATTCTAACTCATAGCAATCCTGTAGGACAGAGTAGAAATGCCCCTTAGGTTTAGCATATAGTTGATTGAAAAAAAATGAAAGGAGTCAGTCCTGAGTTCAACAGCTTCAGAAGCACAATTTTCTTACCAATACAAATGCCATCTTGGTAGTTCTCCTAGACTCCAAGGAATTGGACACCTCTGGGCTAAACTTTAAATACATATTGTAAAAATAGGAACACCACAATGTGCCATTAGTCAATACAATTCTAATACCTGATAATAATGACAGCTCTGTGAGAAGGTTTCATTATTTCCATGTCAAAAGACATAGATCCATGAATGAACAGGTGGACTGAATGAAGTTCTGAGTGCTGAGAATCTGACTACAAGCTGAGCACT
Organism: Trichechus manatus latirostris; assembly: GCF_000243295.1. Classification (NCBI taxonomy): domain Eukaryota; kingdom Metazoa; phylum Chordata; class Mammalia; order Sirenia; family Trichechidae; genus Trichechus; species Trichechus manatus. The sequence continues at coordinate 3,018,619 of NW_004444000.1, read as the reverse complement.
GCCAGATAAATCACTTGACTTTTCTGGGACTCTGGCTGCATGACAGAGAAATGGGGCTAATATGTCCAGTGATGACCTTCTTGATAAGGACATAGGATGATGAATGAGCTGACCTGCAGAGAAGATGCTCCAAGCTTGGGGCAGAGAAGCCAGGATCAGTTACAGTGTAGAGACACTGCTATAGCTCTGCTTCCCACCCACGTCTGCCACCTGCTAAACTAGGACGGTCGCTGTCCAGGCCCAATCATATAACAAGGCTCCAGCAAGAGTTCAGTATAGACAAGGGAAAAAAAATCACATTTGAGATTAAACTTCTAAAAAGAGTTGTCCAGTTTGTCAGCCACTTCCCTGCTGACCTTTGCTGAGTGCTGAGGGAAGGCAGTGCCTCCCCAGCACATTTCTCCTCTGTAGGAGACACCGATGAACCCAGCATACTTAAATCTACATCTCCAAGGCAGCCCATCAAATATTAAAAAAATGGAACTCCCTCAGTCTCAGCAGTAGGTGGGGAACCCAGTTCCAAATGTCATGTGTGCTGCTCCTCTGACCATTTCCATGCCAAAGAGCTCTTGGGAGGGACGGTCCAGTTTCTGAGGTTCTGACCCCTGTGCCTGACAGAATATGCCATTTTCTGTGTGCATGTTTGGCTTCAGTATCTCCGACAAACTGCAGGGTAAACAGAAAACCCACTGGCCACCGAGAAGGGAGAGAGGCAGCTGGTGAAAGTCCAGGGAGACAGCAGGCTGTAGGGGATATGAGTCATTATCAGATTGTGACAGGATGGAGGGCGGGGGCGGTGTGTGAGATGAGCTAAAGCCAGTCTGAGCAAGGACCAGCAGAGTCAGCAACCGGGAGAAGGTGGGAACCCTTTGAGTAAACAGGGAGTTGAGAAATGCCCACCTGCTTCAAAATGCCAAGAATCTAAGCAGGAAAAACGTCATTTCCAAATGTAACCAGCATAGACTTTGACATGAGCAGGTGTGGGTTTGTAAAATAGGGCTGAATGAGGCCACACATGTAAGTTATCAGGTGCAATGCCTAACACTTAGTTGGTGATCAACAAATGCTAATGCACCCCCACTGCCATCTCTTGCCTTGATTCTTAAAAAAAAACAGTGCCTACCAAGTGCCAGGTACCACAGCAGGTACTGGTTGTGCAAAACTGCATATGATAAAATCCTGCCTTTAAGGAATTCACAGTCTAACTCTATGTCATTTATCAGTTATGCATAATCAGCTCATTCACAACTTCATTCCTTCATCTGCAGAAACAGGATGATGCTCACACTTAACCCACCATCATTCACCCATGTTACCGCCACCATGCGCCATGCAGTGGTCATTCAATGCATGCCTTCTTCCTGCCTGTTCTCTCACCTCCCCCCGCCCCCCTAAAGTTACCTGTTTGATGGTCTAGGGGATTTGACCTGTGGGCACCAGGGAGTGGGAGTTGCCGGCTTTGCCACAATCCATCTCTAAATGAGCTGCCTTTCAGAAGAAACTAAGTGGATTCCTGGGAACACTAAACCCCTTTAGAGCCCAGGCACCGCACCTCCTCCTCTGTTCAGAAGACTCACTGAGAGTTCCTATTCCCTCTTCTCTTGGCCAACTAAAAGGCCAATCTCCAGTTGTCCAGGGGATGGGAAGCAAGGCTTATCCATTGCCTCAACACTAACATTTACTGAGCTCATCTGCCTGGTGCTATTGATTGAATACCTTGTACAGAGAGTGCTCGGATGGAGCCAAAAACAAACAAACAAAAAACCTTACAGTGAAGTCTGTGCAATCCTTTAAGATCCCTCTCACCTCCTGGACGCTGCTGTTAGGGCACTCTGCAAATGAAAATCATTTCCTTGCCCTTCACCTCTTCCACAAAGAACTACCCTAGGCTGTTGATGTTTGTAGCCCTGGGGCTGCTTTGGAGGCTCTGATGGACGTTTCTGCTTGCAGGAGAGAGGAGTGGTGAGGCAAATAAGCAAACAGCTGCAGCACTAGGGCCACATTCCCATCCGTATCCCTGGGCCAATAAAGCGCTTTGCGGTATTTCTCCCACTCTGTCCTCCTCCACCTCCAGCACAGGTACAAAGCGGAGGCTGTTCTGGTGCCAACTTTACAAACTGTAGAGACAAAACCCAGAGTGTAAGAGATTTGTTCAGAGCCAGACAGCCAGGAAGCAAGTGCTTTGACAAGGACACAGGTCAGATCCTGACCCTATGTGCTGAGCCTCTCCACCCTGGCACCGACAGAGCTGCCGGAGTTGCTGAAGACAACATCTGAAAAGGGAAGAAGGGGAAGGCTTGAAGGGTAAGTGCAGGAAGAGCAACCATCGCGATTCAGGACTTCAGAGCTGATTTACCAAGCAGGCTGTGTTCACCGAGTCCTGGGAAGAAGGGAGGCATTCGGTGGAGAGGGAGGGGAGGGGAAAAAAAATCCCTCATCCACCCCTAGCCCTGTTAGTCGCCTCTCTCCCAGGACACCACAATTTACCTGCTCTCTGAACTGGGAAAAGCAATATACCCAGACAGCCACTTCAATTCTACTTAGCAGCTTAAACATCTAAATTGATGGTTCTCCTCTTCTCTGAAGGTCTGTTATTTAGGTTTTGTGATTTGTTCATCGTAACTTTGTTATGCACATCATACTTGCAAATGGGGCTACATAAATTAAGGACTGGTGAGGATAACATTTGGAGCAGGCCCTATGGGAGATGCAGATGAATCCCCATTTGTGGCTATGGGAAACCTTCCAATTTGACACAGTAGTATATAACCCATATATTTCCTCTGCAAATTCCATTTCCTACTCATCCCAGCCTACTGCTTTGAGTTAATGCAAAGAGAGGCCCCAGGCGACTCCCACCTTTCCCGCTTCAAGAAAGCAAAGTCAATTCACTTACAAAAAAGACTTAAAATTTAAGTCTCCTGTCTTTCATGCTCCCCACTATTCAGTTTGTCACTAATAAGCCAGTGGCCCCTTCCACATTTGCTTGATCCCAGCCCCCGCATTTGCTACTGTCATCTTGAGGAAATAAACACCAGCTTTCAGGTTAGGAATCAGCTGTGGACACCTTATCCACTTAGTTATTAGAGCAACTTGCTTACTCTTGCAGGTGTGTGTGGTGCCATTTGCTCCTGCCTGTTCCTCCTGTGGCTGAATAGGTGACCTTTGAGGCTGTATAAGCACATCCCATCAGCTCAGTAATCCTCAGTTAGAACAGCAGGCATCCATTTTGGATCTTAGGTCTGGCCGTCTAGAGGATTATCTGGGGCTATGAAAATAGAGCCACTTCTGGGGGCAGGGAGGATAGCTGTGCCTGGAGAGAAGCTGGAGGGGGTGAGTAATTGCAATGCTTAATTAAAGAGGCCGCAGCACTTCTGATCAGCACCGGGTGGGGAGCCATCGAGAACCTGTACTCTACTCTGCCTTTGTCTACAGATGGCCACTGCCTATAGGGGGAGCTAAAGGCAGTCCCTGCAGGAAGCAAGCTGTCCAGGATTACTACCAGCCATCTCTACTCCCTCCTCCCTCTCTGTGCAGGGCCCAGTTCTGAGACTTCTATTCTGCTATCTCATTTAGACCTTCAACTGCAGCTTTGGGAAACATGACTTAGGTATCTCTATCCCCCACTTTACAAATGAGTAAACAAATGAGAGATATTAGTAACATATTCAAGGTCATACCACTCGTTATAATAACAACAGTTAAAATGTATTGACCATCACCATCTGTGAGTTTTTTGTACTGAGGTGGCTTGCATGTTGCTGTGATGCTGGAAGCTATGCCATAAGTATTTCAAATACCAGCAGGGTCACCCATGGTGGACAGTTTTCAGCAGAGCTTCCAGACTAAGACAGACTAAGAAGAAAGGCCTGGCCATCTGCTTCTGAAAATTAGCCAATGTAAACCCTATGTATGACAGAGTGACACAACAGCCATAACAATGGACTCAAACATACCAACGTTCATGAAGATGGCCCAGATCTGGGCAACGTTTCCTTCCCTTACACGTAAGGTCGCCATGAGCCAAAGGTAACTAGCAACAACAGTAACACAGCTTATTGAACACCTACTTTATGCCAGGGACTGTGCTAAATCCTTTATGTGAATGGCCTCATTCAATCCCCTCCACAACTCTGAGGGGGTCCTATTATTATTTCATTTTAGAAATGAGGAACCTTCGGTTTTGCAACTTGCCCAAGTTTGCACAGTCACTAAAGCATGGAGCTGGGGTTTAAACCTCAGACTCTAAGCCTGTGCTGCCAATTGCCACATCAGTAAATACCAGAGTGGTTGGAATGTGAACCCGTGTACGTGGTCTTCAGAGGTCGTGCTCTTCATGCTGTGTGGCCCAACGTGTTTACACTCTTTAGTGTTCTTTTAGAAAGTGACACAGTGCCATGTTTGGGCAGCTGATTCTCCCCTCACAGCCTCAGCAGGTTCTCCTGATAACACCATTTGACCCCACCTGTCCCAGTGCCCATTTTGCAAGTCTCTGCTCAGATGTCCAGACTCCAGCACCGCTGTTACAAAGCCTTCCTCCTCACTGTCTTCCATAGTCCTCCTGGTGACTCTGGGAACCTCTAGGGGACTCTGTGGTCCTAGTCATCAAAAAACTGACACTCGTAGAAGTAAGTGCTCAGGCCTTTGGCTGCAGAGCAGGGAGGGGTGGTGGGCTGGGGACTATGGAAGCTGTAAAGTGGCTAGAGCTCCATTAGGAAGCCTCACTGTCCCCTGCCACAGGACCTGCTCTCCAGAGAGAGTGACTTCCAAAACTACTGCAAAGGCATTAATAATTCATCAACCCCAGAGGGGAAAGAAAAAAATTTGCAAAGAGGAAGAAAAAGATCTAATGGGCCTCAGAAACTCCTACACAATTGGCAAAGGGTGTTTTTATATTCATCTGCTGGAGACACACGAAGGTGGGGGAGGAGGGGAGGAGGAAAGAGAGAATTTATTTGCTTACAGAAAAGCACACTTTTAAAGTGACAACAGGCTGTAACAATGAGACCTTACATTTGTACTGCTTCTTGGACTTTATAAAAAGCTGTTGTATATTCAGTCAGTTCCTGTAAAAATGTAAAAAATGGAGTGAGAATAGTACAGTTATAATTCACCTGAGTTTTTAGATGAGAAAACTGAATCGTCAAGAGTTTAAGGATTTGCAGAAGCCTCTGTCCGGTGCATCTTTCTTCACACCAGCGGACCATTCAAGGCCTTGTCATTTGCTCCATTGCAGAGTGCCTTACGGCTTCCAGGGAGAGGAGCAGAAGGCTGAGGTGCGAACCCTGGTCTATAGCTCTCTAGATTTCAGCAAAAATCTCTGCTGAGATCCCCAGGGATGGAGAAAGGCCTAGGCACCAGGACACAAGCCTTCTTTTCCCCTGGAGCCACCTTGGGAGAGGGGCTTTCTTGCCAGCCCTTGGCAAGGCCCTAAGGGAAGAGAGTGTGTCTAGCTCCAGCCTCGTAGAGGTCACATCCGTAAGTGATTCTTGCAGGAGCAAAACAGCATTATTGTTCACATTTATGAGAAACAGAGAAAGATTTCCATTACAATCTGCTAACTAGTGAATATTTTTCAATGTGTTCTTTCTGCCTTGGAGTTCAGGAGTCTGGAGCTATCTGTCCTGTGTTTTAACTTCCTTCAGAACCCAATGCCATTCCATACTAGTGAGGAAATATTTAAGAGGAGGGTCAGATATCCCTTTTAATCTCCTTACCTAACTTCTCTATTCCTACTATGATCCCTCAGAGATCAGTCAGTTCCCCAAAGGGAGAGGAAAAGATGTCTGAGTTTACTTTGCAATTCTTACTGACAGGACAGACTCAAATTATTATCTGAAGTGTTGTGGTATTATTTTCTGTGAGCGTCCATTTCATTAGTTCAGAATGCAGAGGTTCTTTAGAGATTGCTTTATCATTTGTTAGAGGCCGCCGTATCAACATATGCCAGGGAGGACATCTAATTGCCAGCATCCTTTTCCATCCCTAGCAATTCCCTCTTCCAGCCCCACCTCCTGCCTTGGACTCAAGTAACCCCTTCCCTCCCAAGCCCACCACCTAGTGGTCTGTTTTGACTCCTTCCCAGTTACAGAGACACTTCTTCAGTAATCTGGGAGGGTTAATGTGCTACTGCAGGTAAATTGTAATTAATTTCTCTCTAATTGATGCATGGGACTACCTACACCTCTCATTTTCCTCCTTTCATTCCTTCATAAATATATGATTTGACAGGTTAATTTGGAAGCAAAAGTTAGATTCTTTACAGTCATCTAAGCAGAAGCCCCAGAACACAATTTGCTGTCTAGTTGTGTGAAGCGTAATAAAAGGGTTGAAGTCAGGTTATTCTTTTATATCTTCATTTTGTTAATTTAATCTTTTTCCGCTTCATAAGGTAATAAAATATTCATTTCACAGCCGAGAACCTTGGCAGGGATTGGCGAGGGAGCCGGATCCACACATGTGGTGTTCTGCAGGGTGACCTCCCTGGTGCCTCTGCAGCCGAGGCCCCAGTGAGGGCCACCGAAGGGCTGTGTGGGCAGCACCGAGAAGGCCTCTCTGGCATCTGAGCCAGGACTGAGTCAAACCTCCCATATGTGCTGCAGCTCAGAGAAAAACACTAGGAATTGCTGGAGCTTCTGGAGCTGTGGGAGAGGAGAGAGCCAACCCCACAGCCAGAGACCTCAAGCCATTCTCTGGAAGAGGTGGGAGGTGAAGGCTATTTCCTGTCAGCTCCAACGTGAGCTACAGGGAGGGTTTATGGTTGAAGATCCCAAGCTACAGTCACAAAGAAATCTTCTCCACAGGAGACTGTGGCAGAATTGCATGAGCTAATCCTGCAGAGGGAGAGAAGAGAATCCAGCTGCCTACATGGTAGGATTGCATTTTGCCTAGCTCTTTGTAATTATACTTATTCATTGTCCAGCTTCACAGTGAAGCAAGGGCTGGGGACTCTGAGGGGTGTTTAGCCTTTCCTCAGTCATCAAATGTCTGTCGGGGCTTAAGCTATATTACACTTCAACGTAAAGACAACAAAAATCCTCACAACTGGACCAATAAGCAATATCATGATAAACAGAGAAAAGATTGAAGTTATCAAGGATTTCATTTTACTTGGATCACAATCAACACACATGGAAGCAGCAGTCAAGAAATCAAATGACATATTGATTGGGAAAATCTGCTGCAAAAGAGCTCTTTAAAGTGTTAAAAAGCAAAGATGTCACTTTGAGGACTAAGGTGCTCCTGACCCGAGCCATGGTGTTTTCAATTGCCTTGTATGCATGGGAAAGCTAGACAGTGAATAAGGAAGACCAAAGAAGAATTGATGCTTTCAAATTATCATGCTGATGAAGAATATTGAATATACCATGGCCTGCCAGAAGAACGAACAAATTTGTCTTACAAGAAGTACAGCCAGAATGCTCCTAGAAGTGAGGATGGTGAGACTTTGTCTTACTTAATTTGGACATGTTCTCAGGAGGGACCAAACCCTGGAGAAGGACATCATGCTTGGCAAAGTAAAGGGTCAGTGAAAGAGAGGAAGACCCTCAAGGAGATGGTTTGACACAGTGGCTGCAATGATGGGCTCAAGCATAACGAAGATTGTGAGGACGGCGCAGGACCGAGCAGTGTTTCCTTCTGTTGCACCCAGGGTCGCTGTGAGTCAGAACTGACTCGACGGCACCTAACAACAGCAAACCACTTGTGGCATTACTCCCTGGTGGTTTTCTAAAAAGTTCTCTACACCCAGGCCTGCTCACTTGAGAGGTCTTTCCCTCCTAGAGAGGGGTGGCCATTCTGCTGTTAGCCTACCCATTGGAAGGATGCAAGACTCTACCTGGCTCAATTCTTTTTCCCAAAGAGCTGGTATAACGACAGAGGGGCAGGTGCATGATGGAAACATTCCTAGTCAGATACCTTTCTCCTTAGGCCTCCATTTTGGCCTGTCTGTACGATCCAGGTTAAAAACAGGAGCAGAGGGGAAGGATTTGGACTCCTCTTTGAAGTACTCAGTAAGATGACTGTCCCCTGGAAAATGAATCCCAGAATATCTCATGAATGCCAGATATCAGGACTCCTAACCTCCTTCTGGATATTTAAGTGAGCTTCTCAGTTATTACAATACATGTACAGTTATGCCAAGAAGACGTTTTTTCAGCAGCTGACACCTTTTCCTTCTCTTTGCAGAGAACATGGAAATGGCTTACTTTGGATAGAGGACTCTGGGGGAGCACCCAGGGAGTTGATTAGGGCCCAGAATGCCTTGCAGAGATAACAAGCAGAAGCATCTAGTGCAGAGAGCTACCATGTAGGTCCTGTGCTCAACCCAACCCAATCTGTGGTGGCTCCATTGGGAATGTGGCGAGCAGGAGACCAGAAAGGAGATGGGGGCCATTGTTGCTATCTTCACACAAGTTTGTTCATGCCACATATATTCTCTTTTTATTTTTTTAAAGAAGATGATGCCAGGAGCAGAATGATGGGGCCAAAAATGTGACAAGATGAGTAATCTGGTAAATGCCTTCAAATCATGGGGTTTTTCTCTCTCTAAATTTTATGAAAGTGCGTGCTTTAGTGTCTTTTGCCCCCCTCATTTTCCCACATGACTGGGATTTTTATTTTTATAACAGATATGCAGTTATGACTATTCTTCCACACAGAATTTAGTTTCATTCTCTCTGTCCAAATACTTGGGAAACTTCATTCACTGAGGAAAAGGTCTCTTTCACCTACTGTTATTTATTATCAGCATTAAAATATCTTAGAAGGCTGCCAGGAAATTTATAAAGAACAATTTAAAGGGAACAACTCAAGTACATCAGGAGAAAAATAGTATAGGTAATGTAATGAGTGAATTGAAAGGACATTGAGAATTGAGAATGAATCAAACTGAGAAAATGAAAGGAAAAGAAGGAAAGAGCAGGTAAGTGTGAAGTTTGAGAAAGCAAGAACAGTGAGGAAGATAGTAAAATGCTAAACTTTGCAAAAGAAAGAATCTACGTTTCCAGGAGTGGAAGACAAAGACGTTGCATTCCCTTGAATTGCCAAGTTTCTTATCTTGAGAACTTTGCTTCAGTACTGGTTCTTATGTCTTTTCTGAAAAGTGATAGATTATGGTATCAAATTTTACTCTAAAAAAGGCTAGTTGTTAATGTGAACTTTAGGGGAAATTTGCCTCTTACACTGCTGGAACTAGTAACCAGTCACTGTCCAGTGAATTTGGGTAGCCCCATCTATGTCAGAGTAGAACTATGTTCTATAGGGTTTTTTCAGTGGCTGATTTTTCAGTCAGAAGTAGATTGCCAGGCCTTTCTTCCAAGGCACCTCTGAGTGATCTCGAACCTCCAACCTTTCAGTTAGCAGCTGAGCACGTTAACCATTTACACCACCCAGGTACTCCATACTACTGAAAGAACCTCTTAAGACAAAGTAGAGGATCTGAGGAGGATGTGGAAACTCTTGCTATTAGAGTGATCACAACATGCTGTGAGGATAGGCAGGGTTTGTTGATTGTCTCCATCTATTATTTTGTCTGTTTATTGTCTCAACTATATCACCCTTTTTCTTCCCTCACCAGCAAAATGTCATAAAAGAGGTAATCTTACCTCCCTCTACACCTCACTTCATGCTACTGTCATCTGATTTCCATTCCTACCATAATATTGGCCTCCAAAGAGCTCCAGTTTGCCAAGGTCAAAAGACCATTTGTCACTACATGTCTTCTTCTTAGCGATAATTGACACTTCTGACCAGTCTATCCTTGAAACACTTTCCTAATTTCACTTTTTCCAAAATTTTTACCGATTCTTTGGCCACATCCTTCCTGTCATCTTTCCTGCACTTTTTCATCTCTTAAACGTGAGAGTTCCCCAAGACTCCTTACTTTACCCTTAACTATTAAAACCATATATTATTAATAATTAATATAATTCACTCAATACCCTTGGCATCAACTATGCTGATCAGTCTACTATAGATAATGTATACACTTATATATCTGTATCTATATCCAGGCAAGAACTCTCTTCTGAACTCAAATTTATTTAACTGCCTACTAGATACCTCCACAGATCCAAATTTGAACTCTTATACCCCCAGCTTGTTCCTTCTACTCCATTCCCCGTTTTGAACAATGCTAGTCATCTACCCAGTTACTAGAGCCAGAATCCTGGGCACCATCTCTGCCTGCCCTCCCTCTCATGGCCCATATCCAGACTGTAAACAGATCCTGACCTTTCTACCTACTAAACATTCCTCAAATGCATCTATCCTGTAATCCATTGTCTATATCAAGGTCAGACCTTCATCGTTCTTATTGAACCTGTCAGAGACTTACTAACTAGGCTGACTGCAGCCAGTATTAACTTCTCTTTAGTCCATTTTTCCTTTTTTGCTGTCAGAGAAATCTTTACAAAATACAAGTCTGATCATATGTCTTCACTATTTAAATTTTTTTGAAGTCTGTCTTTGGTCTTCAGGATAAAATCCCAATTCCTTAGCATAGTAGACAGAACTTGTATTTTTATTTATATGAATTGTTTCTAAGATCCCCCCTTAAATACTCATCTTCATCTCTTTGCTCCACCTCTTACCTATACCCTACAGTCTCTACATCTCTTTCCAAGATTTTATCAGCAACTTGAAGACACACCTTCCTGTGGGAATTCCATCTTCACCTTCTCCAACTAGCTAACTCTTACTCAGCCATGAAGACTGCTTTACCCTCACTGACTGCAGGAAAGAATGCCCCCTAGGTGCCCTTTCTCTATGTCCCTAGGATCCCCAGAACCTACATCTTTCAGCACTTACCCTTTGCACTTCGGTCATCTCTATTTGCTTATCAGATTACCCCACTAGCCTGATAGCTCCTAGGGAGCAAATTCCGTGTTTCTGTATCATCCTGTAGTAGAGTGTTTGTCACGTAATAGGAATTTATTAAAGTTTGTTGAAATGTTTATAAAATAAAAAATAATATATAATAATTCACTACAAGTCTACCTACAAAGAATTATGAAGAAAATCCAATGTTTATTTATAAGGATATCTTCCTAATGATGTCCCTTGTGTAAATGGCTATTTTAATCCCCAAAGCAGAAAAATCTACTTTCTAATTTCATTGAAACACACACACACACACACACACCATAAAAATAAAAGGAAACCTAAATTATAGTGAGTTTTGTTACTGTTATAAATATACCGCTCACAAAACCTGACTTAGCTACCGAACAATGTATATCATGCCAGAGACCAGACTAAGAAGTATGGGAAGCCCCCCAGTTCTTAGCTCCTTTCAGCATCTCTCACAGCCAGTTCCCTCTTTACTCCTAAATCGCTCAGTCTGCGAAACCACTTAGAAAAATGCTTCATCACAGCCCTGGAGACCTCCAAAGCTGGGCTCCAGTTCCATTTACACATTTGAATTCTGCTTATCAGGTCACCCAATGGCAAAATCTTCAGAGGGAGCCAGCAATTGCTGCCTCATACTGAAGCTAATGCGCAAAATAGCTCTTGCTGAAGGACAAGAAAAGTCGCAGTGTGCACGGTGTACTGCAGGCACCATGGGCAGGCTGTCATAATTATGAAAAACCATCACTAGACCTTACAAATCAAAAGCTACAGAGAAAACTTTTGCCCTATCATGTTTGTAAGGCAGCATCTAGCCATTCATCAGGACCAGGCAGCTGCAGTAGGAGCTAGTCCAGAATGCTGACAGCCCTGTCACCTCTCACAGGCTCCCAGAGGGGAGACCCCATCAGCTGTCATTTCTGAGCACAGGGAGATTGTTTTCTCTCTACTTTGGGCCGTTTTCATTTCCAGAGTTGACTTTTATTACTAGGTTAATCACCAGCTCAACTGAGTAGCAATAAGCAAGATGGACTTTCAATCCCCCATCCTTCTTATATTTTTGGATTCTCCTCTTTCTGCCTCCTATACCTCTCCCTCCTCCCCCTTCCCCAGTTAGCAGGCTTCATCTGGCTGCTGCCATACAGATCTTCCAACCAGCTCACGAAGGGAATGAGGGAAGCTCATTTCGAGCCAGTAATCAACTCCCTCTTTGGATCAAACTGTAAACTAAAATAGTACCAATCTATCTAAACAACCCAAGGAAAATGGGACCTAAATCGTCCAATTTTGGTGTGTCCACCTAGCTTGTTAATTTTATTTTACTTTCCGAAAACCTGAGACCCGGCCCTGCCTCTTCTTTTGTGTTGATTCAAGGAAATGAGAAAAGATAGAAGCACAGTTCCAAAAATAAATCATTCTGCTGCCCCATGGGGCACTGGTGATGCATGCGAGAGGCTACATCTCCAGGATCTGCATGCAGGTCTCCAGTGAGTGCCAGCGGGAAGTACAGAGCCACAGGAAATTGAAAAATAATAGGGGAAAGGCAAAACAAACATTTCAGCTTTTCTTAAATGTGCATTTGGAACTTGGCTCTGGAAAATTATAAAGGGGGTGTCGCTAGGGTTGGTGTCCCCCACTATAGTAACTGGGTGACAGGTGACAACAACCCTAGTCCACCACTGCCTTGGCAGGTCCTCCCCCAGCGCCACCACCGCTGCCACTGCCGACTCTGGAATCATTTTGATGTCAACTCTGTGACAGTGTCAGAGGATGCAACTGGCACCCTTGCACCCCCCAGTTATGCCACTGTGGAGACAGTGGCATGGCAGGATGCTTATTTGGGGATTTCTCAGCGGGAGCTGGATTGTAGGACTCTGTGTCCTACACACTTAGTTTCATAAGCTGGGACAAGTCCCTCGTCATGCGCAATTTCTTGACTACTGAAATGAAGTCCCTCTCTATTGCTCAGATGATTTAAGTTCCAGAACAAAATATAAATGAGCAGCTGAGAAGAAAATCCAAACCCAAAAATTTCATCAACAAATGATAATTATAATGAAGGTATCAAGACTACAAATACTGTATTCTTAAGTGTCTCAGATTCATTTCTAAAATATAAACTCCAAGAGTATGAGCATCCCTAATTAGAAACGAGAGACAAGCCCTGCAGAGTGCAGCAAAGGCAGCGTGTGATGGTCTCGCTCCTGTCGAGAAGGACCACTCCCAGGACCAGGCAGAGCTGAAGTGCTGTGGACACTCCTCTCCCATCACTGATTTACATCAGCAAAGCTATGGCACTGATCTCACACTCAGATGTCATGTCTCACTCATCTCAGGTTTGTAACTAAAACAGGTGCATATTCCCCAGCTCCTGAAATGACTCAGGAGACCCTCCTTGCCTTTTGCTCCCTTCATTCTGTGAAACATGCTCAAGTGAACAGAAAGTGAAATAAGATGATCTGCCTGATCCCAAGGGAGACTGATACTATAGAGGTTTTTTTTTTTTTTTTTTTTTTTAAAAAAAATCTTCGCACATCTAGGCATTTGACAACAACTTGAGCACATTCTTTGTGTTCTGGTAAGGATTTATGAATATGAGTACTCTGCACTGGATTCTGGGCCTCAATGGGAGAGGACCCCCATGTGTCTGTCAGTTTGTTGTACTGTGGGGGCTCGCGTGTTGCTGTGATGCTGCAAGCTGTGCCATCGGTATTCAGATGCCAGCAGGGTCACCCAAGGCAGACAGGTTTCAGTTGAGCTTCCAGACGAAGACAGATTAGGAAGGACCCGGCAGTTTACTTCTGAAAAGAATTCGCCAGTGAAAACCTTATGAATAGCAGCAGAACATTGACTGATACAGTGTCAGAAGATGAGCCCCCCAGGTTGGAAGGCACTCAAAAGAGGACTGGGGAAGAGCTGCCTCCTCAAAGTAGAGTCGACCTTAATGACAGGGATGGAGTCAAGCTTTCAGGACCTTCATTCACCGATGTGCCATGACTCAAAATGATAAGAAACAGCTGCAAACATCCATTAATAATAGGAACATGAAATATACAAAGTATGACTCTAGGAAAATTGGAATTTTTTAAAAATGAAATGTAACACATAAACATCGATATCCTAGGCATTAGTGAGCTTAAATGGACTGATATTGGCCATTCTGAATCAGACAATCATATGGTCTACTACACTGGGTGTCTTAGTCATCTAGTGCTGTTATAACAGGAATACCACAAGTGGATGGCATTAACAAAGAGAAATTTATTTCCTCATGGTAAAGTAGGCTAAAAGTCCAAATTCAGGGCGTTAGTTCCAGGAGAAGGCTTTATCTCTCTATTGGCCTTCTCATCAATCTCTCCCAAGACTAAGAGCTTCTCCACGCAGGGACCCTGGGACCAAAGGACGCCCTCTGCTCCTGGCACTAGTTTCTTGGTGGTATGAGGTCCCCAACTCCTTGCTTGCTTTTCTTTCTTTTTATCTCTTGTAAGATAAAAGGTGGTACAGGCCACACCCTAGGGAAACTCCCTTTACATTGGATTAGGGATGCCACCTTAGTAAGCATGTTACAATCCCACTATAATCCTAACATCAAATTACAATCACAAAATGGAGGACAACACACAATACTGGGAATCATGGCCCAGCCAAATAGATACACACATTTTTGGGGGACATAATTCGATGTCACTAGGAACGACAACTTGAAGGGGAATGGTGTTGCATCCATTGTCAAAAAGAACATTTCAAATCTATCCTGATATACGATGCTGTCAGTGATAGGATAATATCTGTACTCCTACAAAAAAGACCAGTTAATACGAGTATTATTCAAATTTCTACACCAACCACTAACGCCAAAGACGAAGAAATTGAAGATTTTTACCACCTTTTGCAGTCTGAAATTGATAGAACATGCAATCAGCAAGCATTGATAATTACTGGTGATTTGGAATGCAAAAGTTGGAAAGAAAGTAGAAGGATCGGTAGTTGGAAAATATGGCCTTGATGATAGAAACAATGCCAGAGATTGAATGATAGAATTTTGCGAGACCAACAACCTCTTCATCACAAATATCTTTTTCCACCAACATAAACGGCGACTATACACATAGACCTCACCAGATGGAATACACAGGAATCAAATCGACTGCATCTGTGGAAAGAGACGATGGAAAAGCTCAGTATCATCAGTCATAACAAGGCTGGGACTGACTGTAGAATAGACCATCAATTGCTTGTATGCAAGTACAAGTTGAAACTGAAGAAAATTAGAACAAATCCACGAGAGCCAAAGTATGACCTTGAGTATATCCCACCTGAATTTAGAGATCATCTCAAGAATAGATTTATTTTTATTTTTTCCCACACAAAAATTTATACAGACATTGTTATGTGACTCTAATTGCTCTCCCCATACTGTGACAGCAC